>NW_023494793.1:1767686-1915186 GCF_904425465.1 Colossoma macropomum | reverse complement strand
CTCCTCCGTCTCCTGAGGTAAGATTGCTACGTGTTGTAAATGCACAGTTAAAGCACTGAATCTATGAGGCTAATGTAGCTAACAGAAGTCTTTAGTACACCAGTCAGTGAGCTGTAAACTGAGTTCATATTTTACTAGTGTATGTTTATGTATTGTCTCCAAACAAACACTGTATGGATCAGCGTGAATAATTTGTCTAATATGAACAAAAGAAATGTGTTCTGCATTCTGTAAAACTTGTCTAATGGAAACTGTGTGTCACGTAAGGCCTGAGTGTTGTAGTGTTGAATCAAGTCTTTGGGGACCCCCAGGTAGCCCACATTTTAACCCCTAATCCAGCTCCCAGCACACCTGAACGAGCCATTATAAACACTGAAAACACAAAAATATGAACCATGTGCTGTAGAGGACGCCGAGGACTTTGCTGGAAGATGCCGGACATGAAGCTGCATGATAACCTGCTGAACTGTGTATCTGTGTAGAACGCTGTGCTGAAGGACAGGGATTGGCTGGAGCAGAAATCCTCTGGAAGCTCCTCCCCCTCCACACTGCCACTGTGTAGGAGCAGCAGTGTGAGCAAAACTCAGCCCCAGCAGCAACACTTCCACAGACCAGGTGACGCACACCGACAAACACACACATGTTTTTGTTCATTGTCTGGATGTAGGGTCACACATATGCATTACTTATGTGAGCACGTATATGTGTGACCATAATATGTCCCATATGTGTTATATATATATGTAAGCAACTATATGTGATAATAATATACCCCATATGTGCTATATATACACCGATCAGGCATAACATTCTGACCACTTCCTCGTTTCTACGCTCATTGTCCATTTTATCAGCTCCACTTACTATATAGGTGCACTTTGTAGTTCTACAGTTACAGACTGTAGTCCATCTGTTTCTCTGCATACTTTGTTAGCGCCCTTTTACCCTGTTCTTCAGTGCTCAGGACCCCCATGGACCCTCACAGAGCAGGTACTATTTGGGTGGTGGATCATTCTCAGCACTGCAGTGAGACTGACGTGGTGGTGGTGTGTTAGTGTGTGTTGTGCTGGTCTGAGTGGATCAGACACAGCAGTGCTGCTGGAGTTTTTAAACACCTCAGTGTCACTGCTGGACTGAGAATAGTCCAGCAACCAAAAATATCCAGCCAACAGTTTCCTGTGGGCAGCGTCCTGTGACCACTGATGAAGGACTAGAGGATGACCAACACAAACTGTGCAGCAGCAGATGAGCTATCGTCTCTGACTTTACATCTACAAGGTGGACCGACAAGGTAGGAGTGTCTAATAGAGTGGACAGTGAGTGGACACAGTGTTTAAAAACTCCAGCAGCACTGCTGTGTCTGATCCACTCGTACCAGCGCAACACACACTAACACACCACCACCATGTCAGTGTCACTGCAGTGCTGAGAATGATTTACCATCCAAACAGTACCTGCTCTGTGAGGGTCCATGGGGGTCCTGACCACTGAAGAACAGGGTACAAAACAAACACAACAAATTTCCCTCTTTGACTGCATAATTTGGTGAAACCCTTTTTCCTTCTTTACAGATAACGGCACCAACATATACAAGAAGCCCCCTATATATAAACAAGGTAGGAGAAGAAACACAGGAATATTATGGGATTGCTTATCTGATGAAGAGTCCAATCAAAATGCTTGTTCTTCAGCCTCTTATACTGCAGGCTTATTATTCTATTATTAATCTTAAGACTTATTATTCATTAACTATTATGGACTAATCCATATCTGTTATGAATTTAGTGTGAAGTACTGAGTAACTACTATGTATTATTCAGGATCTACTATGAATTATTCAGGCAAATCCTGACCCCTGTCATATTGTTGATTTACCATCATATTTTAATATATTGCATGATGCATATTACAACTGCAATATGTATCAGTATAACTGCAACATTAGATTTTGTTCTTTTTGTGCAGGGGCACATGTGGGCATCCATGATTGTGAACTGTCATCATAAGAAGCGCATGTAGGATCTGATGCTGTTTGTGTTTTGTTTGTGTAGATGTATCGGGTCATATCCCCCACAGTAAGCACATTGAAGATCTGATTATTGAGTCGTCTCGGTTCCCCGGAGCTCAGCCGCCCGACCCCAACCAGCCTTCCAAGATCGAGACCGAGTACTGGCCCTGCCCTCCATCACTCGCTGTTATTGGTACACTCTCTTATTCACACTCTTCACTCTGTATATATCACTCTCTCACTCTCTCTGTAACTCTCTCTTATTCACTCTGTATGTCTGCATTCTTCACACTGAAAAAGTGTTGATTTGAATTTACTTCATTCAGATGTGTACACTGGATGTTGTTGTACCACCTTAATTCCCAAAAAAAGTTGGGACTGTGGGTAAAATGCAAATAAAAACAGAAATCAGTGATTTATAAATCTACTTTAACTGTGTTTGTATAAAAACAGGACAGCAACAAGATATGTAATGTTTTATCTTATCAAGTTCATTGTTTTTTTTAGACATACACACATTCAGAAAATTGATGCCTGCAACATGTTCCAAAAAACATGTACGGGAACAATTTAAGTACAGGAACTAAGACTAGAAACATTGTGAAATGTTCCAAAAACATTTTAAACTCTTATTCACCAGAGTACATTTTGGTTTGTCCATCTGAATTTACATGACCAAATCGTAAGGCAAATTATTCAGTAACTGCATGAAATAAATGTAAATTTTTATTTTATTTATTTATTTATTTATTTTAAAAGCTCCCCTCAAATTAACAGCACGTGTTTTATGATCACACATATTGCTATATGCTTACAATTTACTGCTGAAAGCCAAAAATCTTAGACGCTCTTTGTATTTCTTTATAAAAATAATGTTTACAGAGCAGATCACTGAAGAGACGCCATCTGTTTATAGTTTATAGCCCAGATTTGTGGAAAAATGGGTCGACTTTCAGTAGAAAAAAAAAATTATGAGATCAGCTTCGTTTATTATAAGGGTTTAAAATTACATCACCCGTCTATTTGACTGGAAAGAAGACAGACTGTGGTCTGACAAATTAACCTCTCAGGTTGTTTATGGAATTAATGGACATTGTGTTCTCCAGGCAAAGAAGAAAAGTCCAAAATCCAGCATGTGTCATGATGTAGGGGAGGTATTATTGGGTAACCTGCACATCTGTGAAAGAACCATTAACACTGAGCACATTTTGGAGCAACATATGCTGCCTTTTAGACGTCGTCTTTTTCAGGGATGTCCATGATTATTTCAATATAACAAAAACAAGACACATTCTGCATGTGTTACAACAGCGTGGCTGCATATTCAGAGAGTGCTAGTGCTAAACTGACCTGCCTGCAGTTCATAACTGTCTCCCATTGAAAAAGTGTCATGCATTATGAAGTACAAATTATGACTTTTTGAAATCCATTTTTGGTGTCTTCAGTGCCCAAACGATTGAGTGCTGTTAAAGGAAAGGTGGTGTAACACAGAGGTAAACATGCTCCTGTCCCAACTTTTTTGGTATGTGTTGCACGCATCAAATTTGGAATGAACATATATATTTACATTTATATTTAAAATAAAACACCAATTATTGTTTTTTTGTTCTGTTTTCTAGTTTAAAACAGGTCAAACAGAATTTACTAATTACTTCTTCCTGTTTTTATTAGTATTTCACACACTGTCCCAATTTTTTTTGGAATTGGATTTGTACTATTCAGTGTTTTATTCATGTGGAACCAATAATTCAATGTTTTTTTCTCTCTTAAACTCTCCTTTGTTCATTATTTCATACATTTTACTATCCTCTGTTTTCTTTAATCTACCACCATCATCTTTTTATCCTCCCTTTAAAGCGATAGTTCGACAAAAAATCAAATTTGCCCAGATTTCCACCTTACAGCAAAATGTAGACGTTTGGTGTTTTGCTTCTTTAGGTTTGCGCTGGAGCTACGAGGCTAATGTGGCTAACCAGTAATGGAAGCTTATGCCCCACCTGTTAGCGTGGTGCTAGCTGCATGCTAAAATCTCACCTCAGACACAGCACAGTATTACAGTATGTGACAGTGTGTGGCACACTCGTCTACAACCATGGACAAGAGACAAAATTCAGGTTTCAGTACAGCTGCTACTGTTTGTAGCTGTGCTAACATACTTTAGTCCATGTTTATAGATATCAGTGAGTCATACAGAGCCAGAAACCACATATTCAGGTCTATTAGAGACACTGAACACCTACACATGGTTTGATGTGAGTGAAGATTTAGACATGCAGTTAGCATCATGCTAATTATAAGCTGTTATTACTAGCTGCATAAGCCTAGTAGCTAGAGCTGGGCGATAAGAAAACTATTTTTTATTTTAGCTGTCTGGTGATGAGCGCTAGGCTATGCTAAACTGTTTAGCTTCTCAACAAAGTCAGTTTAGTATGAACAGCAAACATTAGCTGGCTTGGTAGGTCAGTGATGGATCACACCGCCTTATTGCCATCCGCTCTTACCACATAACATATCACAGACACCAGCTAGCAGACGACTGGGTTTCTTTATTCTGTCGTAGTAGTTTGAGGGGTGAACTGCAATATATCAACACCAGACAAACAGAGTCCTCCTTTTAGATATGTTTAAACTGAAATCACTCCTTATTTGTCTTGTTTGATCTACAGTATCATCAGTTCGCCGTGTTTTGTGAGTGACAGTGCGCTGCTTCAAGTTAGCCAGCTGCTAAAAACAACTAGCCTGGGAAGATAGCGCTCTCCCACTCTCCAATGCCTCACAGCTTCCTCAGTTTACTTTTGTTTAAATCAGGGCTGTAATTTACATTAACTCACTTCTTTCTTTCACTTTCATTGCTTGGGAACGCACTAATACTCAAATATGACTGAGCGCTGTAACAGTGCTGTAGTTGTGAGGAGCAGACGTGATTTAACGCTGCTAAAGCTGGTTAGGATGGTAGTAAAAAGGTGAGTTCACTGTAGGACAGTACAGTCACGCCACTGATCTCCTCACTCACACTCGGTCACAGGAGAACAGATCGCTGATCGCTCCACTCAGACAGGGAATGTATAACTCCACATTTCAGACGTTACTAAAGTATATTTGACTCATTTTACTCACCACCCCCCCCCCAGTCATGTCGAAAAACTGAGAAGTGCGCCCTCTCGTGGCAAAAGCTGAGTAGTGTCGCTTTCCTTGCAGTAGAAAACGCCACGTCTGACGCTGAACGTGGAAGTGTGATAATGGTCTGTTATATCGAGCATTTATCAAACGTTTCTTATAGTTCTATCGAGGAAAGTTATATGGCGATAATTATCGTTATCATTTTAGTGCCCAGCTCCACTTGCAGCGCCTATGGAAAAACATAGAAGTAAACATCAGACAACAAACATGTCTTGGCTGATCAAGTGCATTTGGAGTAAGGAGCTTTAACCCTTAATCACCCTCGAAGACTCACCCCACCGCGCTGTTTGTATTTCAGAGACAGAGTGGAAGAAGAAGGCTGCGTCTCAGAAAGCTGAAGGAGAGGATGACGAGGATGAGGATGAGTATGATGAAGGAGATCTGTCGGATGACATGTGGAGACTCAGACAGATGCAGAAACAGGAGCTCAACAAGGTAATGATGATTAAACAGCTGGTGAGAAGTCATCTTCACTTAAAGGGGAATTCCGGCCTAAAGCTATAGCTTTATGTCATTTGTTGTGTTGTGCAGTTTTCCCTCATTTGTTGTGTTGTTCACTGTATCCCTCAGCCTCATCGGCCCGATAGAATTCACGATTTTTTCCGTGTTTCCATTCATCAATGCTCTCTCACTACAATACCCAGCATGCATCATACAGCCACTGAGAATCCCTGTGGTGTCAATCAATCGTGACTGCTAGCCAAGCCACTGAGTGCGCTTACAAGCACTTAATAATCCGATAACTGCAGAAAATCAGATTTTGTCAGTAATCCGATCAGCACATTTATATGCTCTTGAGTAATCAGATAATGGGGAAACTGAGTCAGGCAGTAATCAGATTTCTGCTTTACAACCACCCAATAAACTCATGGAAGATGATGTGACGTAAATGTAACGTAAAACTCAAACTCCGTGCTGCGGCTTTTTATTAAAAACATTCATTTCGTCAAGCATGTATGGGAGGCAAATCCGGCCAAAAAAGAAATTAAAATTAAAACAATAAAATATAAATGCAAACCTTTTTTGTCATTTCTTTTTCCAAACATCTACGCAAATATCCTGCCAAAATTGAAAATGTAATGAAATTTCAAATTTTCACATAAGCACGAGTCATTCGTGACAAAAATAAAAATAAATGCAAAACAGCTGCTTGTCATTTCATTTTAGTCGTTATTCTGGTTTTCCATGGCCAAATCTAAAATGAAAAAGCTAACAGAGAAAAGAAAATCCAAGCTTCACTTTGGCTTTTCTTCATGAAATGCAGAATGCGTGTCAAAACTAAAATCAGAATGCAACGTTTACAATTTTATTTCTTTTTCATAACAATCGGCTGCATGTCTGACAGAATGAAAATGAAAATGCAAAACTGATAAATCAACAGCAAAGTGACAGTTAGTGATTCAGTTTTCAGCGCGGATGCGCTTTAAGTGTCGGAATGCAAAAGGCAAATGCAAACAAACATCGACACCAAATATACGTTAATTAGCATTAGGTGGGGCTCCGGGCAACATTTTAGGACATCCTCAGACCCATAAGCATGTAGTCGGTTTCAGTGTCGCTCCAAATTTTTTTTCAGTCAGGCTCAGAGTAAGTGTTCACATGCACTGAGAAATCTGATAACTGAGCTAAAATCCAGCCTCTTTATCAGATTTCTAAACTTTATTCTGATCTAGGAAATCAGACTGTGCTGTTTACATGACCACTTGAATAATCAGATAACTGCAGAAATCCGATTGTGATCGGATTACTGAGTGCATGCAAACACGCTCACTGATCTATAGACCAGTAAATACAGGCTAGCACAGGAACGTGGGAAGGTATGGGGGTGCTGAAATTTTAAGCAGCTTATATGTGATGTCATTGATGACATCATACAAAATTATTTGCATTTTTTTCCGTTTGAATTTTTTTGATAATTTACATGAAACAGAATGTGTCATGCTGCACTATAATGAGGCGAGAGACGACAGTATATACATATAACACATCAGACCCCTGATGCACATCTCTCACTCTGGACGAACTGCAGATTAACTAACTGGTGACCAATCAGGTTGTTGAAATGTAGTGTGGTAACCAGTTTGTCACAGTCACACGGTGAGAACACACACTGAGCTGGAGATATAATGGCTGATAAAACGTTATTATTATGTTAGATCATATTTTTACATTTAAAACATGCAGTATTATGTTTTAAATGTAAAAATGTAAACAGTATTAGGCTGCTTTGGGGTCCAGAACTGGCCTCTTTGACCCCCAACCCGCGTGTATTTTAGCGACAGATACAGCCAGCTGTTATTGAGGGAAGCGAGTTTACTGTAGATTTTGAAAATATGTAAATAAAAGGAGAAAAATATGAACTCCTCTGTAAAAAAAGCACAAATGAGTCTTTGCTATTCTCAAATTACTAAACAGTTCAGATCTCTGTATTATTATTGTTGCTTTTATCAGCTTCAGTCCTGAAATCTGGGGGTGCTGTGATCACCTGGCACCCCCGCATCTCTGGGCTAGCATTAGTGCAGATCTTATCTCAGTTATCAAATTAATAGCTTTGTTCTTCGTTAAAGACACAGTTCATTTGAAGAATGCTTGTGGAGTGCAGTGTACCTGGCAGCAATGTTTACTATCTGCCTTCTTTTTGCACTCACCAGATTATGAAAAAAATCATTAATCATTAAATTCATTAAAAAAGGTTTGCATAGTCTTTAAACTGGAATATCTCACTCTAGAGAGCGCTGCATTTCCGCTAAAGGAGGTGACTGAGCACATCTGCAACAGATGCAGTGATGGTTAGATTTGTAATTTTGGGTGGAGTGTCCCTTTGAAGGGATAATTCATTAAAGAAATCTAATGCCCCTGAATAGTTTAATGTTTTGAGCATGATTAGTTAATTTAAAATGAAGAAATCCATATATCTTTATAAGATATTACATCTGCTGTAATATTAACAAAAACATCCCGGAGCCTGGAGCCGTGTGGGGGTCACTGCATTCTGGCTCTCCAGCCTTATAGACTCTCACTCGACCTTCAGCTGAAGGCCACAGTGTGGGTCAGATTACCCACAGTCCTCTGGGGTTCTTACATATCTCGCTGAAACTGAAAATCAAGACGATCAGTCTTTTAGTCTCGGATTCAGTTTCTAACTCTCTCTCTCTCTCTCTCTCTCTCTCTCTCTCTCTCTCTCTCTCTCTCTCTGTCTTTCTTTCTTTCCTGTCTCACTCTCTCTCTCTCTCTGTCTTTATTTTCTGTCTCTCTCTCTCTCTCTCTCTCTCTCTCTCTTCTCTCTCTCTGTCTTTCTTTCCTGTCTCTCTGTCTCTTTGTCTTTCTTTCCTCCCTCTCTCTCTCTCTCTCTCTCTCTCTCTCTCTCTCTGTCTTTCTTTCCTGTCCCTCTCTGTCTCTCTGTCTCTCTCTGTCTTTCTTTTGTCTCTCTCTCTCTCTCTCTCTCTCTCTCTCTCAGATTCAGTCTAATCTGGGGAAGCTGATACTGAAGGAGGAGATGGAGAGAGAGGTTCCAGTTCGGAGGAAAACACGTTCTCTGCCGGACCGGACGTACGGACACCTGGGTGAGCGTTCGTGTACGATACCGATCAAAAGTCTGTAATCACTTATAATCAATTTATACACTAATAACCTTTACAGTGTAATTGCAAATGTTCTAAAATCTGATTGGCTGATCCACATTTGAAGCCGCTGTAAAGACGTCGTTATACACACACCCTGGATTCTGCATTAATGCATAATGAGTTATTAAAAACTCTCATCATCAACTCTGAGTGTTGTGTTGCTTGGCAACCACTGCTAATTGTTTGTTAAAAGTACTGTTGATAATTAAATTTTAGAAAATTCTCAAATTTTTATCACCACTTTTAAGATTTCACATACCATATGTAGAATGCTATTCTTCGGTATTATATTATGTTATGTTATGTTATGTTATGTTATGTTGTGTTATGTTATATGTTATGTAATATTATATTATATTATATTGTGTTATTATGTTGTGTTATGCTGTGAGATTTGTATATAATAAATACTTTCGACTCCAGATGAGAACAGCAGTGTGTGTGAAAGTGTGTTTCACTCTTTCCTATAAACAGTCCAGTGTCAGTCAGTCCTCACTGTCAGGATGCTGAATGGAAGCTGATGTGACAGTGAGAAACGTTCAGTTACAGCTGCTGTCGTTGATAATCAATCATAAATCCAGCTGCATCTCCCTCTTTTAATTCTGCACAAAGCTTTCGGGTTTATTTTTTTAAGAAAACATAAACGCAGTTTCACTGTTTACTGCCTCTTTCTGTCCCAGCTGCTGTGGTGCCTGACTAACAGTGACCCCTAGTGGCGACGAGAAAACTCACCTTGTTTGGACAGCAATGGCCAGACATTCCACAATCAAATAAATAAATAATTTAATAATTCACCGAGATACTGAATACTTCATGATGAATAATTACTTTTATCATAAATCTGCAGTTTTAAGGAGTTAAATAATGGATTGGTGTGTGTTTAATTGATCATGTTTTGTGATTTTTATTATATTTATATATTAAAGATTTTTGTTTTGTTCACACAGGACCCAAATCTCCTTCATTCCCTAACTACAGCCGCAGCGGTCTGACCAGGGTGAGTGGACACAGGCACACAAAAAACAGAACATTACTTAAATACTATTTTAATTTAATTTAATCTGTTTTAATGGTGTTTTCTGCTTCAGCTCCAGTCTGCAGAGTTTTCATCATCACACAGTGATAAAGCCTGTCAGAGTAAGCTGTTCAGTTCTATTCTGTTCTGTTCTGTTTTATTCTGTCGTGTTCTACTCTATTCTATTCTGTTCCTTTCTATTCTATCCTATTCTGTTCTCTGGTGTTCTACTCTATTCTGTTCTGTTCTATTGTGTTTATTCTGTTCTACTCTATTCTGGTCTGTTCTATTTTCTTCTACTGTATTCTATTCTACTCTATTCTGGTCTGTTCTATTGTATTTATTCTATTCTACTCTATTCTGGTCTGTTCTATTGTGTTCTATTCTACTCTATTCTGTTCTGTTCTATTGTATTTATTCTATTCTACTCTATTCTGATCTGTTCTATTGTGTTCTATTCTACTCTATTCTGTTCTGTTCTATTGTATTTATTCTATTCTACTCTATTCTGTTCTGTTCTATAGTGTTCTATTCTATTCTATTCTACTCTATTTTTTCTGTTCTGTTGTGTTCTACTCTATTGTGTTATCTGATGTTGTACTGTATTCTGTTCTACTCTAATTTGTTTTACTCCTTTCTGGTCTACTCTGTTCTGTTCTATTGTGTTCTACTCTATTCTATTCTACTCTATTGTCTTCTATAGTGTTCTATTCTATTCTACTCTACTCTGTTCTACTCTATTCTATTCTGTTCTCTGATGTTCCACTCTATTCTATTCTACTCTATTCTGTTCTACTCCATTCTGTTCTTTTCTCTGATGTTCCACTCTATTTTATTCTATTCTATTCTATTCTTTTCTGTAGTGTTCTACTCTATTCTGTTCTGTTTTCTGATGTTCTACTCTATTCTTTTCTTTCTCTTCTATTCTACTCTATTCTCTGATGTTCCACTCTATCCTATTCTACTCTATTCTGTTCTACTCCATTCTTTTCTGTTCTATGTTGTACTCTATTTTATTCTATTCTATTGTACTCTATTCCATTCTGTAGTGTTCTGCTCTATTCTATTCTTTCTGTTCTATTCTAATCTATTCTATTCTTCTCTCATTCTAGTCTACTCTATTCTATTATGCTCTATTGTGTTCTACTTTATTCTACTCTGTTCTGTTCTATTGTACTTTGTTCTGCTCTATTATATTCTGTTATTCTGTTCTCTATTATATACATCTGTTATACATTTTTATTTTTATTCCTCTATTCTATTATATTCTGTTTTTATACTCTATTCTGTTCTTTAATGTTCTGTTATGTTGTAGTTTTTAAATCTAAATTCTATGCGTTTTACACTGTAATATGTACAGTATCACTGCTTATTATTCTGTCTATTATTACTCATATTAATTACATCCATTTTCTTCTTCCTCTACAGATTTACAGGTAAGATTGTTTTTACTTGCCACACTTTAATCATGTATCCACGCAGCATCTCTAACACACAAAATACATACGAAAAATCAGTGTGTTTGTGTATCGTTGCTGTAGAAAGACACCTTTAATCTATAACATGCTGAGTTTATAGTAGGTGGAAAAGCTGTCTTAACTTTATGTACGTTAATGTAAAGGAATTTAGCTGTAGGTCATTTTCTAGCGTTTCTGTTGGTCTATTCAGCATGAAACGTTCACACAGTGTAAAGGACAGCTGGTGTGTTTGAATGATGATGAAATAAGAAAAGGAGTTACAGAGTTTTGTCATGGCAGTGATGATGCTCTCATACATACAAGCTCAGCTGTTTTCCTTCTGCCGTGTGTAATTCACTCTGACTGTGTGTGTGTGTGTGTGTGTGCGGTTCAGAATGGGGATGCTCAGGGCCGCAGGATGGACAGAGGAAACTCTCTGCCCACCATGCTGGAGCACAAGGTGAGAAACACGTCTCATTATACTGAATATGATCAAATACACTGATCACGCATAACATGTGTTAGTGTGTGTTGTGCTGGTACGAGTAGATCAGACACAGCAGTGCTGCTGGAGTTTTTAAACACTGTGTCCACTCACTGTCCACTCTATTAGACACTCCTACCTTGTCGGTCCACCTTGTAGATGTAAAGTCAGAGACGATAGCTCATCTGCTGCTGCACAGTTTGTGTTGGTCATCCTCTAGTCCTTCATCAGTGGTCACAGGACGCTGCCCACAGGACGCTGTTGGCTGGATATTTTTGGTTGGTGGACTATTCTCAGTCCAGCAGTGACACTGAGGTGTTTAAAAACTCCAGCAGAACTGCTGTGTCTGATCCACTCAGCCCAGCACAACACACACTAACACACCACCACCACGTCAGTTACTGCAGTGCTGAGAATGATCCACCACCCAAATAGTACCTGCTCTGTGAGGGTCCATGGGGGTCCTGAGCACTGAAGAACAGGGTAAAAGGGGGCTAACAAAGTATCAGAGAAACAGATGGACTACAGTCTGTAACTGTAGAACTACAAAGTGCACCTATATAGTAAGTGGAGCTGATAAAATGGACAGTGAGCGTAGAAACAAGGAGGTGGTCATGATGTTATGCCTGATCGGTGTTTATATACATTGAGTATGTACATTATAATGATATAACACAGTGCTGTGCTGAGTCTTTGTTTCCTTTGGCAGATTTATCCCTATGAGATGCTGGTCGTGACTCACCGGGGCAGAAGTAAACTCCCACCCGGAGTGGACAGGATGAGGCTGGAGGTACAACACAAACAGATGTGTTAGACGCTCTTTCTCCAGCAGGGGGCAGCACTGACCGATGTCGTTCTTTTCTCAGAGGCACCTGTCGGCGGAGGAGTTTAAGAATCTGTTCGGAATGACGATGGAGGAGTTCGATCGGCTCTCCCTGTGGAAGAGGAACGACTTGAAGAAGAAGGTCTCGCTCTTCTAGCACTGAGAACACTGAGGGGAAAAAAATAACTAATAAAAAAGAAAAAAAAATCACGTAACTGCACTTCTGCTTGGGACAGCGTGAAGAAGACGACGAGAAACTGACTGGACGAGGGACGTGACGCTTGGTGGACATTTTGGGGTCCGACTGCATCCCAGACATCTCAGCATGTCAGAACCCTTGATGTCACGTCTCTGGTCACAGCTACTAAACGAGCAGTCGACTGGATTTGAATGCGGGACGCTGACAGAGATAGCTTGATGCTTTTGTGTATGATAAGTGAGACTAGACTCGGAAAAAGGATGAAAAAAGCTGATATTTTTGGCTCCACCTGCTGAAAACTAGTGTCCAGTCCAGTAGAAGTGTTCCAGCGTCCACACAGGCTACCGGCTCTGATCACCACTAAACACTGCCACACTCTGAGCTAACTGCCACGATGAGCTATAAGCTAATAATGAACTTATTTCTGACTGACCAGACCGTCGGAGCGCTTTGGTGACGGAAGTTTTGATGAAGCTCGATTTAATTTCTGTACAGTTGATTTAAGATGCTGTTGTGGGTGGTTTGATTACTTTCGCTCACTTAAAGCGATAGTTTGGGGACCCAGTCCACCCCCTCACCCCAAACTGGTGTCTGAAATTTGCTTCTTTAGCTTTGGACTGGAGCTTTGAGGCTAATGCAGCTATCACCCGATGGAAACTTCTACACCCACCAATTAGCATTGTGCTAACTGCATGCCTAAGTCATTATACACTCTCCTCAAACTGGAGCTATGAGGCTAGCAGCTAGCAAGTAATGGAAGCTTATACTCCACCATTTAGCATCATGCTAACTGTATGCCTGAACCATCACACACTTGCCTCAAACTGGAGCTACAAGGCTAATGTAGCGAACCGGTAATGGAAGCTTATACCCAACCATTTAGCATTGTGCTAACTGCATGTCTAAATTTCACACACTTGCTCAAACTGGAGCTACAGTGCTAATGTATTTGGCAAGTAAAGGAAGCTTATACCCCACTAGTTAGCATTGTGCTAACTGCATGTCTAAATTAACACACACTTACTCAGACTGGAGCTGTGAGGCAAATGTAGCGAACCGGTAATGGAAGCTTATACCTCACCAATTAGCACATTGCTAACCACACACCTAAATTATCACACACCTGCCTAAAACTGGAGCTATGGGGCTAGTAGCTAGTAAGTAATGGAAGCTTATACCCCACCATTTAGCATCATGCTAACTGCATGCCTAAATCATTATACACTTGCCTCAAACTGGAGCTACAATGCTAATGTATTTGGCAAGTAATGGAAGCTTGTCTTCCACTAGTTAGCATTGTGCTAACTGCATGTCTAAATTAACACACACTAACTCAGACTGGAGCTGTGAGGCAAATGTAGCGAACCGGTAATGGAAGCTTATACCCCACCAATTAGCATTGTGCTAACTGCATGTCTAAATACAGTCACAGATAGGCTCATGTTTCTAAGTGGTTACTCTACAGCTTGATGCGAGTGAGGCACGATGATAACTGGTGGGGTAAAAGCTTCCATTACTTGTTAGCTCCATTAGCCTCGTAGCTCCGGTGCCAAACTAAAGAAGCAAACTTGGCTGATCGACTGCATTTGGGGTGACTTGGGTGCGTTTTATTTTTCACCAAACCTTCACTTTAATCGTGAAAAATTCAATATGTAAAACTTTCTCTTTCTTTCTTCTCACATATTTCACACGTATCTGTATGCTTCAATGCAAATATCACTGATGCAGAAATCACTGGTAGTTAATTGCAACAGTTTCTATAGCAACGATCCGCAGTTTGATGTTTTACAGAGGGCTACATTAGAGAGAGTTCACCCAGTATTACACTGCCTGTCTGAAGTCTGGGGCTCACCTAGTGTTCTTATCAAATATTAATTTTCAGTGAAATAAAAAGAATTATGTGCTATGTGCTAATGCATCGTGTATAGTGAAGGAAAGTGGTCAGAGCACCCCCTGCTGTTTGTGTTCAAAACTTAGGTTAACAATGAATTAGAGACGCTCCACATTACAGTCTGTACAGCATAACGAATGATTGACTGACAGTAAAAGACAGAAATAGTGTTTACAAACATTCGCTTACAAGAAAAAGTTGCGTGCATTTAATGTACATTTAAACCACATGTGAACAACACACCTAACATAATTTGAATAATATGTGAACACGTGACACGTCATGTCCTGAAACGGCACACGTGATCACACTTTTTCTCACGCGAAAACGCTGTTCGCATATTTTTGAGTGTAGCAACACGTGAGCTGTCTAAAATTCATGATTATTTACAGGTGAAATTCATGTTTTTTCTGTAAGCATTTCCCCAAAAAAGGAGATGTTTTTTATGAACTGTTTTACATATGATCCAATTTTTAAAAACATGATCACACTTTTTTCAGAAAAATGTGTGGTATCAAAAAACGTGATTATTCAAACGTGAGATTTGTGTGAATTTTTTCACCCCTCCCCCCAAGTGATTGTGATCGCACAGTTTTGTACATGATAACGCTTTTTCACTTGATCAGTTTTTTTATTTGATCAGTTTTTTCATGTGTGATCAAAAGGTTTTCACACTTTTTTGTAAAAAAAATTGTGTATTTTCTAAAAATCACATGATTATTCAAACGTGAGGTTCATGTGTGTCTTTGTGAGGGTTTCCCCAAAACAGACTACAAACTCCATTGTGCTGATGACATCAGTCGACATCACTGATTGTGTTTGTGCTGCACTTGTGTTGCAAAATGACTTTTTGATGGAATTTCCAGCTCCATCTTTTTTTAATCTGTTACGGAGAGACGAAAGGAGCGTCAAAATACTTTAAACACTACCAGCAGGTGGCGCCGGTCTGCACTCTCCCTCTGCATGTTTACCTTCAGTGCTCAGCAATACGCCTTCATGAATCTCACGTTTGAATAATCACGTGAATTTTTGATACTACACATTTTTCTGAAAAAGGTGTGAAAAAACGTGTGATCTCATTTTTAAAAAATTGGATCACGTGTAAAACGTTAAAAAGTTCGTAATAAACGTCTCTGTTTTTGGGGAAACGCTTACAGAACAAAAAGACATGAATTTCACCTGTGAAAGAATTTTTAGACAAGAAAAATCTTCGTTGTTTTCCTATGTGGGCTACGTTGCATTTTACCACGTACCACAAACGACGTGAGATACATTTAGACTTTGTATTAACTGTGATTTAGTTTAATCCACTCAGAGGAGCAAAATGGAGGAAAAAACGTCAAACCAAGTGTTTAAAAACTAACAGTTTTAAAAAATAAATTTTAATTTAACTCTCACAGCCTAAGACAGTGTGAGGATATCGAAAGGTTAAGAAAACATAATATTTCCAAGAAATCACTTGTTCTTTAAATCATTCTTATAAAAAAACAACAAGAGGATGAAGTGGGCGTGGCCTTATCTCCATACCTTCATCTGTGATATAGTTTTCTTGTAAACACACTTTAATGTGGTCTTTATAGCGAAACTGACTCATTTGTATTAAAAACGACTTGGAAAGCTGGGTGTCCCCAAACTTTTGATGAGCAGTGCACATACGACCTGCATGAGAAATGTACCGAACCCTTTAACCTTAAATCAGATATATGATTGATAATTGATTGTAAAAATGATTCTGATCAATATTGATCACCCCCCCCCATACCACCCCCCCCCTTTGTTTACCCTCCCTGTTTTGCTGCTACTGCGTTCTAAAGCACTTTCACTGTGTGGTTATTTCCTCTTTTCTGGAGTGGATGGAGAGATTCCTGTTTTAAAGGATAAATGATAAATGATAGATGAAGATGATGAAGAGATTTTTAGGACTTGGCATGGCCCGGCTCATGGTTTTGAGTTTCTCGCAGCCCTGATCCTTGACCCCTGTAGATATATATAGTTGACCCGCCCCCTGCTGACCCGCTTTCAGTTCAGTCCACATACAGAGATCTAATCTGGAGAGTTTGAAACTGGATGAAGGATTTTGTTTTTTTATATATTTCATATAGATTGAATCTGCTTGTGTTGATTCAGTGACCAAATGATGTGCAGCTACTGTCTCTCTCTCTCTCTCTCTCTCTCTCTCTCTCTCTCTGTTTGTCTACCTACGTTGTGGCATGACTATAAACAGAACGACAATGAAGAAAGACTTTAAAATGCACAAAACAACACGAGGATTTAGAAATAAACATTCCACACAGAACCTGCTAGAAGTTGCAGCAGTTTGATTCGGTTATGAAACTTTAGGAAGTGATTCGATTGTCTTGTCATTAAATTTGATTTTGACTCTTTAGAAATTAATTCTAGTGTAACATCGATTCGATTTGTTTTCACTTTTTTTGGAAGTGATTCAGTTGTACCATTATTCATTTTGATTATGATTCATTATGAAATGATTCAGTTGAACTATTAGTTTAATTACAATTCTTTACAAAATGATTCAGTTGAACCATGACTTTGATTTGATTCCAGTTCTTTAGGAAATGATTCAGTTGCAACATGATTCAATCTGATTCCTATTCTTTAGGGTATGATTCAACTATAGAGTAATTCAATTTGATTATGATTCTTTAGAAACTGATTCAGTTTACTAGGATTTCAGTTTGATTACAGTTTTAGGAAATGATTCATTGGGACCACGGCTTCAAATTGATTCCAGTACTTTAGTAAATTATTAAATTGCAACATTTTTCATTTTGATTCAGATTTTTAGGGATTGATTCGATTGTGCCATGGCTTTAATTTTATTCCAAATCTTTAGGAACTGATCCTCAATTTGATGTTGATTCTTTAGGAAATGAGTTCAGTTGTAACATTTTTCAATCTGATTCCGATTTTCAAGGATTCAGTTGTACCATGACTTTAATTTTATTTCAATTCTTTAGCAACTGATTTAGTTGTACCGTTATCCAATTTGATTTGATTCTTTAGGAAATGAGTTCATTGTGCCATGACTTCAATTTGATTCAGATTCTTTAGGAAACAATTCTGTGCATCATGAAATCTCAAATTTCACTATGATTTGATTCAGAATTGTTATTAAACATACACTGAATACACAAATATAACTGGAGGAACTGTATAGACTTTGTGCTTTTACATTTGAAAATAGCCCAAGAATGTTATGTTGGTGAAAAAGAGCAGGTGTTGTACTGAATTTTGTTCTAATCAATTATAATCTATCATAACTTTCCAAAACTGATGCAGTTGAATCAGCACCTTCAGGCTGACCCATTTCTCCGCTAATCATGCAGAAGGAAAACTCACTGACCGCAGCTGTGATGATAATGAACAGTGCTTCTGCAATCGGAGAGTTTTGGTCAGTGAAAAGCCGTTGAGCTGTTGGACGCCCCCAAGACAATCCAGCCAATCAGCTTTGAGGGGTGTTATAGCGTTGAAGTCAGGACCAATCAGAGCCTTCCTCTCTGACCTTTAATATGTGCAGCCAAATGCTTTTAATATTCAAATTTAGTCAACAATAAATAATATTCACTTGATTCACTCATCACAATTTAGCAGATTGAAAATGAGAGTTTATAAATCAGCAGGTCGTGACGATTTACTGCCTTTGGATAAACGTATATTTAAAAGACTTTTATTGTGGAAGTCGTAGCACTGAGCTGCTGTTTGAATTCATTATTTTTTGTGATGTCACAAGCATGAACGCATTAGCATATGACCAAATGTTCCTAATTCACAGTGAAGTTATAAAGAGTGTTTCAGCTCAGACTGCGTTGTGAATGAGGCCAAATGCAGGCCCAATCAGAGCAGAGCTCATTTACATATCTTACATGTCTTAAAGGCACCTGAACGAAAACAGGGATTAAAAAAGGCTGAAAAATGGTCATGTTAACATAAATTACGACTAGTACAGAAAAAAACAGATAAAAAAAATCAAAAATGCTGAATGTGGACCCTTTAATGAAGTTCCTTAAAGGGTCTCTATGAAAAACCCCCTTCTGATGACAAACTTTTGAGAAACTATGCCTGCTTTGTGGGGGATTTCTAACAGCCCACCCCCAAAAGCGGCTGTAGTTTTACCACCTTCAGGTTACATCATAACAAAGGGGGTTCTCCTCATCAGGCTGAGTGACCCTTTAAAGGACCACTCCACGGATTTTTCGAACTAACCTCAGTTTGCTGCATCTGGTTGATTAGCACCGGCAAAAATGTCCATTTATTTAGAAAAGAACAGAAGTGCCGACATGCAAAAGAGCTTTATAGTGGATACTAAGGGTGGGCGATACGGCAAAAACATGTTTGATCATGATACTTAGTCTAGTTTTTCTGACACATAAGAAGTTTGGACAGACGAAAAACCTGCAAGTGCCACATATAAAAACACTATTATAATAATAATACGTGATAATAATAATAATTACAAGTGATTTTTGTTCAATGTTTTACAAACCGCGCTGCACTAAATCCACTTAAACAGCCCTCTCTTTGTAATCAAACATGTAGTTGGTCAGTGTTATTTAAGAACTGACGATATCAACGACATAATTTATCAGATAACGATAAATATCATCATATCGCCCACCTTAGTGGAAGCCAACGGGAAGATTCAGCATCTGCCCATTGAATTCAATATAACCGAGTTTGGAGTCAACAGGTTTTCTGATCTTTTCTGAGTGCAGAAAGACATATTTAAGTTATGGTGAGTGGTGATTGACTGCACACTACAGACGCAGCAAATAAAGGTTAGGTTGAAAATACACTGACGTATTCCTTTAATTACTCCAACCAGAAAAATACAGAACACATACAGACTAGAGATGCAGCTCAGTCACTAGTCACTGTATTAGTGGAGTCACAGCACAGCACCATCACCACAAAACTCACTCTCTCTTTCTTTATTTCCTTCTTTCTTTATTCCTTCTTTTAATGTGAAGGTGTGCTGAATGAAAAACAAACAAACAAACAAAAAAAAACTACTAAATAAACATACTGAGTTAGTATGGTGAGTGTCTGTTGTTAAGGTTCAGGTGTGTTTTTGTTTAGTTCTTTTTGTTATGGTTCTGAGTTTATTCTCATTTACTCTTATCGATTAATACGCACTCTGGTGAACAGTTAGTACTTGAATTTTCTGTTTAATAAAGTTTTTTGGAGTTTAGCGCTGCCTCCTGACTCTTATTTTGTCAAAAGTCAAGGATAAACTGAATGTGAAAGATTGAAACACTGATAAAAGAGTAAATTTTTCCTCACAAATGTACTGTAGAATAAGCACCTTAAAGGGGAACTCCACCAATTACTCAAAATTTCTACATAATTAACTGGTTGAGATGTAAACAGAGTCATTAAGAGTGGTTTGGTGTGAAATGCTCAGAATTGTTCACAGTGGTGGTGATAGGAACCAGACGTCCACCTCTAAAAGCTCCCTCACAGAAAGTTACTACATGAAATGGTTCTGAATTCACTGCTTGATGTCTGAGACACTGATTTATGATAGTTTTGGGGTAAAGTTTTGGCTTAAAATGTATTTTAATCAAATGGGGCAAAATAGTCCCCAAAGAAAACTTATTATTTCAGATTTTCCACTATTTTTCCATCAACATTCCGTATAAACTCAGAAGACTCGTGTAGGTTCACTGGTGGTTTTGGATAGTAAATAAAATGTCTATATTTGTGTTGTAGTCATGGCGACTACACCACTACTGTAAAGACATCTGAACCATTTCACACCAAACCACTCTGAATCTCTCTGTTTACATCTCAAACACTGAATTATACAGAATAATTTTTAAATAAATGGAACTCTCCCCTTTTACCAAACACTAGTTGTTGTGGACATGCAGTGTTACCGCTTTCCACCACCAGGTGGAGCGCTAGAGACAACCACAGCCTGATGAGCAGCGTAGCGGAGGAGGAACAGCGGGAATGGAGGAGGAGAAAGAAAGAGCAGAAGCGGAGAGGAAAAGAGAGAAAGTTGTGGGGAGTGAGAGGAAAAGAGGCAGGACGGACGGAGCACAGTCTGCACACTGAAGAGTGAGGATTCGCAAACTTTCTGCTTTCAAAACGGAGCGCAGTTTCATTTACTGAATCACACCAGCGCTCAGACAGACAGACAGACAGACAGACATGAGCTGTGATAGAAGACCTGAGACTTTTACTGGGAGTCTGTGAACATTTTCCCAACGATGGACAAACAAAAAGGTCAGTTTAAAAGCTCCAGCTTCCTCCACTGCTTCACTTCAGCTTTGGGATTAAAAGGGCTTAAAGTTAATTGATAAAAACTAATCAATAACAACACCGCGCGCTGTTTCATTCACTGTACAGCACTGAGCTACAGTGTGTGTACAAAGATACACCATTTACTAGAATGAGAGACAGCAGACTGAGATATACCATCCACTCCTCAAACAGATGGTTCTTTAAGGGCTCTTTAGTAAAGGGGAATGGTTCTATGGTTCTGTTTAGAACTATTTGCATACTTAAATGGTTCTTTGCATGGTGAAATGATTCTTCAGATTGATGGAAAATGTGTTCTATATAAAACCTTTTTGAAAAATGTTCCATATAGCACCAAATAGGTTCTTCTATTGTCACAGGCTTGACATGGTAACATCAGCAGGACCCTTTTTGGTGCTGTAGAGCCATTTACAGCACTATTCTCACTATCAGTCTGGAGAACCATCTCTCCATGTAGAAGCATGCAAATGGTTCTGTATTGAACTCATGGTTCTAAACAGAACCATTCTCTTTACTAAAGAACACTTGAAGAACTATCTTTTTGAGTGTGTATCAGAATGAGATGTGGAATATATTCACACACATATATATTAGTGTAAGTGCTAGCATATTTACATATATATATATATATATATATATATATATATATATATATATATATATAAGTATAACTTTATAAATGATATATAATAATACAATCGTGTCATGTTAGCCTGAGTAGATTATGTTAGCATAATATAATAAGAAATACTGTGTATCAGCATGACATATAGAAAATATATTACGGTATACTGTATATATATATATTATATATATATATATATATATATATATATATATATATATATATATCACATATAGCATATGTAGTAAGATATAACAAATATTTGTGTGAGCAATAGCAATACTGCATATACTAATATATGCCCTGTATTTACATGAGGTAACATATATACTAAAGTATGTCATATATTAGCATATAAGATTGCATATGTACTGAGATATACCATACTAGAATCAGAGACAGCATATATTATAATATGCTGTATATTAGTATAATATAAAGTATATATACACATATTCCATATATTAGTGTGAGCGATAGCTCATATACTAAGGTATACCATGTAATAACATGACAAACAGTATATATACTAAAGTTTGTCATATGATATGATAACATCTTCACTAAGATATCCTGTATAAATATGAGATAACATATATACTAAGAAATACCATATATATCAATAAGAGATAAAGAATATATACCACATTTTAGTGTTAGAGATGGCATATATAGTAAGACATAGCATATTTATGTGAGCAGTAGCAACACTGCATAGAGATTCCATATATCATTATGAGATATATATATACTAAAATATATCATATATTAGCATGAAAGACTGCATAAACTGAGGTATACCATATAGTAGAGTAAGAGACAGTATATACTAACGTATGGTATATATTAGTATGAGATATCGTACACTTACAGATACATACCATATATTAGTGAAAGCAATAGTGCATAAGTGAAGGTATTCCACATAATAATATGAGAATTAGTACATATATACTAAAGTGTGTCATGTTATGATGGCATATTTACTAAGATATACTGTATATTAGTATGAGAGATGGCATATATACTTAGAAATACCATATATATCAGCATGAGATACAGATTACATGCAAATATATACTACATATTAGCATGAGAAAAGCATATATAGTAAGATATATGTGTAAGCAGTAGCAACACTATATACACAAATATTGCATATATCAGTACCCTATATTAGCCTGAGAGATGCATGTGTACTAAGAAATGCCATACATACCAGTATAAGATGTGATATACATACAAATATATGCCACATAGTTGCATGATATATAGTAAGATATAGATATAAGCAAAAGTACTACTACATACACTAAGATGTTCTGTATATTAGTATGAGAGATAGCATATATAATAAGGTATGCCATATATTAGTATGAAAGATATATGAAAATAGCATTTCTGCCCACCGTGTCATTGTGATTAAGCTGTTTTTAGTTTAGAGCCTGAGGACGATTAGGACTACATCAGGGTTTAGGTAGAGAAGCCTTTAGTCAAAGTGTTGTTACTTCAAAGCAGTGACTCAAGCAGGAATAACAGTAGCTACCAAACACATGAGTCAAGAACTCTGAGGTCCAGAAACCCCTGGAGTGGTGAGTTCTCCTCTAGAACTGCAGTGGAACCTTTTAGTCCATCCAGCGGAACCGAAGACTGTACGAGTCTCTTCTTCTCTCTTGGGATCCTAGGTTCCATTTTTCTGCTGTAGAACACCTACTAAATTACCCAAACTGATGAGTTGAATTAGTTTGAGTAGGAAAATCACCAAATTGTTCTGGTTTTCAGCCCTCCATGACCACAACTGGGCCCACTGACCCAATACAGTGGCCACTGGGATTCACTACATGACCTTGTTTTCTAGAACCCTGCCCTTTTCATTGACCCAATAATGAATAAAATAATTGACTTAATAATTAAAAAGAAATATAAAACGTTTAACAGTTGACAACATTAATACAAGCCCCACAATAACAGTGCACAAAGGCGGCTTCGTCAATTTTTGCCCTTTGCCTCTAGAAACACCTGACCTTTCAGTTGTCCACTCACACCAGTATTTTGCTTATATTTCATGTTCACTGATAAACGTCACATATTGCAAGAGTAGGTCCCACATATCACTGGCCGGTTTTCTGCTATTTAGCCAAAAGTTCTCGGGGAAATATTGGACATTCCACGCTGGTCTGGACTCGTGAGACCGGTTACGGTTTCTGTGCCCATCTATTGTGCCGCTAAATCAGAACCAGGAAATTCCTCCTCTAACTCCAAGTCCAGTCTCTCGTTATGCCCTCATCTTCTTTGTCCTCTAAATGGGGTTATTTGAGCATCTGTTACTCAAACAGCCTGTACTGTGGTGTGTTTCACATTAGTGTTAGCATTAATGTCGTCCGGCAGGGTCCAGCTCAAAGCACCACTGAACTGTTCTGTTTTTTTATCTTTCTGTCGCTTCAACACCAGTCATTCGAATTTGTGCTCTCAGATATAAGTCTTTATCCTCTAAACTGGTGTTTTCAATCATCGGTTTGCTAGAACCGGGCCCGTACTGCAGCGAGAGGCACTGCGCACTCACGTTAGCTTAGCCTACAGCTTAAAGCTCAAACTGAACAGATTCGACTTCAACTTTTTGTCACTTCAACACAGATCAGTCGACTTTGCTCTCACTGTTGTATGTTTTTATCATATATACTTGTGATAGCAGAGCAGTTAGTCCAGTCAAGCCTGCACTGGGTCCTAAGTTAACTAGGAGAGAGGAGCTGGCTAACATTAGCTTAGCTAGGAGGCTCCAGACACGATAGAAGAGGTTAATTTCGGCTTTCTGTTGCTCTAACATCAACCGCTCGACTTCGCTTTCTCAGATATGAGTCATTATCATCTAAATTGGTGTCAGTGAAGCTTCTGTTAGTCAGAATCGAACCTGCTCTGTGGTGAGCAGTGCTGGCAGCATGCAAGCTAAGCTAATGCTAACCAGTTACTCTCCCTTGGTTCTTTAGAAACTGGTTTGAGATTGAAGCTTTGACGTTAATTGAACGGTGAGTTTAAAACGGTGCACTGCTTTCATTTATTTGCCGTCCGTGTGAGCGAAATGAACTTAATTGATTGTTTTTGGATTTGAAATGCGGTGGCACAATACCGACATAAACAAAGAACCAGTCAGCGAGTAGCTATGTCGTTACGTCATCCCACGGAGCGGTTCTGTGGCCCCGAGTACGGTTAGCAGTTACCCTCCATGCTCAGAACCGTCTGGCCCTGCAGTGGAAAAGAGGCCACTGTGTTGAAAATCTTCCCAAAATTACATTTTTAAGCAGAAATATTGAGTTTTGTTATCTTGTGGGCCTTCTAGTGATAAACAGGTGGGTCTTGAGGTGAGAACCCCTGTTCTATAGCATATCTACTAAAGATAATGTCGTATCATATTGTGATTTTATTGCTATATGTTGTGGTTTGTCATATTCAATATTTATGTGACAGGGTTTAAGGCAGGCCTGCGTTATTTTCAGACTAAAATGATTCACGCTTGTTGGATCATCTCATCTGGAGCTATGATTGGTCACAGAACACGTTAAAAATACTGTGATGTAGGGTGGACGATATGAGAATAGTTGATATTAATCGTTCTCACAATAAGCTTTTATGAACAAACTGCATATTTCAGTACCGAGTGAGCAGAATTAGTCCTGTTTAATTGGATTTAGTGCAGCGCAGTGTGTGAAATGTTAAACAAAGGATAGTGTTTGTTGTTGTTAATGGTATTTTTAATCGCCGTTCTGTTTAGATATGCCTCGACATATTGTGATTCATTTTGTGTATTGTAATATTGTGATATTATATTTTTCGTAGCTAATCACTCTTTTTATATTGCAGCCTACTGTGTTGTGAAGGCCAGTATCCAATAACAACTAAGAGCGAATTATTGTTCGGGCCTAACACACACCCTTTGCCTTTTTGTTGAAAATCTGTGAAAATATGTGAGTGGTATCTGAAACAGGCCACAGCGTCCACTTCACAGCGGCGGTGGACCCTCAGGAGAGTCACCGGTCTGGAGATTATTTATGTTAATGGCTCCTGATAGCCTCCTGTGAATGGCTCTGTGTGAGCGTGAACAGGCAGCTGTTGTAAACGGAGCCTGAGTGGCAGCGAGCTCTGTTCTCAGTCTAGATACAGCCGTCAAAGTCACATGACCGAGTGTCTGTGGACTGTTTTCATTCTTCATGGGTGTAATTGGAACACACAGACACATACGTTGGTCAGTTGAAGACTCCACTGATTTTTGGAAATTTCTGCATAATGCAGTGTGTGGGATGTAAACAGAGTGATTCAGAGTGGTTTGGTGTGAAATGGTTCAGATGTCTTTACAGTGGTGGTGATAGGAACCAGGGGTCGCCATGACAACACAAATGTAGACGTTTTATTTACTATCCAAAACCACCAGCGAACCTACACGAGTCTTCTGAGTGTTTATATGGAACGTTGATGATGGAAAATGATAGGTTTTCTTTGGGGACTATTTTGCCTCACAACACCCTGCATATTATGTATCCCTCCACCATGAATGGAGTTTAAGGTCTCAAATCTATCATAAAACAGTGTCTCAGTCATCAGGCAGTGAATTCATAACCATTTCATGTAGGAACTTTCTGTGAGGGAGCTTTTAGAGGTGGACGTCTGGTTCCTATCACCACCACCGTGAACAATTCTGACTCAGTAAGTTTCTCTAGAACGGAGCGTTTCACACCAAACCACTCTGAACGACTCGTTTACAGCTCAACCATTTTATGTGATTAGCTTTGTCGCCCCCTCTGGTGAAAACGGAAAGTGCCCTAGATATACATAATGTTACTGTAAAATAACTGTGGTTGTAAGGACCCGTATTAGAAATGTTTACATTGTCTCTCCAAAACGGAGAAGAACAAACATCCTTGAACTTTAATGGAAGTTCGGACCATTTCTGTTAGTCTGTTAGTCCATTTCTCATGATATTTTGATTAAATTAGAAATGACAACAATGGAGGTATAAGGTTTTGTCCCGAACATGATGGTATGATACTAAAATCGAGTGTTATATTAAACATCCAGCAGTATGAATGAAATCCAGCAGTATGAATGACCAAAATATAACAAAACAACTTATAACACTGCTGATCAGGCATTTTCTACATGGCCAAAAGTATGTGGACGTCCTCATTATTGTGTTTCAGTCACACCCATCACTAACAGCTGTATAAAATGCAGCGTCCATAGACACACACTGACAGTAGAGTGGGTCGTACTGAGGAGCTCAGTGTCTTAAAAACATGGTACAATAGCAAACGTTTATGAGTATGTGTGACTGAGCGCTGGTGTTTTGGCGTGAACATCTTTGTCTCATCATCTCTGTTCTGCGTGTGTGTGTGATTGTGTGTATGCGTGTTTTTCTGTGTGTGTATAAACTCTGTAAACACAGCAGCACTTCAAAGGATCAGGATGTGGTGCTGATATCGCAGCAGGCCGCTTTAATTTCGCCCCTCAGCGGCGCCGCCTCATTTACAGAGGAGCGGCTGCTGGGACTGAAGGCAGCGCACGCGCTCCAGCACCACCACTGCTGAGCTCCAAAGACATCTGTGTAAAAGCTGATAGACATACATAGGCGAATGTCACTGTACTGTCAGATCAGAACCTTCGGTTCTAACGGTCCCAACGTTTCTGCACATATAAAAAAGATGGTTCTTCCAGGGCTCTTTGGTAAAGTTCTGTATGGAACCATTTTATGCTTAAATGGTTCTTTGCATGGTGAAATCGTTCTTCAGATTGACAGAAAATGTTTTGTATATGGTTCTATATGTACCATATGTAGCACCAAAAAGGGTTCTGCCATAGTTACAAGCTTGACGTCGTAGCAATACAAGAATGCTTTTTGGTGCTATATAGAACTCTTTTCAAAAAGGTTCTATGTAGCACCATCATCAACACATTCTCTATCAATGTGAAAAGGGGGTCCTTTGAGTGTTCAAGGTTCTATATAGGACCATTTTTTTTACTAAAGAACTCATGAGAAACCATGTTTTTAAGTGTGTAGAAAATGGCTTTTTGAAAATGGTTCTATATAGCACCAAAAAGCGTTCTGCTTCTGTTACAAGCTTGACATTGTAACAATAGAAGAACCCTTTTTGGTGCTAGAAAGAACCCTTTTCAAAAAGGTTCTATATAGCACCATCTTCAGCGCATTCTCTGTCAAAATGAAGAACCCTTTCATGATGCAAAGAACCCTTAAATCATACAAAGGATCCTTTGAGTGTTCATCGTTCTGTATAGAATCATTTTCTTTGCTTAAGAACTCTTGAAGAACCTTTTTTTATTGAGTGTGTAGAACTTTTTTTTTTTTTAAATGGTTCTACATAGCACCAAAAAGGGTTCTGCTATAGTTACAAGCTTGACATCATAACGATAGAAGAACCCTTTTTGGTGCTATATAGAACCAACACATTCATTCAGTGCTAAAGCTAAAACAGACGCCATTAGGCTTGTGCGATAGTGTAAATTTAGACAAACGATTATCGTCTCCAGAATTATCACGATAAATGATATTATCATGTTAAAAATTGATTTACGAAGAAAACCCAAGTGAGGGTTGATCGTTTTATTGCAGCCTGCGTAAGTGAACTGCTGCATCTTAGCGAAACAGCAAGGGAGAATTATAGCAGTGAATCTTAATTCTGGAAAAAACAGTTATGTTAGAAGAAATAATAATAATAATTATTAATATTATTATGATTATAGTTATTAACAACCTAGATTGTTTCATACACAATTAACATTATTATACATCTCAGGCGCCGCTGTCTGCTGAAGTACCTACGGTTTGGCAGCTCATACTGTGAAGTACTTACTGTATTGCTGCCTTTGATGATGATCAGTTTTCTGCTTTGGCGGTTCTCCGTGTTCGTCTGGTTGGAAACCAAAAT
The DNA here is from genome assembly GCF_904425465.1 of Colossoma macropomum. Taxonomy (NCBI): domain Eukaryota; kingdom Metazoa; phylum Chordata; class Actinopteri; order Characiformes; family Serrasalmidae; genus Colossoma; species Colossoma macropomum. Next base: position 1,886,664 of record NW_023494793.1, on the reverse strand, counting down.
ATTGGCAAACGGGCGCAGTAACACCCTTCTTCTGTACAAGCTCATCCATTTTTCACCGTCTAAGGAGGAGGTCACGTGTGTTTCATTTGCATATACCCAGCATTCTTTGCCAGACTGGAACGCTACATTCTAATCTTTTCAAGTGACGTTTTAAAAACGTGTATTTGTAGTTAATTAGTTATGTTTGCGTGGTCTATACATACCGTCTTTTCTGTTATGGCTTAGGTCTAAAATTTTAACCTACCATAGATAGGAAAAAGAAAAAAGTCACATGACCAGGGTACATGATAAAAAATAAAATGATAATTCACTTAATATCGTCACTGGTTATTAATTATCGCGATATTCGATAATATCGTTTATCGCCCCAGGGCTAGACCCCAGACATGACTTGGCTGACTGGCTCCGTTTGGGGTGAAAGCAGAGAAACAGTAAATATGATTTCTGTTGTAAGACTGTAGAATGTATGGGGCTCATGCGGAGCTGCTGAGTCACTTCTATGCTTTCAGCTGTCGTGTGTGTAGCCGGCGCGTCTGAATGAAGGATTGACAGTAATCCTCTGACGCGGTGTCCGTGCGTCGCGGCCAGCATGTGGCACTTCTGGTTTCTTTTTATAGCCTCACTCGGTGCTTCTGAAGACCTTCTGTGGTGCGTATAGCTCTTCATCCACTGAGCTGAGCCTGCGACGCGCTCAGAGTTTAAGTCATTATTAAAGCAAAAGTCAGATTTACTCAGTTTACCTCAAACATAGTCGATCGGCCAAGACCTGTTCGGCCTGGAGCTACACGGCTAATGTAGCTAACAAGTAAAGGAAGCTTATGTACACCAATTAGCACGGTGATAACTGCCTCACATGCTCGTCTAACACTGTGTGGAGGTGTTCAGTGTCTCTAATAGACTTGATGGTTTCTGACCCTGTATGACTCACTACTGTCTGTAAACATGGGCTGAAGTATGTTAGCGTAAAGCTAAAAACAGTAGCGGCTGCCTTGAAGCCTGAATTTTTTTTGTTTATGTTGACTTATTTAATCTGCTTCTGCTGCTGGACTAAGCCGTTAATCACCTCCATCTGTGTTTTGATTGCTGGACCTGCTGAAAACCTTTGGCTACTGTGGCCTGGCCTGACCGCTCGCTCTGTCTCAGCACTGCTGACCATTAAAGAAACGTTAGAAATGCTGTTATTTCTGTCCTTCTGTTTTTTTATTTGCTCTTCGGTTGTGATCTGTGTGTGAGCAGCGTTTACTGTATCAAAGCTACCTTATTAATAAAGCTATTAGATTTACATGTAGGTGGTTATTATTATTATTATTGTTACTACTATTATTATCCACTTCTTGCTCTTATATGTGGGGCAGTTGGGGTCAGCCGGTCAGTAAAGGGGTCAAAATAGTCCAGCAGACATCCGATACATTTCTTTAAAGTCTGAAACGTCTCTCTGTGTCCGAACCAAGAATAGAGTGGGAGTCTGAGGTATTTCCGAAATGTAGAGGACGCCCCTGCAGAGAGAGAGAGAGAGAGAGAGAGAGGGGAAGAGAGGGAGAGAGAGCAAAAAGAGGCAGTAAGAGAAAGAAAGGAAAGGAGAGAACGAAAAGAAAGAGGGGAGAAAGAAAGAGAGAACGAAGAGAGAAAGGAGAGATTGAAGAGAGAGAGAGAGAGGAGAGGAGATCGCAAAAAGAAAGAGAAGAGAGCAAAGAGAGAAAGAAATAAGAGGAAAGAAAGAAAGACAGAGGGAAAGAGTAGAAAAGAGAAAGGAGGGGAGAGAGCAAAAAGAGGAGAGAGGCAGGGTGAAAGAGAGAAGAGAGAGAAAGAAAGGAGAGAGCAAAAAGAAAGAGGAGAGAGCAAAGAAAGAAAGAAATAAGAGGAAAGAAAGAGACAGAGGGAAAAAGTAGAAGGGAGAATAGAGTGAAAAGGGAAAGAGAAAGAAAGAGGAGAGAGCAAAAAGAAAGAGAAAGGAGAGGAAAGAGGGAAGAGGGAGAGAAAGAAAGGAGAGGGGAGCAAGAGAGAGATGCAGGGTGAAAGAGAGCAAATGAGAGAGAGAGCGAGTGAATGAGAGAGAGAGAGAGAGGGTGAGTGAATAAGAGAGCGAGAGAGGCAGGGTGAGTGAGAGAGAGAGAGAGAGAGTGTGTGTGAGAGAAAGAAAGAGGAGAGAGCAAAAACAAAGAAAAAGAAAGGAGAGGAGAGGGAAGAGGGAGAGAAAGAAAGAGAGAGAGAGAGAGAGTGGCATGGTGAGTGTGAGAGAGAGAGAGAGAGGCAGGGTGAGAAAGAGAGAGAGAGCGTGTGAGAGAGAGGCAGGGTGAAAGAGAGAGAGAGAGAGAGGCAGGGTGAGTGAATGAGAGAGAGAGAGAGAGAGAGGCAGGGTGAGAGAGAGAGCGAGAGTGTGTGAGAGAGAGTGGCATGGTGAGTGTGAGAGAGAGAGAGAGAGAGAGAGCGCAGTCCGTGGCAGCTGGATAATGAGGCGTCTCTACACTAGGGGGATGAATGGAGTCTCTGTGGTGTGTTTAGAAACACACTGTGTGTTAACATGAATCATGTTCTACACACACGCGGTGCGGTTCTGTAATGTGATTAACAGACGCTCGGAGGAACGTTAATGAGGTTCTGACTGACTCAGATGGCCTACAGCTCCAGATCTGTCACTGTGAAACCTCTGCTGTGCAGCACGCACTCACCGGCCACTTTATTAGAAACACCTGCTCTGTGACAAAGTGCCCAGGAAGCGTGTAACACAGCAGTGAAATCACTTCCTCTCCAGCAGGCATGAAGGGTTGCACCAAAACACTAACTGAGGAGGTTCTGGTGACTTCATGTAACAACAGAACAAGGCAGTTATTTACAGGATTAGCCGCTTCTGAGGAGGTTAGGAAATAGGAAATAAGGAAATAAGTGAAGATTCTAAAACTATCCCCATCATATAGTAAAGCAATAAGCCACGAGAGGCCGTGGGTTACTGCGATTGTACCACGGGGAAGGCTGTTTTTAGGCACGATGTGAAGTAAAACTCCCTTCCCTGTGATAAATTTGCAGTAACGCACAGCCTCAAGTGGCTCAGTGCTTTTATAAAACGTCAGTCAACATAAAATATGATAAAATACACAACTTTTCAGAAAATAATTTATTTTCATTTTTATTTTATAATTTTATTTTAAGTTATTTTTAATAATAATCATCATAAACGAGTATTCTGAACCCCTGAATGAGGAGAACTTTCGGTCACCCGTCGCTGTATATTGCGGACTTTTCATGAACTTTTTAACTTTTGTTGTATAGCAGTGAACATATGATGACACAGCACTGTTTAATTCAAAACATTTGCTTTATAAGTACTTTTTGGCCACCAAATTACCACCGTGAGTCTAATTTAGCACCAATCCAGGGCTGCCCCTCTACCCACACTGGGCTGAATCTCAAACGGCTCCCTGCTCCCTACATAGTGCACTACACAGGAATTTAAATACTGGATCCTGCAGCCCAACAGAGCAAAATACAGCTAAGAAACAGTCATTTGGGATTCAGACACATCCATCCATCCATCATCTAAACCGCTTATCCTTCTGGGTCGCGGTCGGGTGCTGGAGCCTATGCCAGCTGTCTTCAGACACATCCACACTCTATAAATGATGCACTGTTTGGCTTTAGAGGCTAGAATTTCTAGCTGACCAGCCCAGTTCTAGCTAAGAACATAAACAAAAAACAGGTCCTTATTTAATCAATGTACTCGGTGCTCCATGTGAGCAGAATTAGAGGCATAGATTATTCCATTAACAGCACAAGGGTTTTTCGGGCTGAGGCGCAGTGATACCGAGTTCAGTTGTTGTGAAGCGGTCTTAAGTGTGCGTATATAGTGGATTTTACAATGGCTTCGAGCACGGCTCAGCCAATCAGATTTCAGGACCAGAATTATCGAGCATTGAACACTGAAACATTCGATGTTATATATAATTGTGTTGTAACTGAAGTTTGGAGGGAGGAACATGCCTGAAACCCCTCCTTCCTCCAATCTAATGTCCTTTAGATCCCCACCGCCACCCCGTCTCCTCCTTGGTCTCAGAGTTCTCTCTCCCCCCTCAATCAGTCTTCCCTCATACTGCCACCGCCATGTTGAAGGCACAGTCTGAACTCACAAAATTTAGTAATTGAGACTTCTGTGTAGTTTCCTGTCTGTTTTCTGACACTGAAAAAGGAATAGCTTGTACTTAATGGCCGTTTTGACTGGAAATTGAATGACTAGCTGCCTGTAACTCTTGAACAGTTCATTTAGAATAGTTTTAATCAAAGTTCTACAGAAATGAGCATCGCTTGTCTGATCTAGAATGGCTAGTAAAGATTTGTTAACAGATAATTAAAGACTTCCTGATGGACACTAAGGCCCAATCCCATTTCAGCCCTCACCCCTACCACTCAGCCCTTAGCCCTCTGTTTTGCGTGTTCACATCTAGGGGTAGGGTGTCCTGATTCTTGTTGAGATAGAGGGGTAGGGTGAGGTGTTTGGGCTACATGATCCTCCAAACAGAGGTTTTTCAGAGGCTCCAAACAGAGAGTTATGAGAAAAAAAGAAAAACCGGCAAGACGGAGAACAAGAGACTGAAGAAACTCACAAATGTGAGAATTTTCTCTGTTTAAAAAATACGATAATCATTGTTTTACCTTAGTTTAATGACGTTTCAGTGTATTATGGCTGATTTCTTTGTAACAAGCATAAAAATTGCTAATAGTGTGCTAACATCTCGGTAGCTAGCTAGCTAACTTTTCCGTTCCACCTTAAATAGCTCAGCAGTTTTGACGTCTGAAATGCCAGAATGTAGCTGCTGCTCCATTTAAGGTGGAACGGGAAAATTTGAACAAGAAGCTGGTGAATATCTGACTATTGGGCCTTAGTCTAGACACAGAGGGACAACATCTGCTGATGAGCAAGACCTGCTAAATCCATACGGCATTAAGTCATGATAGAAAAATGACACTGAGGACCAGTGACATCAACAGGTGGAGAGGTGCCAGCAGTGTGTGTGTGTGTGTGTGTGTGTGTGTTTAGGTGGAGGATGGTGGGAGATAACAGTAGGACAGGAAATTACAGAAGCTGAACTTTTCGCTCCACTAAAAACGAAGGAAAAAAGGAAGAAAGAGAACATGAGAGAGAGCAGAGAGGACTCAGTGTGAGGAAGTCCAGTAGGTCTTGTTCAGCTACCTCTGACTTGCTGTAACGGCCATTCTGTATCATTTGTCCTGCACTTTTAATCGTAGCGTTAATCAGGCTGCAGCTGAGAATCAGTCAATTATATTCATTAATTAGAATAATATAGAGTATTATTCTATTGGTTCCACTGTTTCCTCTTCTATATGGGAAGCTCCAGGCAATTTCACCTGTTATATTGCAATTAAACAATAGAAGTCATATCGCCCCCTACACTTCCTGTAGTGTATTACAGTCTGTCAGAGTGACTGTGTGGATCATATGAACATCATAGAGCGCTTTTTAAATGAAATTTGTCTTTTATTTTGGTAGGTCTACTTATGACATAGTTTTATTTTCCTCAAAACAGTCATAATTAATTTTACTTGACCGTTTCCCGGAACAGTATATGTAAATTAGCTGTGTTATGATTGGCTGCTTCGTTCAAGAAGCAGTCCGAACCAAAACACCTCTTACAACTTCAGTATGAGTGGGCGGGGCTAAACTGCTGTAGGTTGCATAGGCAGATATATGTAAATGTGTTGTTTTTTTGTGACATCACAAAAACAGTTAATTCAAAATGGGATGTTTCTGGAGCTTATAAAACCTCATATATCCAAAATATATCCAAAATTTACAGGAAAGGGAAAAACATACCTTACTTTTAATGTAAGTCAATGGAACCAGACTTGTTTCCAAGTCAGTTTGGAACGTTTATTTTGGTCCAGTCATCATGAAATGTTGAGATGTTGCAATGTAAAGAGCAACAGGCATTTTCAAATTATGTCAAAAACTTAAAAATGACAAAAATGGAGGTTTTGTTCTGACAGCAGTGATATAGACTGTGGACTGGTAAGTGAGTTACACATTTTGAAACTTTAACAATGTTTACAATGTCAAGCTTTTATGTCCATGAAAAAAGGGATGGAAATTTGTGGTTACACGATTTGGGCCTTATTAAGAGGATCACTAAGTTGAAACTCCTGCCTGCACAAAACAAGTGTGGCTATTTGTGTAGAAAGCACTGGAGCCGTTAGAGCCAGAGTGAATGAAAGAGAGAGAGACAGAGAGAGAGAGAGAGAGAGAGAGTCCTTGGTCTGAAGGCTGGAAGGTCCCGTCCTTAGTCAGGCATTGACATCTGGTTAGAGCCACTGTTTATTTAACGAGTTAGCTGTTTATTTAATGAGTTAGCCGTTAGCGCTCCATCGCCAAATCTGTCAAGTCTGAAGGTTTGTTTGCTTTGCACTAATGAAAAGCTGTCAGCTCCCTTTTTCTTCCTGAAATAGCTCAAAACGCAGGCCGAGGTAACAATTTAGTAAGAGTCTTTGCACCTGACTGCCTCTGTTTCCATCTTTAACTCAGAAGAAACTGCTTAGCATGTGGAGCTGCACAACGTTCATTTCCATCCTGTTTACAGAAATACTTTAGCAAAAAACATTAAATTTACTCTTACTGTACAGGCAGTCGATCAACCAAGACCTGTTTAGTGTCTGAGGCTATGTTTACACAGCAGGTAAAAGTGGCCCAAATCTGATCTTTTTCTCCGTATTTGACACAGATGTGTGTCTGTGTGTCAGTATGAACAGATAAACACACTGAATCGGACATTTTGAATTCCGATTTGAGACACTTTCATGTGTGGTACTGAAATCCGATACGTGTCCGATCTGCGGCAATACGACTCAGTCTGAACAGCCAGATCGGAATTCATTCACTTTTATGTCAATCCTACTCGATATTCGTCATAATTTCGCGCTGCTGAGACTCATAAATATTTAGGCTGATGTTTCTGTACAAAAATTAGAGGAGACTCATCAAACGGCTCCGTGTTCGAAGAGGTTTTGAACAAAACGGCCGAGCGCGGCCAGAGGAGGCCGAAGCTGCAGCGTCAGAGAACAGTTTAAAGAATTCGAGGACACGAACCAAAGAAGTGGCCGCGGCCGAATTACGAGCCCTTTTTGCGGTGAACTCAAACACACTCTGGGTGATGAGTCCAGCTGTCAACCACTGGAACCTATACTCGCTCCTGTGATGCTGGCGAAGACGAAACTGAAGCTCCGGGAGCGACTGGCGTTTGCTGGCCATCATGACTGTTTACCTCTGGACGAGCTGCCACGTGAAGCAACGTTCTTTTGCGCATGTGGCTCAGTTTAGGAGCTGATCTGTTCAGACTGATGTTGCATACAGATCACATTTAAAAGATAATGTGAACAGCCAAACAAAAAAAATCAGATTTGGTGAGAAAATCAGATTTGGGCCACTTTGACCTGCTGTGTAAACGTAGCCTAAAAGCTCTTTATTTTAGCACTGAAGCTACAAGGCTAATGTAGCCAACAGTGGGAGCTTTGTTAGCTAGCGTGGTGCTAACTGCACACTTAAATCATCACATGCTTCCTTCAAACTGTGTGGAGCTGTTCAGTATCTCTAATAGGCTTCATTATGAGGTTTCTGACACTGTATTATTCACTGATCTATGAACATGGACTATTGTTCATTAGCATAGCTAAAAATCATACATGCAAAATACACATATAAGTACTTAGGAAAAGTGTTTGACTTAAATTTGATGTAAACACAGAGCTGGTTGTTAAGGAGGGTCAACAACCCTGATAGCGAGCATACACTATATTGCCAAAAGTATTCGTTCGTATGCTTCACACGCAAATAAACTTGAGTGACATATCATTCTTAATCTATAGGGTTTAATATGATGTTGGCCTACGCTTTGCAGCTATAACAGCTTCAGCTCTTCTGGGAAGGCTTTCCACAAGGTTTAGGAGTGTTTATGGGAATTTTTGACCATTCTTCCAGAAGCGCATTTGTGAGGCCTAGGCCTAGGTGCTTGGTTTTATTTTTGGCAATATAGTGTATATCGGTCCACTGGATGATAAGGTCGGCACCTCACTGGCTGTATGCCACTGCTGGTCCACCCTCGGACCACCCAGATTTTAAATTCACAGAGCCTTTTATTTTAGAAAATAGACAAATATTACAGCAACTGAGAGAACAAAAATAATGACTAGGCCTGATGTAAAATGATTTTACAGAAAATGTTGTTGACATTGAACTAGATTAAAATTATGTACTAAACTAATTCATAAAGTATAACTAAAGAAAGGAAGGAAGGAAAAATAAGTAAATTGGACTGTGAGTGGAAAATTAATGATGATAAGTGGAGTTGCCTGTTACTCTGCTGAACCACCGGTGGGCCGCCCGGAAAACATTGAGCACAACGCCAGTGGGCCACCAGCTATGCCATCAGCAGGTCAGCAGTGGCCCACTATCCTCTTGCTATCAGGGAAGGAACTCATTTACTGCGTAAGCTGAATTCTTTTCACGTTTGTAATACGGTGTTGTGCAGTTTTTTATCAGTCATTTATTAAAAGTGTTTTAACTTTCTCATTTATTTGTTGGTTTAATGGGTGGTGAGGGACAAGAATGGCCTGAATGGTGTTGTAAAAATCTGTTCAAAGATAATTGGAGTCCCACAGAGAGACCTGGGCTCCCTGTGGGAGAAACAAGTGGCTCAGAAAGCAAAAGGAATTATCGCTCACTCTGATCATATTTTTTCCAGCGAATTCACTGTAATGCCGTCAGGTTGGCGTTATATCGCCCCCCTCAGTAGAACAAATCGCTACTCCAAGTCTTTTATTCCTTCCTATATATATATATATACGACTGTATACGTATATATGTATCTATATATATATATCTATATCTTTATATATATATATATATATATATATATATATATATATCTTTATATATATATATATATATAAAGATATAGATATATATCTATATTTATATATATATATATATATATACGCGGGGAAAGCTGCAAATAAATTGCCCTTTTTGGGATTAATAAAGTACTCTGAACTGAACTGTAAAACAGTAGCAGCCACCTGGAACACTGAATTTTGATCATGTTTATAGATAACAGTGTGTCATACAGTGTCAGAATCCACATAATCAAGTTCATTAGAAATTACTAAAAGGGAATATTTTCGAATTACGTCCTTCATAATTTTGAGAAAAATGTACAAAAAATGTACAAAATTACAAAATTTACTAAATTCATGTCAAATGTTGTTGAAGTGGAAATTGATGAAATGATTGCTTTGTTCTCTCAGGACATTTTTTAGATTGGTATTTGAGTTGTGAGCATAAACCCCACCAATTAGCTTTGTGCTAAGTACATGCATACATCAGTGTTAAATTGATGAAACAGAATTGCATAGAATTTTCTAAAATCTCTGCGTAACTGAGTGATTGTGATGTAAACAGAGTGATTCAGAGCGGTTTGGTGTGAAATGGTTCAGATGTCTTTACAGTGGTGGTAATAGGAACCAGGGGTCGCCATGACTACAACACAAATATAGACATTTTATTTACTGTCCATTCTGAGTTTTTATATGGAATGTTGATGCTGGTAAAATAGGAATTAAAAAATGTTTTCTTTTTTTGGGATTGATTTGCCTCAGAATGCCCTGCATGTCCGTCTCCTAGATTTGCACCGGAGCTATGAGGCTAATGTAGCTAGCAGCAGATGCTTCGCTTTCTAGCATGGTGCTAACTGCACAGCTAAATCACCACACACTTTTTGTGTAGCTGTTCAGTATCTCTAAAAGACTTGATGATGTGGTTTCTGACACTGTATGACTCACTGTTATCTATAAACGTGGACTGAAGTCCATTAGCATCAGGCTAAAGTCCATTAGCATCAGGCTGTGCTTGTAAATTCCTTTACAGGTGTTTCAGAGAGGAAAAGTGTCTTTCCAGAGCTTTGGGAGTGAAACTTTGAAGGTAGTTGCCTCTCATTGTCTCCTTATTCCGTACTGTAGTGCTGTGGGCTGGGTCCTCCTGGTATTTCTAGTGTTTTTGCGATGTTTGTTTGGAGAGCATTGCTGCATGACCCTGAATAAACCCGTGGGAATTGCCCTGTTTACTCCAGAGAGATGTGGCCACAGCTAAACCTCTTAACCGCCACTACACCCTTCTGCTGCAGGACACACTGCAGTCGAGCTTTCTTAAGCTTTCCTGCTCAGATAATAACTTCACCAAACGGTTTTATGGAGTCATTTAAGATGTTTGTACCATTCTGAGAAAGCTGCATGTGACAGAAAACAGGCATCATCTTCGTGTTTAACACGAAGAGCTGTGGACAGACAGACAGACAGATAGATACCTCAATAATACTGAACCACAGAGTTAGAACAGCAACAAAAGACAGGCAGGACTTAATATATTAAATATGTACAGAATTTACACATCATATATCATAGATAAATATGCACTTTCATTCAAAAAACATCTAAGCAAACCTTATAATTCCATTTTTTTTGGCTTTATCTATTTTAAACCTCCAGCTGTCCTTCATATTGTGTGAACATTTTATGTTAAATGGGCCAGTTGACCAAAAATATCTTTTTAAAGTAATAAACATACATTAAAGTTCTCCTGTAGCGTGATCAGAGCCTGCAATTTGTGCCAGAGGATGGTGGATCCGAATCCAGCGCCTACTAAATCAGGAGGTATTTAGTAAATCTGGCACCCCGTTCACACTTTAAGTACGTTCATGTGACAGTCTGTAGAGACGTCAAATTTCATGTTTTGTTGATCTCTAAGTGAAAATAAGTTAACACATCCTCTACAGAGAACACGCTTAAATATGGCCTTTTTTACATATTGAAAAACAAACTTACATAAAATGTGCCATAACCTGGCGCAGGCCACATTTTCCCCCAGTATGTCAATTTCAGCAAATAGGCAGGAGTTCGGGTTCTCCCCAAAGCTCCGGTGCAGACTAGAACGTGCCAAGAGAATCTGGGGGGAAAAGCCCCAAGCAGATAATTATACATTAAAATGTACAGAAGTGTCTCTCTGTACAGGATGTGTTCACTTATTACGCTTAAAAATCAACAAAGCAGTTTCCCCCTGAACTCCTGGTCCCACTTAACCTGACTGAAAGCTACCAAATTTGTGTTTTCCTGACGTTTATATTTATCTCATACTCAGCCCCTCTCCCTGTTCTGGAGGGTCTCTCACAGCATTTAAAAGCACAGAAGCCCACCGGCTCTTCACGTCAGGGTGGGTAAAGGATCCCATGGTGTTCATAAAGAGGAGACAACACTCTGGTCATCATAGGAGGGTAACGACATCAGCTAATTAACACAGATGCGATCAATGCTGGCCTTTAGATAACTTTAGCTGATGTTAACAGCCGAGAGATGAACAGTCGTCCCCCTAACGGAGCTGCAGACAGCCGGTATAACTTTACTCTCTGTTTCTGATTTAAATGAGGTTTGAATGGAGAAGCATAAACGTTAAATATCAGACTGAATGTCGTGGTTCGGAAAACAACGTCATGTTTAGACAGACGTGATTCTGTAAGTTTGCTAGTGCAGTTAGTTCAGAGTTCAGCTCCAGTCCTGCAACCCCAGCACTGCATAACTGCGGTTTCCCTGGTTAAAATACCTGATATTATTAGCCAATTAATCCCTTCTTGAGCTGAACGAGGTGAACAGCAGAGAGGAACACTAAACTGTACAGTGCAGCGGCTCCAAGCCTGGAGTGAAAACACTGAATTAAAGGTCTGTGTGTCTCTCGTCTCTCGGCTTCTGTCGCGTCTTGCAGGTGAATCATTGACAAAGCACAGCAAATTGAAGGTGCCGCGCAGCTCAGCCACTCCCTGATTCGGTCATCAGAATGATGGCGACTGTACAGTGTGACGTCACGCGAAACGCAAGAATATAGAACTCATTGTTCTAAACTGAACCACTACCTTTACTAAAAGAACCGTCTTTTTTAAGTGTGTAGAGCTTCGTTTAATTATTAGTTATTAAAGGAACCCAAAAATGGGCAGAGCTCGACATCTCAGGCCTTATTACAGTTTCATATTTAGTAATACATGAAAAGATGGAAGGAAGAGTCGAAAACATTGATTTATGTTCTTGTTTATTAGCTAATTAATAGCAACTTGGTTACTCCTTCTTCATCATCGCCTCCACTGTGTTCTCCTTGTTTCTGAACACTCGTCCACTCTTCTCCAGGTCAGGCATCAGGAGGATCAGTTGGTTGTTTGTTGTTTTGAGCTGAACTCTGTCTTTTCAGATGAATATATGGCTGGGGATAAAAGTAGAGCCTCAAACGAGATCCTGCATTGACTCATCTCTACTGTAGCTACTGAGGACAGCAGCGCGCCGTGAGGCCACTTATTGTGGTCACTGTTTTTGTCCTCTCCAAGCTTGTTTTTCAGGCAAAAAGAAATATGGCAGGGAAGGTTTTTTAAGATGGAGGTTACGTCTTTTCAAACTTCCTCTGTAATTAAATGGTTCAGATGTAAAGAAAGTCGTTCAGAGTGGTTTGGTGTGAAACGCTCTGTTTTAGAGACACTTACTGAGTCAGAATTGTTCACAGTGGTGGTGATAGGAACCAGACGTCCACCTCTAAAAGCTCCCTCACAGAAAGTTACTACATGAAATGGTTATGAATTCACTGCTTGATGACTGAGATGTTATCATAAGACAGATAAATGCACTGAAAATAGAAACATATCTAGCTAGCAGTTTGCCAGAAGATGCCATGAGGTGAATGAGCTCTTATAAACACGTTTTATTTTTGCTGATAATTAAATTTTATTTTTTAAATGTAATTATTTAAAATTACGTTCAGTTTAATGTGTATATTGCACAGAATTTTTGCGTAAAAAAAGATGGCTAACGGCGCCCTAGCAGGACCACCGCGGCCCACGTTTGAAAACCACTCTGCAGTAGTTAAACACGGTGGCTAACGTTAGCCGTACAGCAGCTATTATTAACAAGAGAAAGCAGTTATGTCAGTATTATGTAGCAGAGTGAAAATGAAGCGCTACCAAACATTTAGTTCAGTTTTTAGCCTCACGTCATGCTGTGTGTAATGTTTACTGTTGCTATCCAAAAAAGTAACTGATGTGAACTTTACAAGAGACGGCAAAAATGGAAGTTGTAATGTAAAGAGATGATTTTGTGCCGTTTCTATTGGTCTGTCTGTCATTGAATTTTTACACAGTGTAAAAGACAGTCACCATGTTTAATCGATGTATAGTTTTCAGTGTTATCTAGCTGCTTTGTATCATTAGGAATAGCTTTTATAGGAATAACAACAGGAATAACTCTTTAAATGTCATTGAATGTGTTTACATGTACTTAATAATCCGATAACTGCAGAAAATCAGACTTTGTCAATAATCCGGGTCTACATGAGTCAGACAGTAATCAGATTTCTGCTTTGCGACCAGCCAATAAACTCACAGAAGACGACGTGACGTAAATGTAAAACTCAAACTTCATGTCGCGGCTTTTTTAAAAAACAGAGTCACTTTACCTGAAAATATGAACAAACATCATCTAGAAGATGAAGAATATTTAAATCCATTTCGTCAAAGCCTGTATTTGGTTTTAGCGTTGCTCCAAAAGTGTTTTGCTGCGTCTCACTTATTTCTGGTACCGCTGTCTGTTTTCACACATGCGCAGACTGTGAAACCTGAAAGAAATCAGAGTAAGAGTTCACATGCACTGAGAAATCTGATTACTGAGCCAAAATCCAGCCTCTTTATCAGATTTCTTAATCAGGTTTCTAGACCTTAATCTGATCTAAGAAATCATAGTGTGCTGTTTACAAGACAATTTGAATAATCAGACAACTACTGCAATCTGATTATGATCAGATTAGGTGCATGGAAAAACACTCACTGTTAGCTGATTCTGCATTCTCTCTTTAGGAATAGCTGTTGCTTGGATAACGTTAGCTAGCACCCTCTCCTTATGAATAGCTGTTCTGGGGCTAATGTTAGCTAGGACACTCTCGTTAGGAATAGCTGTTCTGGGGCTAATGTTAGCTAGCACACTCTCATTAGGAATAGCTGTTCTGGGGCTAATGTTAGCTAGGACACTCTCATTAGGAATAGCTGTTCTGGGGCTAATGTTAGCTAGCACACTCTCGTTAGGAATAGCTGTAGTAGGGCTAACGTTGGCTAACTGTTCTATCTTGTTAGTAATAGCAGAGAACTTGTAGGTAGCTGCGTTATATCATTAGGAATAACTGTTTACAGGGCTAACAGCGAAATAGCTGTTTTAGCGTGAACGTTAGGAAGCTGATCTGGAGCATTACTCTGCATTCTGTCATTAAGAATAGCTGTGATGGGGCTAACATTAGCTAGCAGCTCTCTCTTATAAGGGTTAGCTGTTGTTGAGGGCTGCTGGTGCTTGAGCGCTGTTGAGAACCGAAGCAGTTGGAACAGAACCACTGCTGATTATATGTTCCTTTTGATTTGACTCTTGAAAAAGGCTAAATTCTCTTGTGCTACACGATAAAGTGTGATTTGTGTAGCCAGACTTGTATCTGAAAGAAATGGAATAAAGTGGAGTAATGGAGTAATGTTGATTTTCAAATAAACAATTAAAGATACAATAAAAATACTATTTTTTCCTTTTTGTAATACTTTTCAGCATCTGCAGTTCAGCTCTGCACCCTAAGGGAACGTCCCTGAAAGAAGGGATGATGAAAGTTTCTCCGGAGGAAAACAAACAGAGCGAGATTACAGGGAGGGAAGGGGTGATGGGAGGAGGGAGAGAGGGAGAAGAAAACAGCCGAACAAGGACTACCTACTGTTCGCTGTGAGGACGCTTTCATCTGGGGTTATAGTGTGTGAGCGTGTGTGCATGTATGTAGGTGTGTGTGTGAGAGAGAGAGTCTTTGTCAGCGAGTGTGTGTGCTCGTGTTTACCTTCTAAACTATGAATTATGAATCAACAATACGTTGTGATGATTGTGAGAGTTCATTCAGCTCTTTCAGTGCTTCCCCACAGAGGCCCATTCAAAAGCCATTCACTCATAGCACAACAACTGGCCTGTGTTTGGAGGCGCGGCGTGAATAAGAGACTGTAGCGGCTTGTTGATGCACTCAGAATCCCTGAATCTGTGTCTGTTTATATGTGTGTGGTATATTTATATATAATTATATACACCGATCAGGCATAACATTATGACCATCTCCTTGTTTCTACACTCATTGTCCATTTTATCAGCTCCACTTACTATATAGGTGCACTTTGTAGTTCTACAGTTACAGACTGTAGTCCATCTGTTTCTCTGCATACTTTGTTAGCCCCCTTTTACCCTGTTCTTCAGTGGTCAGGACCCCCATGGACCCTCACAGAGCAGGTACTATTTGGGTGGTGGATCATTCTCAGCACTGCAGTAACACTGATACGAACCATATGTAGAAGCTAAGATGTAAAGACACCCTGCGTTTACAAATATCAGTATATATCAATTGAGCCTATGGTAGTTTAGCCCTGCCCATTCATGTTGAGGTCTTCCAACCTGGAGTAGAGGTCAGAAAAAAGGTCATTTACAGCACTGTGCAAAAATCAGAGACCACTCTGATGAAATTAAATATTGCAGTAAATTATGCAGAAATCTCAATAACTAGATCTAATCTCAGCTGTGTGAGAGTCAGTGAGTCACTCTTTCCCTTTATTCCAGCTTCCATTCTTTTCAGGAGACTCACTTTCAGCTCCTCAAAGAATCTGCAGACACACCTCCAAAGTTCAGTCTTAGAAGCTGGTTGATCATTTTCTGAAGTAATCAAACACATTCAGTGGTGTTGATGTCTGGACTCTGGGGTGGTCAGTCCATTGTTCAGCTTCTGTGTTTGATGTGTCCGTCTCCTTTTCTCAGTGAGGTTCTTCTTGAACAGCTACACATCCTTTCAGACCCACAGCGCTGAGTCGTCTTCTCACAGTGGAAGGATGGACAGAAACACCTGTGGATGTTTTCAGATCTGAAGCAGCTTGATTTTCTCCTCTCTCTCAGAGATGAAAGCTTTAAATGCTGTTTATCTGATGGGGGCAGTTTTGGTGTCTACCAGGTCTTCCAGGTGGTTGTTAGGAGGCACATTTTCTCTGGAGCTTTTAATACATTTTTTAACTCCATTTTTGAAAACTCCTGTTTCTTTTACCTTTGGTTTTCTTCTTTCTTATGCAAGTGGATTATCCTGTATCTAATCTTCTCAAAAACATCTGAAAATGAGCGTATACTGAATGGCTGTATTAAAATGTGGACGCTGACTTTTGCACAGTAAAACAAGGGTCTAAAGTCAACATGCCAACTTCGGTGGATTTTGCCTAATAGGAGTTGCTACTGCACTTTCTATCACAGATATTAAGCTGTCAATCAACAACTGCCACAAAATTAGAAATTGGGCATTTTCAAATGGAAGAAAACTGACAGTCTAGGCCTTCTGGAAGTTCAAGACATGTCACTGACTGTGACTATGAGTCATAGCCTAATCAGGTTCTGGTTAGTTGTTATGAATGTAAAACAGTGGTAGCAGCTCTGTCAGAACTCTGTAGTGAAAGAGTCACTGTAGCACTAATACAAATAAACTAAATGGGCTGTAAGATGCTTTACAGACTGGCTGGAACAAAACAACATTAATATTGATCTGGCAAAAAATGAAAAAACTGAGCTGAACTTGATATTGCGGCAGTTTTATGGCTCAGTCTGATTTGGTCAGACTCTGAAGATCAGACCACACGTTTGGCGAATGGTATTGGGTTCATTTCTGGCTGATTCCAGGTTGTTTAGCTGTTTTTCTGTCACAGCTGCCGACTGAAAAGCTGCTCAGTGGTGATGACAGTTTGGGAATTTAGTGTAAGGAGCTGGAGAACGAACTGCCGGCTGTGCAACGAGTGGGCGGAGCTCGTTACTCTGACGTAGCAACAAGCTGCTCGTTAAGGAACTATAATTTGGTGAAGGAACTGCGAACATTAAAACATATTAAACGCCGCGTTCACGGCCCAGTTCATTAATTTATTACTGTATTTATTTAACTGTTGTATTAAAGCAGTAGAACACTCGAGAAGTGTGTTATCGCCAATAACATCACGGCTGTGATGATCTACGGCGACCAAATCACAGCCGTGATGTTATTTCACTATAACACACTCCCTCTCGGGTTCTGTTGCTTAATTAACTTACATTAAAAGTAAAGAACACTTTGGCTAAATATGGAATATGGGAGGTCTTTTACAATCGATCCAAATGACTGTGTTTAATCTAGAACAAAATCTAGACAAAAACTTTCATGTGAACTGCCGTTAGCTTAGCGCTACGCTATTAAAAAGACGGCCCTTTAGTAAAGACAGTGGTTCTATTTAGAACCAGGAGTTCTACACAGGACCCTCTGCATGCTTAAATGGTTCTTTGCATGGTGAAAAGGTTCTTCAGATTGATGGAGAATGTGTTGTATATGGTCCTATATAGAACCTTTTAGAAAATGGTTCTATGTAGCACCAAAAATGGTTCTTCTTTTGTTACAAGCTTGACACAGTAACAATAGAAGAACCCTTTTTGGTGCTATATAGAACCATTTACAACTCACCAATACAAAGAGCCATTTAGAGATGAAATTGTTATATATAGAACTCATGGTTCCAAATAAAGAACCCTTGAAGAACTGTCATTGTTAAGAGTGTAGTATAATCCTACAATCCTTTAGCAGCGCTAGACTCGTGTAGGTTCACTGGTGGTTCTGGATAGTAAATAAAATGTCTATATTTGTGTTGTAGTCATGGCGACCCCTGGTTCCTATCACCACCACTGTAAAGACATCTGAGCCATTTCACACCAAACCACTCCGAATCTCTCTTTACATCTGAGTGACTTAATCATCCTGAAAATGTTCCCTTAAAGAAGAACTCACATTATTCTCCGTGTAGTTCCTATATAATAAGGCCTGAGGTGAGGAAGCCTGATCAGATACCAAACTACACCGAAGCTGATTCCTGAACAGACCCTCCAAAAGTGAACGTGTTAGTCTGAAGCACGAGTTGTGATGTTTGTGTTGCTCTACAGGTAATTCAGTTTTGCTAAATGAATGCACACCCATCTAGTTAAGGCACTGGTCAGGAATGAGGACAGCTTTAGAGCTTCCTGTGTTTGGTGAGAAAGTTAAATATTTGCAGTGCCGAAACATCTGCAGATCTGCTGCGAGTGGCGTGTCTTTAGAAGACTGGATGGCTTTGAGAATTAGCAGCACTGTGACCTGATTCTCCTGATTTGATGGCTGTGAGTCGCACGATCTTACTCTGATTTTGTTTTGTGTTCACACTAAAAGGACTGGACTGATTCTCATTTATTTGTAAACAGATCAAGGAGTCGATCTGAAAATGACCCTTACTACGGCCAGAAAATGAGCGCGTACTTTATTGAATCAGTCTGGAAGTGGCGATTCAGCTGCACCAGTTTTGTAGCTGGGATTACACTCTTAGCAAAGAGGGTTCTGTGCAGTACTGAAAAAGAGTTTTTTTGACTCATAACAATGGTGGAACCCATTTGGTTGCTTCGCTCTGTTTCTTCTTTGGTTCTTTAGTAAAAGGAATGGGTCTGTTTAGGACCATGAGTTCTTCAGATTGAGGGAGAATGTGTTGTGTATGGTTCTGTATAGAACCTTTTTGAAAATGGAAAAAGCTTGACATTGTAACAGTAGGAGAACCCTTTTTGGTGCTGTATAGAACCATTTTCAAGAAGGTTCTACAAAGAACCATATACAGCATATTTCTGTATAGAAATCATGGCTGTAAATAGAACTATCCTCTTCACTGAAGAACCCTTGAAGAACCATATTTTTAAAGTATGTATATAGAACCATTTTTATAAGGGTTCTTAAAAGAATTATATACAACTGGTTTTCCATCATTAAGAAGAACCCATTTGAACCATGCAGAACACAGATCATGTATTCAAATGTGCATGGTTCTATGTAGAACCATTGTCTGTACTTTAGTATGAGTGTAGGGCTGTTAGAACAATTAATAATGATCAATCACATTATTTTTGTGTGTGGTTAAAGAAAGATTTGTTCCATTTGAAAAGCCGTGTATTTTGTTATGGTCATCTGAGTGGACGAATCAGCTGAATTACATTAACCTTAAAATGAAACTGGCGTGATTTCCATCACAGAGTGACCACAGTTTCCGATTTTCATCACCAACGCCCAGTGAGAGCAACAGTGCCTGCATGTTCTAACATATGAGTCAATGCATTTTCAGAATCAATTCAGAATCATTCCTGTCAATATGATTCCATATTAATGGAATAAGTCATGTCTGACTGTGGAGTTGAATGTCTTTAACTGCAATATGTATGTCTGCTCCTCAGTTCTGGCCCGGCTGGTTTCGGACCTGCAGGCGTTTCTGTTGGTTCTGGACAGTGAGAACCTCAGCTACATCGCTCAGGCCCAGAAGAAGTCCATCTCAGAGCTGCTGTCCAAGCTACAGGACCCCAAAGAAACCCCAGGTGAGTAGCACTGCTGTCCACACCTGTAGTCTTAGATATAAAGCTTCATCAATGGTTCTAAATAAATAATACAGCAATAATCTGTATAGAAACTCTACATTTTGGCACTTTAAAGCTACACTGTGCTATTTTTGGAGGCCCCTTTGGTGCAAATAGTAGAAATCATAAGGTTGGATACGGTCAAATTCAAAAACACCCAACAAAAGGCAACTCAAAGCACAAAGCTTAGTAACACAAAGCTAAACCTCTGAAAATGTAGAAAAGCTACTGCTATTGGCCACTTTTGTTGTCAGTTTGGCATAAATAAGAACGTATGTCAAGTGACATAGATTATATGGCCAAAAGTATGTGGACACCTGACCATCAGACCTATATGAGCTTGTTGGACGTCTCATTCCAAAACCATGGATGTTGGTCCCCCTTTCCAGCTATAATAGCCTCCACTCTTTTGGGAAGCGTTCTACATGATTTTGGAGGGTGTCTGTGGGAATTTGTGCTCATTAAGTCAAAAGAGCATTTGTGAAGTCAGACACTGATGTTGGCAAGAAGGCCTGACTCACAGTTGACATCCCAGGTTATCCGAAAGGTGTGCTGTGGGGTTGAGGTCAGGTTTCTGTTCAGGCCACTGGAGTTCCTCCACACCAAACTGGTCAAACCATGTTGCCTTGTGCACAGGGGCTCAGCCATGCTGGAACAGGTAAGGCTCTTCCCCAAACTGGAAGCTGGAAGCGTATAATTGTGTAAAATGTCTTGTATCATTAATATCACCCTTCACTGGAACTAAGGGGTCCACACCCTGAAAAACAGCCTCAGCCCATCATCCGTCCTCCTCAGTGGCCCAGCTCTGTATGTTTGCGTGGTCTACCGCTTCGTGGCTGAGCTGTCGTTGCTCCTAGAGGCTTCCGTTTCACAGTAATAGCAGAGCAGATTTAACAGGGTGTAAATTTCTCATATTGACTTGTGGCAAAGGTGGCCTCCTGTGACAGTGTCATATTTAAAGTCACCGAGCTCTTCAGTGCGACCCGTTCTGCTGCCAGTGTTTGTCTATGTTATGCAGCCATAGTTAGAACCTTATGTCAACAAAATTCTACGTCACTTGACGTAGGTCTTTTATCAGCTTGACATCGGAACTAACAAAAGCAGCCTTTAAGACAGCTGACACAGCTTAGAATCAGCCTTCATAAATGTTTGTGTAGTTTATATTTATGTATCTTAGATGTCTGGTATTGATGTATGCAATTGTGTACTTATTGTGTAATAAACGCATTTAAATAATGCAATAGTAGTTAAGTTTAACTGTAGCAGCTTTATTAGATTAGCACTAGCACTCCAGATTTCCTTGTATTTGTTTTAATCCAGAAATGACACCAGTGAATTCCGGTAACACTAAAGCAGCAACCTTGTAAGTGCAGGATGACCCAGAAACCTCCTTAAAGGGTCAGATCCTTTTATTAGAAGCCCGTCCTGCCTCAGCCTCAGAATAAAGCCTTCTGCGTAAACGAGTGGATGTGCAGGGTCATGTGGAGGTGAGGCGGGACAGATCTAAATCTCCAACCATCCCAAGCCTGCCGCTGCTGCTCAGCTGTAAATTCCTGCGCTGTCGTAAAGCTCCTGTACCCCATGACCTCATCTCTCCACGTGTCTCTGAGCAGGACAGCACCGGCCTCATGTCCAGCTGTCTCCAGATCAGGAGAAACGTCCAGATTTACCGCATGTTTTGGTGGAAAACAAACAGAGAGGAATCTGTGGAGACTGTGGAGGTAGAATAGGACCCGTGGAGGGTCATAAGCAGGTATTAATGTCAGCGGGTATTCATCGTCTCCTGGCACCAGTGCCTCGAATTTCACTCTATAAAAGCAAAGAACTGTTGTGTCAACAACATTGATTGGAGTATGGCACCATCTTCAACTCTGTAGTCATGGCAACGGCCAAGCTGTGCTTCAAACATGGTTACATGTACAATAATGTAGAAGCTACCAGACAAGGGAAAAAATAAACCGTTCTTTTATCTTTTGAGGTTCTCAAAAAACAAACAAACACTATAAAAAGTACAATCAATCAAAGCAACATAGGCTAAAATTTTATTTGGAGGACGTTTTTGGATGGAAGTCCAACATGATTTTCAGTAATCAGTATTTCTGCCACTGCTTATGCTAGCCGGGTATGCTGGACCAGCTGCCCGTCTGGTGCATACAAAAATTTGTGCACCCCACTTACGATAATACGAGTACACTAGCAACATCCTAGCATCCTTGTAGGACTCCATATTAACAGCCTAGCAACATCCTAGCAACCACCTGGGATACTATAGTAATAGTAGCCACATAGCAATGCTTTAGCAGCCGTCTTAGATACCATAGCAATCAACTAGCAACACATAAGGAACCGCTTTGGACACCATGGTAGCCATATTACAGAATAAACGGCTTGAGTATAAATACAAAACAAGCAGCTCAAAAAACGACTTAAGTACCTTCTTAAGTAACTTCTAGAGCTGCAGTGGAAATACTTAGAACATCCAGCATCTATTGGCATAGGAAGTGAAGATTGTTAGACTCTTTTCTTTTTGGATCCTTTGGCTCTAGAATATAATACAGCTCCGCAGTGGGAGGAGTGATCAACAGTGGAGCCGAACAGGAGCAGAACCAACGCAGCCGAATGAAGCTAAACCCCAAAAAGAGAATTAGGAGCGACATGTTAAAGACTGAACTGAACCTGAAGAAGAAATAGACACTTTCCTCAATTATATACATGGATAGAAGTAAAAACATTATTATTTGGAAAGTACAAAATCCATTGAAATGCAATCCAAGGTGCACTAAACCAAACAAACAGGCAGAACAGGATAATAAATGGAATCAAGGGCCGTTAAATCTCACCCTCTCCTCAAATTCCCCCCTCTATTAGCAGCAGTGTGTGAGTCAGCGAGGGAGAGCTGGCGAGCTGCAGCGCTGGGGAAGACGTTCAGTCATGTCTAAAGCATGTCATGCACATTCAAGTGCCAAGTGAAAGCATTTTGACTCATATTTGAAGAATCTAACTCTGAAATCAGGGCTAACAATAGTCTGGCTCGTAGCTCAGTGAAACAAATGCTAGTGTTTGTAAGTAGAACAGGAGATGTTTTATTATGATTTGAATTTGATGAAAAGTTCAGTCTTGTGTTGCGGAAAGAAGGTTATTATGTACATTTTTGCAATGTTTTTATCATTTTGTGACATCGAAACAATGTAAAAAAAAAGTAATTAGTTCATGAAGTATTATAAGCTGAACCCTTTGAATAGAGAATGGTCTAGAACAGTGTGAATGGGGGAGAACATTCTGAAACATGAATTGGGGCATTCTAGAACCCTGTGAACAGGGGATGGTCTAAAACAGTGTGAATGGGGAGAACTTTCTAGAACACTGTGAATGGGGACATTCTAGAACCATGTGAATAGGGGATTCTATATACACCCAAAGAACACTTTGCTTGGTGGTTAGCTGTTGCTTGGTGGTTAGCTTTTGCTTGGTGGTTAACTTTTGCTTGGTGGTTAGCTTTTGCTTGGTGGTTAGCTTTTGCTTGGTGGTTAACTTAGCTTTTGCTTGGTGGTTAACTTTTGCTTGGTGGTTAGCTTTCGCTTGGTGGTTAGCTTTCACTTGGTGGTTAACAGCTTTTGCTTGGTGGTTAACTTTTGCTTGGTGGTTAGCTTTCACTTGGTGGTTAACTTTAGCTTGATGGTTAACTTTTGCTTCGTGGCTAGCTTTCGCTTGGTGGTTAACTTTTGCTTGGTGGTTAGCTTTTGCTTGGTTGTTAGCTTTTGCTTGGTGGTTAGTTTCGCTTGGTGATTAGCTTTTGCTTCGTGGCTAGCTTTCGCTTGGTGGTTAACTTTTGCTTGGTGGTTAGCTTTTGCTTGGTTGTTAGCTTTTGCTTGGTGGTTAGGTTTCGCTTGGTGATTAGCTTTTGCTTCGTGGCTAGCTTTCGCTTGGTGGTTAACTTTTTCTCATTTATTTCTAAGATTTCTGAGTTGCTCCATCTCAAACACAGAGAAATCATAGGGGAACACAGTTTTGTTAATGCTGTGTAGACGGGACAAACCACATTAACCTTCTGATTGGTGATTGATACTGTTTACATAAGTACTACCGAAGATTAGGACCTAGTTTACATCAAGAAAGGAGATTTATGGTAAAATATGATGGTCCTTTAGTTAACATTGGAAAATAATTCACATGACATACTTAGCACATGTATATTGTTTGCCCAAAGAGCAAGCTTAACCTAGAGGAGAAAATGGTTTAGGTTACTAAAGACTGTTAAAATACAAAAATCATACAGTTTTTTATATTGAATGTTTCACATGCTGCACTGCACTAAGCCCAGATAAACAGGACTAATTATGCTGTCGTTGTAATGAAATGTTCTTCAGGTACTAACAATCCCCATGATATGCTCAGAAAAACATATTGTGGTGTAATTTATTACTATAGCCGTAAATATTGTCAATTGTTCGCTTCTAAGAGATCCCTTAGGCTGGATTACAGGGAGCTCACTGTATGCCTGTGTGTTTCTGCAGTGGAGGATGCAGAGTACATGATAATGAACTGTCCGTCTGGAGGCCCCAGCAGTGATCTCAGGGAAAGCTCAGTGGCTGAGGCTCTGGATTCAGCAGAACCCCCTCTGTCCTCCAACACCACTTCTGAATGGCTGCGGCATGGGGTAAGACCACCACACAACACAGCAACTTTCATTTTAAAGCAATAGTTTAGCAAAAAATCTAATGTATCCAGTTTTTTCCTCAGGCCCAAAATGTAGTTAAGACATGTTTGGTATCTAAAATTTGCTTTACATATAGAGATCTGTGGTCTGACGAATCAGCATTTGAAATTCTTTCTGGAAATCATGGACACTGTGTCCTCCGGGCTAAAGACCACTGATCTTGTTATGTCCTCCATGTATCCCTCCACCATGAATAGTTTAGTGCCAAAATCTTCTCAAAATTATAGTAAAACAATATCAGGCAGTGAATTCATAACCATTTCATATACTAACTTTCTGTGAGGGAGCCTTTAGAGGTGGACGTTTGGTTCCTGTCACCACCACAGTGAACACTTCTGATTCTAGAATGGCGCATTTCACACCAAACCACTCTGAATAACAGTTTACAGGCTAATTCTTGGGAACTTTTTAAAAATTGGTGGAATTCCCCTTTAGGTGATCTCTGATAGACGTGATTATGTGGTTTCTGACACTGTATGACGCACTGTTATCTACAACCTCATTTCCAAAAAAATTGGGACGCTGTGCAGAACATAAATAAAAATAGAGTACAATGAAATGCAAATCATGTAAACCATATTAGTAAAGTACTACAAACCATATTATTAAAATACTACAAAGACAACATATCAAATGTTGAAACTGAGAAATTTTATTGTTTTTTGAAAATATATGCCCGTTTTGATGCCAACAACACATGCCAAAAAAGTTGTGACGGGGGCCTGTTTACCACTGTGTTTCATCACCTCTTCTTTTAACAACACTCTGTAAGTGTTTGAGAATGGAGGAGACACTGCTGTAGTTTAGAGAGTGAAATATTTTTCCGTTCTTGTTTGATACAGGATTTCAGCTGCTCAACAGTTCAGGGTCTCATTTATCATATTTTTCATTTCATAATGCGTCAAATGTTTTCAGTGATGACAGGTCTGGACTGTAGGCAGGTCAGTTTAGCACCTGGACTCTTTTAATACAGAGCAATGCTGCTGTAATACATGCAGAATGTGGTTTGACACTGTCTTGCTGAAATAATCAAGGCCTCCCCTGAAAAAGACGTCGTCTGGATGGCAGCATAAGTTGCCAAAACATGTATATATCGTTCAGCATTAATGGTGCCTTCACAGATGTGCACGTCACCCATGCCATGTGCTCCAACGCCCCCCTACACCATCATGAATACTGGCTTTTGAACTGTGCACTGATAACAAGCTGAGTGGTCTTTAGCCCGGAGGACACAGTGTCCATGATTTCAAATAGAATTTCAAATGTTGATTCATCGGACCACAGGACACTTTTCCACTTCCCCTCAGTCCATTTTAAATGAGCTCGGGCCCAGAGAAGGTGGCAGCATTTCTGGATCCTGTTTATATATGGTTTCTTCTTTGCATTTTAGAGTTTTAGCTTGCATTTGTGGATGCAGCAGCGAACTGTTTTCATAGACAGCATATTTCAGAAGTGTTTCTGAGCCCATGCAGTGATTTCCACTACAGTATCATGTCTGTTTTAATGCAGTGCCACCTGAGAGTCCAAAGATCACGGCCAGCAAATACTGGTTTTTGGTCTTGTCCCTTACATACAGAGATTTCTCCAGATTCTCTGAATCTTTTAATGTTATTATGTACAGTAGATGATGAAAAGCAAAACCTATTTGCTATTTTACGTTGAGAAACGTCATTCTTGAATTGTTGCACTATTTGATGGTGCAGTCTTTCACAGAGTGGTGAACCCCTCCTCATCTTTACTTCTGAAAGACTCCGCCTCTCCGAGATGCTCTTTTTATACCCAATCATGTTACTGACCTGTTGTCAGTCAACCACCAGGTGTTTTTTATCATTTCACAACTTTACCAGCCCTTTGTTGCCTCTGTCACAACTTGTTTGGAACGCATTTGTTGTTGGCATCAGATTCAAAATGGGCAAATATTTTTCAAAAAACAATAAACTTTCTCAGTTTTAACATATCATTTGTTGTCTTTGTACTATTTTCAATAAAATATAAGGTTTAAATGATTTGCACATCATTGCATGTTATTTTACTCAGAAGGATAAGCAGGTTAGAAAATGTGTGTGTTTGTGTGTGTTTGTGTGTGTGCATGTTGTTTTTATTTACATTTTGCACAGCGTCCCACCTTTTTTGGAAATGGGTTTGTATAAACATGGAAGTGTGGCTAAAACAGTATTAGCAGCAATAAAAACTGAATTTTGTTCATGTTTATAGATAACAGTGAGTCATACAGTTTCAGAAACCATATAAAGTCTATCAGAGATGTGTGAAGATAATCAATTACAGACTTTATTGATAAGCTTCCATTACATGCTACATTAGCCTTGTAGCTCCAGCACAAAAGTAAACAAGCAAACTTTTGACATTAAACATGTGTTGTTTAAAGGAGAACACAGTGTAAATGTGTTTTTTCTACCGCTTTAAGGGATTATACCACTCCGCACCATCTACTGCTGTTTGTTTTGACCTGCTAATCTGCTCTCCTATACATTCTTCATTACATAAATGGACTTAGTGGTCCATAAGCATTGGGATTAGCAATGTCTGATCTCAGGTGTGTAACTCTTGTGGAATTGTTGTTATGTTAGAAGGTTTTCAGTGGCTTGCTGCCATGTGGTCGTACACCGCCCCATAGAAAAGCAATCCATCCATCGGCATTGTTCTCCACTGCTACGCTCCGTCTTTCTAAATGCCGTTGTGGTCGAGAGGCAGCGTTTCTGCACCCAGACAGAATTTCAGAAATGTATCGTTATGTAAACGGGTTGAATAGCCGTGTTATTGTGTCATGTACGGGATCGAGAACCGCTGGGCGTCAACAATAAGCACCTTTATCACAAAATAACATTCCAAGCAGTCTCCAAGCTTTGATTCAGTGAGAAACAGCAAAAACAAGAACACATTCATTAGAGCCGGAGTCAGGAATAGACTCCTCTGTCTAAATTTAGAGGCAGTGTGCTTCTAGTTTTAGACTCCTTGAGACGTTCATGACCTCTGTGACCATTTTAGGTATATTTCCAATAATACCTCTTCTTTAGTGATGTAATTAGGTTTATTGATGGGCCTGAATGTTGTATAACACTCAATGGCCACTTTATTGGAAACACTTACCTAGTTATTCTCTGTTGGTGTTGTTGTTTTAGGGGTGCTGTGTTGTACACTGTTGGTGTTGTTTTAGGGGTGCTGTGTTGTACACTGTTGGTGTTGTTTTTGGGATGCTGTATTGTACACTGTTGGTGTTGTTTTAGGGGTGCTGTGTTGTACACTGTTGGTGTTGTTTTAGGGGTGCTGTATTGTACACTGTTGGTGTTGTTTTAGCGGTGCTGTATTGTACACTGTTGGTGTTGTTTTAGGGGTGCTGTGTTGTACACTGTTGGTGTTGTTTTAGGGGTGCTGTATTGTACACTGTTGGTGTTGTTTTAGGTGGGTGCTGTGTTGTACACTGTTGGTGTTGTTTTAGGGGGTGCTGTATTGTACACTGTTGGTGTTGTTTTAGGTGGTGCTGTGTTGTACACTGTTGGTGTTGTTTTAGGGGTGCTGTGTTGTACACTGTTGGTGTTGTTTTAGGGGTGCTGTGTTGTACACTGTTGGTGTTGTTTTAGCGGTGCTGTGTTGTACACTGTTGGTGTTGTTTTAGGGGTGCTGTGTTGTACACTGTTGGTGTTGTTTTAGGTGGTGCTGTGTTGTACACTGTTGGTGTTGTTTTAGGGGGTGCTGTATTGTACACTGTTGGTGTTGTTTTAGGTGGTGCTGTGTTGTACACTGTTGGTGTTGTTTTAGGGGTGCTGTGTTGTACACTGTTGGTGTTGTTTTAGGGGTGCTGTGTTGTACACTGTTGGTGTTGTTTTAGGGGTGCTGTGTTGTACACTGTTGGTGTTGTTTTAGGGGTGCTGTGTTGTACACTGTTGGTGTTGTTTTAGGGGTGCTGTATTGTACACTGTTGGTGTTGTTTTAGGGGTGCTGTATTGTACACTGTTGGTGTTGTTTTAGGTGGTGCTGTGTTGTACACTGTTGGTGTTGTTTTAGGGGTGCTGTGTTGTACACTGTTGGTGTTGTTTTAGGGGTGCTGTGTTGTACACTGTTGGTGTTGTTTTAGGGGTGCTGTGTTGTACACTGTTGGTGTTTTTTAGCGGTGCTGTGTTGTACACTGTTGGTGTTGTTTTAGCGGTGCTGTGTTGTACACTGTTGGTGTTGTTTTAGGGGTGCTGTGTTGTACACTGTTGGTGTTGTTTTAGGGGGTGCTGTGTTGTACACTGTTGGTGTTGTTTTAGGGGGTGCTGTATTGTACACTGTTGGTGTTGTTTTAGCGGTGCTGTGTTGTACACTGTTGGTGTTGTTTTAGGGGTGCTGTGTTGTACACTGTTGGTGTTTTTTAGCGGTGCTGTATTGTACACTGTTGGTGTTGTTTTAGCGGTGCTGTGTTGTACACTGTTGGTGTTGTTTTAGGGGTGCTGTGTTGTACACTGTTGGTGTTGTTTTAGGGGTGCTGTGTTGTACACTGTTGGTGTTTTTTTAGCGGTGCTGTGTTGTACACTGTTGTTGTTTTTTAGCGGTGCTGTGTTGTACACTGTTGGTGTTGTTTTAGGGGTGCTGTGTTGTACACTGTTGGTGTTTTTAGCGGTGCTGTGTTGTACACTGTTGGTGTTTTTAGCGGTGCTGTGTTGTACACTGTTGGTGTTGTTTTAGGGGTGCTGTGTTGTACACTGTTGGTGTTGTTTTAGGGGTGCTGTGTTGTACACTGTTGGTGTTTTTTAGCGGTGCTGTGTTGTACACTGTTGTTGTTTTTTTAGCGGTGCTGTGTTGTACACTGTTGGTGTTGTTTTAGGGGTGCTGTATTGTACACTGTTGGTGTTTTTTTAGGGGTGCTGTGTTGTACACTGTTGGTGTTGTTTTAGGGGTGCTGTATTGTACACTGTTGGTGTTTTTTAGCGGTGCTGTGTTGTACACTGTTGTTGTTTTTTTAGCGGTGCTGTGTTGTACACTGTTGGTGTTGTTTTAGGGGTGCTGTATTGTACACTGTTGGTGTTTTTTAGCGGTGCTGTGTTGTACACTGTTGGTGTTTTTTAGCGGTGCTGTGTTGTACACTGTTGGTGTTTTTTAGCGGTGCTGTGTTGTACACTGTTGGTGTTTTTTAGCGGTGCTGTGTTGTACACTGTTGGTGTTTTTAGCGGTGCTGTGTTGTACACTGTTGATATTTTTTAGGGGGTGCTGCATCATGTGGTGTCAGTAGTTTGAGCTGTGTTTTATGGATACTGGCTCTGTGGGCTCTGATGTGTATTTTTGAGGACACTATTGGCCATGTGTGTAATGACAGGCCACTGTTGTGGGCAGTACTGTAGTGGCTGGCCTGGAGGTTGGGTCGAAGCTGTTTTGTGGTTGACCAATCCCAGCGTTCCCAGCTGCAGCATGGCCGCTCTATGGCCTCAGCTTCATCTCTCACCCAGAAATTGAGCTGAAGGGCAAAGGTCGAATCCTACCTCGCAACTGTGGCCTTTCAATTGACTGACCACAGAGAAAACAACGGGGAGAACCAGAGATTCACATCAGTAAAGACTTTAAACAAGTAAGGCAGAGGCGCCCCGGTCAAAAGTTTTATTGATTTTCTAAGTTAAAATAAGTTCAATTTTCCTGTTTATTTGCTGAATTTACCATATTGGAAAAAAGAATGAAATGAGCCTTTTGCGAAGGTTAATGCAAATTTTAGATTTTATGCTTCTTCTTTTTTCCCAGATATGTGAATAAATAGAAATTGTGCACTAAAATGAGCAGAATGCCATATTTAAGTGTGTTCTCTGTAGAGTGTTTACTTTTTTCCCCTTAGAAAATAAAAAAAAATGTCAATTGAACAGGAGTGTTCAAACTTTTATATAAAATTGTGTAGTAATGATGTAATTAACTGTATTATTTATTATGCAATGATGCAGTTACATTTAGAAAGTACAGCAAAATAAACAGTCATCTATTGGTAACTAGGGATGCACTACAGTTTTGCCCACTGAAAATTAAACAGGCTTACAATGAAGTGTCCAAATCTAAGTTTTACAACAGAATTTAAAGATAATGATAATTTAATTATATATATATATATATATATATATATATATATATATATATATATATATTTAAAATGTGTATGAAAATGCGAAATAATGATTAAAACCCCTCTTTTGTTTCTCTTTCCTGCGCCAGTCAGCACAAACAAGTTCAAACAGTTTGAGCAGCAGTGGATCTACAGTGAGAATATCAGTCGTGTGACTATTTGACGGTTTCTTTAAGGAACATTAGACATTAGATTTATAATCTCTGTTCATGCAGAGCATCAAGAGGAGATACAACATCCAAGAACTTCTCCTTTACATGTTTAATAGTTCCTGAAAACATGACTCAATATGCAGAATCCAGCAAAAAGCAGAAAGGAAAGTCCCTGAGAGCACGCCGACGCCATCTGTACACCCAGTTAATGAAATGATAAAACCATTCACAAAGTGCAGTCGTAGACAAAATGCAGTTTTATTGGTTGAACAATTCAAGAATGTTGGATTTTGTGCCACGTTCTGTAGCTACATACTGTAATATATAAGTTTAATTTACTGTTTTTTACAGGTTTTTTTTCAGTTTTTGGTTTTCGTTAGGGTCAATCATTTCCAT
Source organism: Colossoma macropomum (assembly GCF_904425465.1). NCBI lineage: Eukaryota > Metazoa > Chordata > Actinopteri > Characiformes > Serrasalmidae > Colossoma > Colossoma macropomum. The sequence continues at coordinate 1,855,751 of NW_023494793.1, read as the reverse complement.
CCTGCTTCATCTCTTACGGTAACAAATAAGTATTGTTTGCTCACTTGAGTCGAGTTGAGTTAGTTAGTTACATTTGTAAATTTAAAAATGAGCTGATAGATAAAATGAGGGTAGGTAAAAGCAGGAGGACCCCTGACTAGCGCAGTACTGGTGGTCTGTGGGGTTGGAGTTGTTGTTAAAGGCTATAGAGTGAGTCATCAATAAACTGCTTGTTTGGGTGAGGATGACTCATAACAGATAATGAAAGGGACTTTTTATCTCATTTGAGCTCAGGACACTCAAGCCAACATTTCCCACCAAATAACACCAGCAAACCCAAATGTATCTGATTGCTGGGAGTCTGTAGAAAAAATATCCTTCATTCACACTAGTTTCATTTAGTCTCTTGGCCTTGTCACAGAATATTCTACCGGTCTGTTGTGGTGATTCCTGACCATGCAGTCTGCCTTTACAAACATTTCTGAAAGAATGGGTCGTTCTGAAGAGCTCACTGAATTGGAGCGTGGGACTGTAATAGGATGCAACAAGTCAAATTTACAAAATTTCTTCCCTCCCCGATATTCCACGGTCAGCTGTGGGTGGTATTATGGAAAAGTGGAAGCGTTTAGGAACAACAGCAACCCAGTCACGAAGTGTCAGATCACGTACAGTTACAGAGCGGGTCGCCGAGCGCTGAGGAGCATAGAGCATAAAAGTCACTAACGCTCTGCTGATCAATAGCTGCAGAGTTCAAACCTCCTCTGGCGTCAACATCAGCACAAAAACTGAGCGCCAAGAGCTTCATGGCATGAGTTTCCATGGCTGAGCAGCTGCATGCAAGTCTTATATCACCAAGCACAATGCCAAGCGTCGGAGGGAGTGGTGTAAAGCGCTGCCACTGGACTCTGGAGCAGTCGAAACGGTCAGTCTGATGGACGAGTCTGGGTTTGGTAAATGCCAGGAGAACGTTACCTGACTGCACTGTGCCAGCTGTAAAGTTTGGTGGAGGAGGGGTAATGCTATGGGGTTGTTTTTCAATTGGTTGGTCTAGAACCCTTAGTTCCAGTGAAGGCAATTCTATGCTTCCAACTTTGTGTGAACAGTTTGGGGAAGGCCCTTTTCTGTTCCAGCATAACTGAGCCCCAGTGCAGGGCATGGCTGGGTGAGTTTGATGTGGAAGAACTTGACTGGCCCTCACAGAGCCCTGACCTTCACCCCATCCAACACCTTTGGGATGAACTAGAACGGAGACTGTGAACCAGACCCGTCTCGTTGTGTCTGACCTCACAAATGCTCTTCTGGATGAACAGGCAAAAATTCCCACAAACACTCTCCAAAATCTTGTAGAAGCTTCCCAGAAGAGTGGAAGCTGTTCCAGCTGCAAAGGGGGACCAACTCCATATTAATTAGTTCTAGTTAACAACATAAGCTGTCAGCCCCTCAGCTTAAACAAAAAATGGGTTCTTACTTCTTCAGTATACTCGGTGGTCCATGTGAGCAGCATGAGAATCAGAGATTATCCCTTAACAGTGTAGGGTTTTTTGTGCATATATATGTGTATATATATATATATATATATATATATATATATACCTCATTACTTGGTTTTTGTGCTTTGCTTTATACATTGCCACTGGGTCTTGACTAATCATCGTGCATGATTAGCTTGGGTGCCCTTAAGGAAAACGGGGAATCCTCAAGGCCTTCTAGGCTTTCAGAGACGGCCTGTTGATTTTTTTTTAAATAAAAAAGGCATGTACGTAATTTTTAGTTTTTTTGTTTAATAGAATCATCATGCTTTTGTTTAAACTCTGTGTAATCTCTAAGTATTGTAGAAATTCTCTTATTTCAAAGTTTTTGGTCAGGGCGTAAAAGGGATAGGATCAGAATAGTTCTCTGTGTGGAATCTAGGTGAATGCAGCCCAGTGAGTTCTCGAATTGGTTAGGACTTCAGGAGCTGGACTGAAGGCCTTACACGTTAGATTAAATATGAACTATCACAATTAAGAAGTTCTAGATACGCCACTGACTGTGAATACGAGTCGTAGTCTAAGCAAGTTTCAGTCAGATGTTAAAAATGGAAAACAGCGGTGGCAGGAAGAAGACACTTATTACTGATTGGTTTAAAAGTTCAGATGGCTACGTTCACATTACCAGGCTGAAGTGGCACAAATCTGATTTTTTGCCCTAATGTGACTCAGATCTGATGTTTTCAGAGCTGTGTGGACACAAATCTGATCTTTTCAAATCCGATCCGAGCCATTTTGGCTACGTTCACATTACAAGCCTCATTGCTCAAATCCGATTTCTTTGACACAATGGTTCACACTCGTTTATAATAGTGATTCAAATCTGTCATTAATGTGAACCGGCGTCCTGAAATGACCCTCATGAACACGTCCTACTCAGTAACGTTACGTGAATGAATCACGTTCATCATCAGCACAAACTAACGAGCAGAACGAGCTTCGCTGAGAAGATAATTAACTCTGATCAGCTCTCAGCTTCATTATTAGAGCGAGACGAAGGAGAAAAAGGTGAGATGAGCTGCTTTTCCACCGGTTACAGGCTTTAACTTCTGTTCGGCGGTGCTGCCATGGTAACGCTGAATGATGGCGCAGTGGAAAGAAAGCGTCACAGTAATATCGCATGGCCATGAATCGGATACATATCCGATCTAGGGCCACATATGAAAGTGGCTCAGGTCTGATTTTAAAAGATCACATTTGTGTCCACACAGCTCTGAAAACATCAGATCTGAGTCACATTAGGGCAAAAAATCGAATTTGTACCACTTCAACCTGGTAATGTGAAGTCTTTCATATGTGGTCCTAGATCGGATACGTATCCGATTTGTGGCCATGCAACCTTATTGTGACGCTCAGATTGGAATTCATGTGCTTTTTTTACACTGCGCCATCGTTCAGCGTTACCATGGCAGCAGCGCCGAACAGCAGTTAAAGCCTGTAAACAGTGGAAAAGCAGCTCATCTCACCTTTTTCTCCTTCGTCTCGCTCTAATAACGAAGCTGAGAGCTGATCAGAGTTAATTATCTTCTCAGCGAAGCTCGTTCTGCTCGTTAGTTTGTGCTGATGATGAATGTGATTCATTCACGTGACGCTACTGAGTAGGATGTGAGCATGAGGGTCATTTCAGGACACAGGTTCGTTCACATTAATGACAGATTTGAATCACAAATAAAAGAGTGTGAACCATCGTGTCAGAGAGATCGGATTTGAGCAAAAAATCGGATTTTAGCAATGAGGCTTTGTAATGTGAACGTAGCCGAAAGGTTAACTTCAGTAGTGAAGTGTTCAGTAGTTTGTTGGGTTAGTGATTTTAGGTGTTTCATGTCAGCTTCACTGCCAGATGTGACTTCACTGTCGCTGCTTTGTTCCCTTGTTTTTTCATCTTCTAAAACTGCAGCAGGACTTTAATGTTAATCAGCCGCTGTGGGATCGGATCCTGTTTCCAGGGCTTCAGCTCGTTTGGAAAACAGTTGAGGAAGTAAATGGAGGGGGGGGGTATCTAGGAGAGGAAATGCCATGTTTATTCTAGAGGCCCATCTCGAAGGCCCGGTGCTGCGACCCGATTGGTCGAGAAGTGGCTGTAAAAGAGGAAGTGGACGTTTGCGTGGGTAATTATGTCTGTCTACGTGATGGACGGATACAGAGGCCTAGCGATGGAGAGATAGCGAGATGGGGTGATAGAACACCCACACGGTGGGGAAAGGAAGTAGGATGGCGTGGGGTGGACCCCTGGGGACGATGAGGTCATTGGCAAACCTAAAGGGGTTACTGAGGCAAACATGGCATTCAGAGATGAGTGGCTATATGGACGGGAACGATCTGATCACAGAACCTCTGATCCCTGTTGTTATATCATAATCCCTCTACAGTTTGTCTGCGGTTTGTTTAGTCGTTTAAAATGACAGTTCAGTGCAAATATACAAAATATTTCCCTGACTCCAAATGTTGATGTTGGAAATGATAAAAATATTGTTTTTGTTCACTCAAGACATTTTTAGTTTGGTATTCAGAGCTGTGAGCATAAACCCCACCAATTAGCATTGTGCTAAGTGCATGCCTGAATCACTGTTGAGTCATTAAAGTAGAATTGTGGTTGGTGTCGACCAGAGGAGGATGGGTTCCCCTTTTGAGTCTTGGTTCCTCTCAAGGTTTCTTCCAGTGTCGCTACTGGCGACGCTCATGGGGGCTCGGACCTGGATTTTTCTGTAAAGACGCTTTGTGACAACACCTGTTATAAAAAGCGCCATATAAATTAACTTCGCTTGCTAAACTTTGCAATTGCATTGAATTTTCTAAAGATTTCTGCATAATTCAGTGTTTGTGACAGAGAGATTCAGAGTGGTTTGGTGTGAGATGGTTCAGATGTCTTTACAGTGGTGGTGATAGGAACCAGGCGTCGCCATGACTACAACACAAATATAGACATTTTATTTACTATCCAAAACCACCAGTGAACCTACACGAGTCTTCTGAGTTTATATGGAACGTTGATGCTGGTAAAACAGTGGAAAACCTGAAATAATCATTTTTTTGGGGACTATTTTGCCTCACAACGTCCTGCATGTATCCCTCCACCATGAATGGATTTTCAAATAAATACGTTTTGGCTAAAATTAAACCACAACGTACCTTTAACTTTCTGTGAGGGAGCTTTTAGAGGTGGACGTCTGGTTCCTATCACCACCACTGTGAACAATTCTGACTTGGTAAGTTTTTCTAGAACAGAGCGTTTCACACCAAACCACTCTGAACGACTCTGTTTACATCTCAGCTGTTCAATTATGCAGACATTTTGAAAAGATTGAGGATTTTCCCTTTAAGATGGTGAGAAAAAGGGCAGCAAATGCTTTTCTTCAGGTTCTTATTGCCCAACATTGGGGTTTATATGAAAAAGGATCTGATGGCCTCTCTCTCTCTCTCCCTCTCTCTCTCCCTCTCTCCCTCTCTCTCTCCCTCTCTCTCTCTCCCTCTCTCTCTCCCTCTCTCTCTCTCTCTCTCTCTCTCTCTCTCTCTCTTTCTCTCTCTGTCTGAAATGTGAGGTAATGTTTTAGAAGCCCAGCATGCGTCTCCTAACTGTCCCCTCTGTTTTCTTTGCTCTTATTTCTTCTCTATCTTACTTCCCTCATCCTCCCATCCTCCACCATCTATCTGTTCGAACCAGACAAATATCCATCAACCACATTTTTCTCTCTTTTTTCCATGTCGTGTTTGATCTGCTCTCAGATCCGTATCTGAAGTGGTTCACTGTACGTGCCGTGCTCCGCCCTCCGCAAACGGAAAGAATGAAACTATGCAGGAGATAAAGAGGAAGAATAAACAGTCAGAAAAATGCAGTGACCTGAATCCCCCCCTCGGTGACGAGATGCTACCCTCCCAGTCTCGCCCCTGGAGGAGAGAGGGAGTGATACGGAGAGAAGTGGGCTATGTAAACAGGTTACGTAGTGGGGTCAGCTCATGAGCACAGAAATGCTGACAGACCAGCTCAGCTCACCGCAGTACACCAGTTACACAGGGCCGGTAATTAACCTACATAAGCTCCGCCCACAAAACCATATCCCGTTCGAAATAATTGAATAAAAACCTAAATGTACTCTAAGACTCTAAATGTAGGTATTGTGATATAAACTGAGTCTGTTCTACAGTTTCTCATTAGGCTGAATGAATAACCGACTCTAAATGTAGGTATTGTGATATAAACTGAGTCTGTTCTACAGTTTCTCATTAGGTTGAATGAATAACCGACTCTAAATGTAGGTATTGTGATATAAACCGAGTCTGTTCTACAGTTTCTCATTAGGCTGAATGAATAACCGACTCTAAATGTAGGTATTGTGATATAAACTGAGTCTGTTCTACAGTTTCTCATTAGGCTGAATGAATAACCGACTCTAAATGTAGGTATTGTGATATAAAGTGATATCAACCTAATAAGAAGCTGTTAAAATGAATGCATAACCTGAATATCCTGAATATTTCTCATTTATTGTGACTCAGTTGTCTTTTAATACTGATTATGGGTTAAATTTAGTTACAGTTGGCTAGTTAACGTTAACTCAGGACATGTGAGAGTGCATGCAAATGTGTCTCTGATGTGTCTTTTGGTTTGAGCCACAGTCTTTTGATGGACTGGACTGGTACAGCCATGTCGCCACAGAGTTACAGCAGAAATATATGAGCAAAGGGCAGAAAACCGCAGCGCTAGTCCAGCTACCTTCTAGGAAAGTCGGCGCATTGGGTCCATAATCACACTGGGCTGCCTGGGCTAACTCTCTCTGTTTCCCTTCGTTTCCTGTAAGTGCGCTGCTTTATTTTAGGATGTCTGCAGACTCCCATATGTAAAAGATATCATCTCTAACTGCACATTCACTCCGGTCTCCGGCTGGACGCTCCTTTTGCGCTCTCTTGAGGGGAATCAGTTCAGACAGATTTGTGGATATTTATGGGTGTGCAGTTCGTCAGCGGTGACATTTATGATGGTCCGCTCTGACTGATCTCGATCCAGAGGTCAAGCTTTGTTGAGTTTATGCTGTGGGTTAATGAGTTCATGCTCTCTTCCATGTATGACACTTCATTTATAGCCTGTTGAGTATGTGCTGGGTGACGATGCTAATTTGTTTCTAGGAAATGTCTATTTTGGTTACATTGCTTCACTCGAAAAGAATCATTAATGGTATTTCTGCTTGTGTGTCCAGTCCATAGGCCCTGTGCTGCCCCCCCACCCTCCCGAGGGTTTGGAGGATGATGATGACTGTTATGAAGAAGCAGAACCTTTTATTCCGGCCAGTCAGTCAACAGGTCAGTCCAGCTCTGTAGATAAATGTAGACTATATTATTTACTTTTTGTTTTGTTTTTTAATAACATTTATTCCATCATTATTATTCATTCAAAATTGAATATAAAGTATTTAGACACTACAAAAAAAACTATGAGTACATTTCCTTGGAATTACCTGAAGTATTAGCCACAAATCTTAGCGCTGCTCACAGATGCTGAGACTGGCCTAATTAAGTGCTAAAGACAAGTTTTTCTTTAAGAACATCCATTAAAAGGAAAAGTTTGGTGAAAAATCAAACTTACAGCATTTCTCAATTTCCCTCTTACCTCAAAGCCAAACACGGTTGGTTTCTTAAGTTTGCTTCTTTAGAATTAGCACTGAAGCTACGAGGCTCACTGATAAACTAGCATCATACTCTCAATTAGCATGGCGCTAACTGCACGCCTAGATCCTCAACCGCTCACCTCAAAGCGTGTGAAATTGTTTAGTATCTCTAACAGACTGGATTATGTGGTTTCTGACACTGTGTGACACTCTGTTATCTGTAATCATGGAATAAAGTACGTTAGCATAGCTAAAAAATCTTAAAACTTGAAAAACTTTTTTTGTCTTGTACTTTTGTCATTTTATTGATAGCAGTACATCACAGATGTATTACAACAAGCACAACAAGCACAGCAAGCACAGATATGTAGTTAGCACCATGCTAATTATAAGCTTCTATTACTTGTTAGCTATATTAGCCTTTAGCGCCAGTGCTAAAGCTGAAGAAGCAGACATGTCTTGGCTGGTTGACTAAACTCGGAGTGGTGAGGGAACTTGAGTTCACTGTTTTTTTCACCAAACTGTTTCTTTAATACTGCACAGCCTGATTCATTCAGTCCTCACTGCCCTCAGATAAAATGGACTCGGACAGCAGTCATTACGAGTCGTATGGCGAGGAGGAAGAGGAGGAGGATTTTGTGAAGGACCGAGCTCATTATATCCAGTGGAGCGCGTCCCAGCCCTGCCTCCGCCCCGTCCCCGAGTCTCGCATCTGCGGGTATCTGTGGAGGAAGAAGTGGCTCGGCCAGTGGACCCGCCAGCTCTTCATCATCAAAAACAGCTCTCTGCTGGTGAGATCACGTTGCAACTCATCGCTGAGTGCGTTTACATGCACTTAACAGTCCGAGAACTGCAGGAAATCTGATTTTGTGAGGAATTTGTTCAGCATGGTTAACATGAGCCTGGGTAATCAGGTCATGAGCCATGCAGTGATGGGATTTCTGTTTTGCCTCCTGCCACTAAACTCACAGAGGAAGAAGGACATGACGTACAATTCAAACTTCATGTTGTGTTTTTTTTTTTGCGTTGCATCTAGAAGATACAGAATATTCAAATTCTTCATTTCGGTAAGCATGTAGCTGGTTTCAGCTTCGCTCCGAGAGTGTTTTGTTGCCGTTTTGTGGCTGTTGTGTTGAACACAGCTTGTTGTTTGCGGGACAGCTCTGCCCTCTGTTTGACTGAGAAAAACAAAAGTAATCAGTAACATGCCCTGAAAAAAAACATTACAAAAACAGATTTAAAATCCAGATCTTGTAATCAGATTTATTGATAACGCCATTAATCTCATTTAAGAAACCATTGTATGCTGTTTATGTGACTTCTGGAGCAATCGGATAACTGCCAAAATTCCATAATCATCATTTTAATGGCTGCAACAATGAGGGATGCACCAATATGGAAATTAGACTGTAATTGAGCCCCTCCAACAAAAAACCTTTAACCATTTGCGTATCACATCCTTAGGTCATATTATTAACACAAATCACGATAACGATAAACAAGCAATATATTGCAGCCTTAATTACCACCATATTGTGGCCAACACCACTAACAGTTAGCAACTGTGAGCACTGTTAAAACTGTTATCACCATGTTATAATTTGGTTATAATTATCAGCTGTAATTACAGTATTGCACCAAAAATAATAATTACCTATTCATTATTTCCTATTTATCTGTACCCGTTTGTACATTATGTAAGAATGATTAAATTCCGTTGAGTAGGTGTCCCTTGGAGCACTCAACGTTCCAGTTCATCCCAAAGGTGTTCAGTGAGGATGAGGTCAAGGCCCTGCGCAGACCACTGAAGTCCCAGAGTCCCGTGGCGGCGTGCTTTACACCGCTCCAGCCGAGGCTGGCTCCTATGCTTCCAGTTCACAATAATAGCACTTACGGTTGGCTGGGGCAGATCTAGCGGGCCAGAGATTTCACAGACAGTAGTGGCATCCTATAACATTGAGTGCGTACATGCATAATTGGATTTCTGCGGTTATCCGATTATTCAAATGGTCATGTAAACACCATACTCCGATCTAGAAATCCAATTAAGAAATCTGGCTGGATTTTAGCTCAGTAATCAGATTTCTCAGTGCATGTAAACTCTTACTCAGATTTCTTTCGGATTTCTCAGTCTGCGCATGCGCGAGATCAGACAGTGGATGTCGTGAGACACAGCAAAACACTTTTGGAGAGGCGCTGAAACCAAACATGAAATAAAGGATTTAAATATTCTTCATTTTCTGGATGATGTATGTTCATATTTTCGGGTAAAGTGGGGCGACATTTTGAAAAAAGCTGCTACATGAAGTTTGAGTTTTACATTACGTTTACGTCACGTCTTCTTCCATGAGTTTATTGGCTGGTTGTAAAGCAGAAATCTGATTACTGTTTGACTCATGTAGACCCAGAGTTTCCCTATTATCTGATTACTCAAGTGCATGTAAACATGTTGATCGGATTATTGACAAAATCTGATTTTCTGCAGTTATCGGATTATTAAGTGTATGTAAACACACTCATTTAGAGCCATTACCCAGTCTATTGCCAGTGTTTGTCTATGGAGACTGCATGGCTATGTGCTTGATTTAGTACACCTGTTAGCAATGGGTGTGGCTGAAACACCCTTAATAATTAGGAGAGGTGTCCCAATACTTTTGCCATATTGTGTAGGACTCTTGAATTCATTACCGTGGCTGAAAAGATTTTTTTTGCCTCAATTGATAATATCAGTTATTGGGTTAAGTACTTCATTGATCCCCAAAAGGAAGTTGAGTTGTTCCAGAGTAGCTGTGTGTAGTACAATGTGCAACATAAAGGTATGTATATTATACAAAAACACAAAAAAAACAATGAATATATCATAATAAATATAATTATATTTAAAAATGATCCATTATTTTGCATGTGTAACTATTTAGTACTGAATATTTGCCCATATGTATCCACTGTATTTACTCTGGTTAATTCAGCTTTTGATGTTTTGAGCTGAGCTCCTCTGACTGGAGATCATAGACAGTATGTGACTCTCATATATATGTTCTAGTGCTTCAAGTGTGCTAAAGACCTGCACCCTCTGCTGGAGATGAACCTGAGGGGCTGCCAGGTGGTCTATAAGTCCAAACACAGTAAGAAGATGCAGCACGAGCTGAAGGTGGTGTCCGGCTCGGACACGCTCATCATGGGCTTCCAGAGCTGCAGCCAGGCCGAGGAGTGGAGGAAGGTCAGATAACTGTGAACGTATCTTAGGCAGAAAGATTGATATATAGATATATTGTAGTCTTACCTTGTGTGTGTCCACCTGCAGATCATCGAGGAACTCAGCGGCTCGTCCTATTACGAACCCGAATCCCACAGTTCAATATCGATACTGAAGAGTGAAAGACTGGACTCTTGCAGGGTATTGACTCTTGAATTTATTAATGAATTATCAATGTGTGTATGTATATATGTAATGTGATAATAGTAATGTACCATATATATTATATACTAGATATTATATATGTGTAATAAGATGTGTATATGTATGTATATGTTCAGTACTTTTACACTTTATTAGGAACACCTCCGTGTATCTACACTCACTGTCCACTTTATCAGCTCCATTGAGCATGTAGTAGTTCTACAGTTACAGACTGTAGTCCATCTGTTTCTCTGCATACTTTGTTAGCCCCCTTTTACCCTGTTCTTCAGTGGTCAGGACCCCCATGGAACCTCACAAAGCCGATACTATTTTGTTGGAGTTTTTAAACACTGTCCACTCACTGTCCACTCTATTAGACACTCTTACATTGTCAGTCCACCTTGTAGATGTAAAGTCAGAGACGATAGCTCATCTGCTGCTGCACAGTTTGTGTTGGTCATCCTCTAGTCCTTCATCAGTGGTCACAGGATGCTGCCCACAGGACGCTGTTGGCTGGATATTTTTGGTTGGTGGACTATTCTCAGTCCAGCAGTGACACTGAGGTTTTTACAAACTCCAGCAGCACTGCTGTGTCTGATCCACTCAGACCAGCACAACACACACTAACACACCACCACCACATCAGTGTTACTGCAGTGCTGAGAATGATCCACCACCCACATAGTACCTGCTCTGTGAGGGTCCATGGGGGTCCTGAGCACTGAAGAACAGGGTAACAAAGTATGCAGAGAAACAGATGGACTACAGTCTGTAACTGTAGAACTACAGAGTAAAACTCTATGGTCAGTGGAGCTGATAAAATGGACAGTGAGTGTAGATACAAGGGGGACCTAATGAAGTGCTCAGTAAAATTTAATTGAACTTATAGTTGTGTAAGAAGTCTTTTATAATATCAGTCTATTCTTTTCTAGTAGTAAATCATGTGGTTTCATCTTGAAGACATTTCTCTCTGTCTGTCTCTCTCTCTCTCTCTCTCTCTCTCTCTCTCTCTATCTCTCTCTCTCTCTCTCTGTCTCTCTCTCTGTCTCTCTGTAGTCAAGTACAGTCCTCCACACTGATTCAGATGAGGAAACGCTGTCTGGTCTTCCTTCTGCTGTCAGCAGCCTTGAGATCAATAAAGATAAAGACAGAGGTGAGATTACACTCCTTTTATACTTCCCCCATTTTGTTCTCACACACAGATCACTGGTCATCTTTTAGATCAAACTGACCATTTAATGTCACTTAAAGGAACGGTTCTGTGAAAAATCAAATTTGCCCAATTTTGCACTTAAACCAGATGTAGCCGGCCGAGACGTGTTAGGAGTCCAAATTTTGCCTCTTTAGTTTAGAGCTGGAGTGGCTAGGCTAACACTGCAAACGCACACTAGAACCCAATAGTCACCCCAAATAGTCTAAATCATTACTGTAAAAATACGTCCCCCAAAACGTCTCTCGAGCCGTTCAAACCTGCGTCCAGGTCTTCGTTAAGGCACCGCAGACTTGACTATATGGTTTAGAGCAGGAGTTCTCAGCCTCTTCCACCTCAAGCTCCACCTGTTTATCAGTTGAAAGCATGAAGGCCACCAGGAAACTGAAAAAAAAATCTTTTTTGGGGGAATTTTCAACACAGGAGATTGTTCAGGTGTCACAAAATGCCATGTTTTATCACTGAACGTTAAATATTAACAGATCAGATGAACATAAGCTTGACCAGAAATCAGGTGGAAGGATGACAAATAAGCTTCATTTTTCACTCGCGAGTGGACAGTTTATACTTCAGGGCAGTGTTTTTTGTTTCTAGAAATAAGTGGCAAAAAATAGATGAAGCTGCTTTGTGCACTATTGCTGCGTGACTTGTATTAACACTGTTTACCGTTTGTGAGCGTTTTCTTACTATTAAGTCGTTTTTCTAAACTGATTTAAATGAAAAAGTACCATCACTGGCCGGCAGTGGACCATTGACTCAGCACTGGCCCAAGGACCACCAGAAGGTGCTTCACTGCCTGCTTATGGTCCAAGGCCCAGTGGTTAAGAAACCCTGGTTTAGAGCACAGTATGACTTGTTGGGAGCTAAAGATGAGCAAAACTTTGGTTTACTTTAGACACAGGGTCTGTATTCACACAGGAGTCAGAATGCTGATCAGTATTTTTGACAGTGGTTGTCATAGATGCAGAGGAATCTGATCCAAGATCAGTCCTACTGTGTGAAGCTGATGTTGCCTGTACCGTTGAAGTTTTCATTTTTGTAGCTCAGAGTAAGTCATGCTGTTCTCTAAACCACATCAATAAGTCTGTGCCGCCTTAATGTGGACCTGAATAGGTTTGAGAGACGTTTTGGTGATATGTTTTTACAGTAAGGATTTGGGTGACTGTTGAGTTCTAGTTGTTAGCATTGTTGGCCTTGTAGCTACAGTTTTCAACTAAAGAAGCGAAAATTCGACAAATTGGACAAAATTGGATAAATTAGACTTTTTTACTGAACATGTATTTTTACAGAAATTATTTGAGTAATTTAAGTTCTAGTGTTTGTTAGTATCCTGTCCAGTGTGTTTCCCACCTTCTGCCCATTGACTGCTGGGATATGCTCCAGCTCCTTGCGCGACCCAGAAGGATTAGCGGCTTAGAAAATGTGTGTGTGTGTTTGTTAGCAGAGTTAGCCTCGTAGCTACACTTTTAAACTAAAGATGCAAAGATTGGACAAATTGGACAAAAATGGGTAAAATTTGGACAAATTGGACATAATTGGAGAAATTAGATTTTTTTTCTCAAACTGTATTTTAATGTATCCTGCCTTTCGCCCAATGACAGCTGGGATAGGCTCCAGCACCCCACCGTGACCCCAGAAGGATAAGCGGTTTAGATGATGTATGTATGTATGTATGTATGTATTTTAATAGAAACAGTTTGGGTAATTTGAGTTCCAGTATTTGTTAGCAACATTAGGCTTGTAGCTACACTTTTAAACTAAAGAAGCACAAATTGGACAAAACTGGGTCAAGTTTGGACATAATTGGGTAAATTTGGACAAATTGGACAAAATTGGATAAATTATAGTTTTTACTGAACTTGTATTTTTACAGAAATTATTGGGGTAATTTGAGTTCTAGTGTTTGTTAGTTGTTTAGTTTTCAACTAAAGAAGCAAAAAATGGTCAAAATTGGGTAAAATTTGGACTGACTGGACAAAACTGGGTAAATTCAATATTTTTATTGAACTATGTATTTTCACAGAAACGATTTGGGTGACTATTGAGTTCTAGTGTTTGTTAGCAGTGTTAGCCTCGTAGCTGCAGTTTTACACTACAGAAGCAACATTTGGACTCCAAACATGTCTTGGCTGAGCGACTACATCTGGTGTAAGTGGTAAATTGGACAAACTAGGTTTTTTCTAGACTAATGCTTTTAGATGTAATTGTGGGTTTTAAACATGTACGCATCCCTTTAAATGGTTTAGATGTTTAAAATCCTTTTGTTTGTTCAATTCCTGAAAATGACCGCCTGCCGTTCCCCCCGGTCAGCCTACATAACACATATATTTGGTCAGTGCTGTGGCGTCCTCCGTTCCGGACTGAATTCCCAGCATTCCTTTCAGGACACGGCACACTGACTCCGTTGTGTGGAGAGAGATTCCTCTGAGATTTAATTGTCACCTTTACCAACAGGGTGACCCAGGCTGAGATGACCTGACCAGCGTGTTTTGTAAACACAGCTGTGAACTTTTATATAACACTGTGATCCAGAGGTGAGGAAGTTACATAAATGGACAGATCGACACTGAAAAAAGGAACAGATGCAGACGTTCACATGAATAAGCAGTAGATAACCCGACACTGCCTTTCCACCAAAAAGAATCCATTGTTGGTGCTGAGCAGCTGGTGTGTGGTACGGGGATGATCAGTGGTCAAACTAGAGCGTTTTCAAAGTGGACGTTGCTCTACATTTAAAAATCATCTCTTTTGGGTTTTTTAATAAATGAGGCTCTCATTACCGTCACTGTGCTGTTTCTTCATAACCCATCTTACTCACTAGCTGTGTTTATGTCTCTCTCTTCTCTCTTACTGTCTGTCTCTCTTTCTCTCTCTTTCTGTCTCCCTCCGTCTCTTTCTCTTTGTTCTCTGTCTCTCTCTCTCTTCTCTCTCTCTTTCTCTTTTTGTTCTCTCTCTACCTATCTCTCTCTCTCCTCTCTTTCTGTCTCTCTACCTCTCTCTTTCTCTCTCTCTCGTTCTTTCTCTTTTGTTATCTCTCTCTCTTCCTGTCTCTCTCTCCTCTCTTTCTGTCTCTTTCTGTCTCTCTCTCTCTCTCTCTCTCTCTCTCTTTGTTTTCTTTGTCTCTCTTTTGCTCTCTTTCTCTTTTTGTTCTCTCTCTCTACCTGTGTCACTCTCTCTCCTCTCTTTTCTCTTTTTTTTCTCTCTCTCTCTCTGTCTGTTTCTCTTTCTTTGTCTCTCTCTCTCCTTCTCTCTCTCTCTCTGTCTGTCTGTCTGTCTCTCTCTCTCTCTCTTTCTCTTTTTTTGTCTCTCTCTATCTGTCTCTCTATCTGTCTTTCTCTTTTTCTCTCCCCCTCCCTCTCTCTCTCTCTTTCTCTTTCTTTGTCTCTCTCTATCTCTATCTCTCTATCTGTCTTTCTCTTCCCCCCCTCTCTCTCTCCCTCTCTCTCTCTCTCCCTCTCTTTCTTTCTCTCTCTCTCTCTCTCTCTGTATACCCCCCCCCCTCTCTCTCTCTCTCTCTCTGCTCTAGCTGGCTATCTGAATGTGCTGATGAACTGTCAGTGGCAGTCTCTGTGGTGTAAGGTGGAAGACGGCGTTCTGAAGATGTTCTGTGATGAAGTGTGTGAAGACACTCCTCAGTATACGGTCCAGCTGCGGGGCAGCGAGGTCCGGCCCGGTCCAGACACGGCACACGCCTACCGCATCACCATCCTGCAACACGGAGACCAGGTGGCCGTTCTAGAGGTACTGACCACAGCTTCCCCCAAACATGCACTGATCTGGAGTCTTGGGCTGCGCGGTGGATGATTTGCTGATCCTTACTGCAGCATTGGGTTTACAGTCGAAGTCATGCGCCATGCCCACATTAGGAAATCCAGGTTTAATCCAGTTTATCCCTATGGAAAACTGCTGAAATCAGGTCCTGTGTTAAACCTGTGTTTGAAAAATGATACGAAATGTCCTAAAGTACTGTGCAAAAGTCAGAGACCACCCTGTGTTTTTTTAATTTCCAGTCAAAATAGACATTAGTTATATGTAATGCATTTTTACAGCATCATGAAAAAAGCAGAAACATATAAAAGAAAACGACACAGAAGCCTCAACAACTAAATATAATAATTTATTATTTCAGTGTTCAGTGAGTCACTCTTTACCTTTATTACAGCTTCCATTCTTTTCAGTTTCTCAAAGAATCTGCAGACACACCTCCAAAGTTCAGTCTTAGAAGTTGGTGTAGCATTTTCTGTTTTTCACCATCCAAATAATAAACACTTTCAGTGATGTTGATGTTGGGGAGCTTGATTTTCTCCTCTCTCTCAAAGATGAAAGCTGTGAGTACTGTTTATCTAATGGGGCAGTTTTGGTGGTGCACAGTAATGTACGTACTTTTCTTCTGAATTTCTAGTAACTGGGCATTTAACAGTAGAACATATTATATCAGATTGTTGAATCTTGACTAGAATGTTAGTGTGTGGCTCGTGTGTTAGCTTGCATTAGAAAGCGGTGGTTGCGTGACTATTAACTTTTGCTAGTCAACTAGTCATTAAAAAAGTTTTCAACTAGTCGTCGTTACCACATTAATAAAAAGTGTTGCGGAAACCTGTGAAACCTGGTTTGTTTGTAGGCTGCTAATAGGGGCTGGTTATGGTGGCAGATGGTGATTTGAGGTGTGAGACGTTCACTGCAGTGCAGTTTTTGTTGTATTTCAGTGGGTTTTAGTCTCAGGCGCTCTGCACACAGAAGTACACAGACTGTCTGATGTAAACTGCACGCTAAAATTAGAGTTCTCAGAATCTCACCTCTCACTGAGAATTAAACAGGCTCTGGCTGTCTGCGCTTACGTCCACTTTCCAGTAGGAAATAAATGATTATAGGCCTTTCAGAGGAAGATATAGGCCCAGTTAATGAACCAGGAAACATTCATGAATTGTATTTTACAGTGTAGGTAGCCTGTAAACGATATCCCTGTGTGATTGTTGACTTCTACTCCGTTTTACTTGACAGAAGTTTGTTTTTGTTGCACACGTCACACTAAATGTTCCATGATTAGCTGATTTGCTTGTCCATCAAAGTACTTTGGGTTTCGTGTTTATCAGAAAAACTGATTTTTGTTCTCTTTTCCTGCCTCTTCACTGCAGTTTTGACCACTGCACTGTTCTCGCACAGCGCTCACTAGTGGATTTATAAGTTGACAAGTCCAGGGTTTGTCAACCTGTGGGCTATTACAAATGACTGCCTCCCGCCAAGTACAGGCTGGCGGATCATAAGGGGATGCTCACCGGTAATTTGTAGTGGGCCGGTAACGTCACTTTAAGTCATAAAAACATAAGTGGAAAAAAGATTAACTTAGTCCTGATAATTAAAAATCGAAGAATCAAACATTTCCAAAATATAACCATTATAAGTAATAACAGAGACATATAATTGAAACACCGCAGTCGCAGGCTGTTTAAGGGTCATCAGTTTGAGACGACGCAGTCGCAGCGCAGACAGTTAGTCATAGATGGGGAGGTTCCTCAGGGCTCTTTCTCCTGCCTTGTTCAGTGCAGACCTATCAAACTTTTTTCTTTAGTTCAGAGATCAAGGTAAAGTTTATTATTATTGTTGATTGTAGCGACGCTGATCCAGAAGCCCACTGAGTGGAATGAGGTTTATTTCAAATGAGGCGCTAAAATCCTCAAAATTAGAGACTCCGGACCAAACAGGAGTGTTTTCAGTGAAAATGCGATCAGTCCACATCTTTATCTACACCTTTTTTGACATCTCTGTAAACATAGTTTTTAACATGTTATGTTTTTTTAACATAACTGCAAATTTTGGTTTCTGTGATTGAACTAAAGAGGGCGATCTGATCTTTTTCAGGCCCTGACTCACAGGTTTTCAGTATGAGCAAGTAAAAAAAAAAAAACTTGATTTAAATTTTTTTGTGGGCCGCTATGCTTTACTCATAAATAATATTATAAAATTACACTTATGGGCCTTGGGGTGGAAAGGTTTGAGAAACCCTGGACTACTATAAAGAAAAACCTTTGTTTTAAATATTATACGTTTATGATGTTGCTGATGCTCTAATGAACTGGAATAGCCACATTTTTGTGTCAGCCTTAAAGGGTTAATATATTGAAAATATGTATAATCACAATACCGGTATTTTGTCCATATCATACAGTCCTACCAGAATCAGCTTCCCCCAAAACACATACTGATCTAGAGAAGGGCTGGGCAACATAATAATGTTTATCGTTATTGTGATAAATTATATCATGATAGGACATTTTCTGAGCTTATCGTGGACAATTTCAGTACTGTTTTATTACAAACAGAGCATAATTAGTCCTGTTTAACTGGATTCAGTGCAGCACAGGATGTGAAATGTTTATAAAATGCAGTCTTTTTTATCAGAAATGCATGCAACACTGCTGGTTCTTTTTAATAACAAATATCATATTGCATATTGTGTATCGAGAGAAATTCTTGAAGGATCGTAATATGATATTTGTGCCATACCGCCCAGCTCTAATCTAGAAACAGCTCACTGCAGAAACCTTGTAGTGTTTTTATGGTATATTGTGATGAGCGTCTGTAAAGCTGCTGTCTTTCTGTGTGTGTTTAGGCCAGCTGCTCTGATGATAAAGAGCAGTGGGTTCAGCTCCTGCAGGATGGGAGTTCCACTGCCGTCGGCTCTTCGTACCAACACACCAGCCACGAGTCACTGAGGTACACAGACACACACACATACACACACACACACACACACACACATATACACTCTTTCCCATCCTCTTTCCATGTCTTGTTTCCTCTGTTCCTCAGTGGCCTGAAGATCCGCAGGTTCCCTACATCCAACACCTACATGGACGACCCCTTTCAGCAGCTCTGCAGCAGCGGCCACTCACAGCCCATCTACTCCAACACGTCCATCCTGGAGCACATGGTACAGTCTGACTGTTTTGTGTATTTGTTTAGGGCACTAAACAGTAGTCCTCTACAGTTCAAATCTGTTACCAATAAGTGTCCAGTTTATTAGAAACCCCTGCCTTGTTCCTATAGCCATTGGCCATTTTATCAGAAACGTCCACCATATATAGACAAGTGACAAATTATCAACATAAAGTGTCTTATCAAGGCTTTGGGCCACAGAAGCAACTTCAGTATATATTGGCATGGATTCAGCAAGTCTCTGGAACTCTACTAAAGATGTCGGTTATTTTGTGGTGTTTATCTTCGCCGTCTAACACATCAGGCCAGACTTTCCCATAGGTGTTCAACTGGGCTCAGATCTGGTGTTCGTGAATGCCATAACATATGATTTACGTCATTTTCATACTCATCAAACCATTCAGTGACCCTTTGTGGCCCGTGGTTGGGGAATGAGACTCCCACTAAGACAGAAATGTTTCATCACAGGATCAAGGTGGTCAGTCTGTATTGATTTGCAGTGGCCTTAACCTCTAAGTGGACCCAAACCATGCCAGCAAAATGACCCCCACAACACCAGATGCCCTCACTGTAGGGGTCAGTTCTCTTGGTGTACGCTGCACATGCACTCTCCCACTTGTGGTGAATACGGTAATGGCTCATTCGACCACTTTTTTCAGTTTACAGTGTTCTAGAATGTTTTCCCCATCACATTCACACTCTTCTAGAATATCCTTCTCCATTGTTCTAGACCACTGTTCTAGAATATCTTTTTCACTGTTCTAGACCACTGTTCACAGTGTTCTAGAATGCCCCTCTTTCACAGTGTTCTAGAATGTTCTCCCATTTCATTCACCCTGTTCTAGAATGGTCTCCACCATTCCATTCACACTGTTATAGCATGTCCTTCTCCATTGACACTGTTCTAGACCATCCCCTGTTTATAGTGTTCTAGAATGCCTCCTCCATTCAGTGTTTTATAGTGTTCTCCTCCATTTTGTGTTCTAGAATGTTCTTCCTTATTCCATTCACAGTGTTCTAGAATGTTTTCTTCATTTCATTCACGCTCTACTTGAATGTCCTCCTCTATTGACACTGGTCTAGAACATCAACTATTCACAGTGTTCTAGAATGCCCCCCATTCATAGAGTTTTGGAATATTCTCCTCTATTCACACTGTTCTAAAATGTTCTCCCCTTCCCATTGACACTGTTCCAGAATGTTCTCCACAATTCCATTCACACTGTTACAGCATGTCCTCCTCCACTGACACTGTTCTAGAACATCAACTGTTCACAGGCGTTCTAGAATGCCCCCCGTTCATAGAGTTTTGGAATGTTCTCCTATATTCACACTGTTCTAGAATGTGCTCCTCCATTAACACTGTTCTAGAATATCTACTCTTCAAAGTGTTCTAGAATGCCGCCCCGATTATGGTGTTTCATAACCTTCTTCTTTATTCACACTCTTCTAATATGTTCTCTACTATTTCATTTACATTGTTCTAGAATGTTCTCCTTCATTCACACTGTTCTAGAATGTCCCCCCATTTACAGCGTTCTAGAAACAACATGGATTTCACTGAATGGACAGTGTACAGCAGGGCTGGTAAATTACAGAAACAGTCTGTAACTGTAAACCTACGAAGAGCATGTGTACGGTAGGCGTTTCTGATAAAGTGGCCGGTGAGAGCAGGTACAAGGTGGATGTAATAGACTGTAATAGACTGAATCCTCAGTGTGTGTTGAAGTGAAGCTGTACAGTGAGGTTCTCTCTGCTCCTCACTAACATTTTCCTCTGCTACACCACTTCAGAGGTTACTGCTGGACCATGTTTAACATGATGTCACGCACTGTCATTGCATGTTATGTCCTTTGGCTTCTGTTGGCAGAAAAAAACGCTCTCTCAGACGTTCCGCGCGTTTTTCAGTTTCAGAAACCTCACGCTGGTGGAAACGGAGACTCGGTGTCATCATCAGATTCTGCCAGCTACAGCAATAATGAGATCTTCAGTAACCCCGGTGAGTCAGCCTGCCCTGGGCTCCAGTCCTGCGGAACCTCAGAGGCCTTTCTCTTCGTAGATGGACAGAAGCTTTATTAATCTCAAAGGAAATTCCAGCCTCATCCGTCCACTGCTCTGGTTCTAGAATTTTTATTTTGCTCTAGAATTTTCAGAATCAAACACCGACTAGTCCTAACACTGGGTTGGCATAACATACCTGTGTGTGATTCAGACTGTTCTAGAATGCTCTCTCTCATTCACACTGTTCTAGAACGTTCCCCCGTTCACTGTGTGCTAGAACGTTCTCCACCATTTAATTTGCATATTTCCCAGATGTTCTCTCCTCAGTCACCCTATTCTGGAATATTCCTCCCATTCACACTGTTTTGCACTCTTAAAAAGATGGTTCTGTAAAGATTTTTACAATGTCAACCTTGTAAAATGTAACTGTAGAAGAACCCTTTTTGGTTCCATATAGGACCATCTACAGCACATTCTCAACCCTTTAATCCTGCAGAGGATTCTTTGTGTGTTCATGGTTCTATATTGAACCGTTTTCTTTACTAAAGAATTCTTAAAGAACCATCTTTTTAAATGGGCAGAATGTCCCCTATTCTATTCACAATGTCCTAGAATGCCTTCTGCATTCACACTGTTCTAGAATGTTCTTCCGCATTAATAGCTAGCTAGTTATGTCGTGGCCTCACTGCATGTCTTTGCACTGTGGAGGAAACCGGGGAACACGGGGAGAACATGCAAACTCCATACAAAAAGGAACCTGGTCGCCTGGCCAGTGAACCGAACCGAGGCCCTTCTTGCCGTGAGGTGACTGCAATACCCCCTGCTGTCCCACCGTGCTGCCATGTGATTATACAGTCAAGTGAAATTTAAAATTGATTATTGATTATTGGACTGCAGGTTTTTGATTAGAAAAAGTTTAAGAACCCGACATAAACTATTGTGTGTATATATATATATATATATATATGATTCAAAGGTGATTCAGAAAGATTCATCCGATTTCAAAATGATTAATTTCTCTTGTAAATCATTACAGATCAGTGCAGTGAACTGTAAATGGTTTAAATGAGCATAAAGTTTATTATGTAATTGTACAAGGTCTCAGTATGAACCTCCTCCAGCTGTACGAACAACATCAACACCATAGTCAAACTCATCCCATACTGGATTGAGCATGTCGGGTGTCGCTGCACTCACGGCTCTTTCAGTGCGATTTCGGAGATCATCCAGTGTTGTGGAACCAACGCCGAACGCTCTGAGCTGTTGGAGCTTCACTACCCACGAAAATCACACTGCACAGTTATGAGGGATTCATTCTTATTGATGTGGAGAACACAGAACGCTTTCTGCTCAGGGGTCGCATCTCCTCTCAGACTGAAGGGAGCCATCTTCCACTGACTGTCAGAAACTCTATGACCCCCCTCTTTCAATTGGATTGTGATTGGTTCCTCGGCGCCTCACGGTTGTAAAAATATGGCGCTTTGAAATCGGATTAATCTTTTTGTATATACAGTATATACAGGGAGATTCACTCTAAAGAGGCCCTGAATATTCTGTTGTGACTCCCGTTAGGATGAAGCAATCTAAACCAAAAAAATACGCTACATATCTTGACAAGTGTGTAATCCCCCGGAAGTTGCAAACGGGGGTTAACCGTCGCAACGGCTGTCCGGCACCGGCCTCGTCGCTATGACGCAGGGGCATCCCGGCTTTGCACGTTGTTTTGTTCAGATTGCTTCGTCCTAGAGAGAGTTATTACAGAATATTCGGGGCCTCTTTCGAGTGAATCTCCTTGTATATTTATTGTATACTTGTATATATAAGGCAGAAGAGGCCGTGCCTTACTGTGATTTTATCACTTTATGACTTTTTGGTCACCAAATTACCATCTTATTTAGCACCAGTCTTCTTCTTAGTCCTTCAGTACACTCGGTGCTCCATGCGAGCAGCATGAGAGTCAAAGCTTATTCCATTAACAGCACAAGGGTCGAGTTCAGTTGCTATGAGGAGGTCATAGGTGTGCGTATATCGTTGATTTGACAACGGCTTTGAACGCGGCTCAGCCAATCAGGTATTAGGACCGTAACTATCCGTTTCATATATATACATATGCATCTTCATCTGTATTTACATATGAAACGGATAGTTCCAGTCCTAAAGATGAAGGATACTGAGAAAGTCCTCAGATTCAGATGATTTGATTTTCCCTCCAGACTCGAGCGTCTGCATGTCCGTTTGTGTGTTTGTCAAATAGAGAAAGTTTTCCTGCGAACCACATTATTGAGACAAAGCGTTTTTGCGTGGGGAAGAACTGACTTTTTCTTTTCCGCTGGAAGTGCAGAACGTATGATTAGAGCTGAGTGTGTGTGTGGCTGTTCCGATCGCACACACACACACACACGCGCACACACACACACACACGCACACTCACACGCTCACGCACACATCCTCAGAGAAATACCAAACAATTCAGCAGCAGCTGCTTTTCATTTGTTCAGCGCTAAATAATTATATGGTGGCCGCTGCCATTTACTCCCAGCACCAAGTTTCCATCCGTAACGTCCTGCAGCATCAGAGCCCGAAACAGTTAATAATATCAAAGCCCACAGGATCAATAAAGCACAGAAGTGCTGGGTAATCGTCACTGAATCCGGAGAAGTTGAGGTGAGAATGTGGAGATTATAAATGAGGAAAGTGACTGTATTCAGCAGAGCCCAAATCTGCACGTCTGCATATTATTTTGAGAATTTAATGGCGTGTAATTACGCAGAGGTTGCCACTAAATGAGCTGTTTAATTATATAGTTAAATGTTTGGCGATGCTGTCATGTGTGGCTTCCTGAGCAGGTTTCTTATGAAATGCTGAATTCCTATGTGCCAAACATGACCTGGAAAATACAGTCAGCACAATAATAAAGCGCATCCTCTGTTGAGCATTAAACACACATTTACAATAGCTTACAGCAACAGTGAAGCCAAGAGACCACAAGATATACCTGTTTCTGTGCTGAGACGTTATGAGAAATGTCTTATAAGCCTAACTATAATTATATAACCTAATCTTTAGAAATAGTTTTTTCATTAATTCATGATAGATATTAGTAATTGATTGTAACCGGACTGATCTCCCATTGCGGCTCCTTTGTATTGCTTACATGTTGTTTGTGTACTTTCTACTACCTGTTTATCTTAGATAGATTTTTTGTTCAGAATTTTCTTGAACACCTGACAAGAATAAAGATTATGATTCCGATTCAAATTCATATATATCATATCATATCACAAGAAGAGAACATATCTATGTGTATTAATACAGTTACACTGGTCAAATTCCATGTTGTTGCTGATTTTCTAAGTGAAAAATAAGTTAAAGCGTCCTCTACAGAGAACAAACATCTGCATGTTTTGATACTCAAAAGAATGTTTGTTAAACTTACAGTGCATTTTATATGTTTTATTTTTCCCAGTAATGTAACATTCAGCCAATAAAAACCGTGCACAAAAAATCCTCACTAGGGGATTATTATTCTTTTATTTAATTTTATATGGATGAACAATCACTCATAAATATATGAATTAATCATACAAATAAAATACAGAAGAAATCTGGAACAAAACTTTGTTCTTCAAACTAGCTGACAAGTAGTATAGTATTTTTACTATGTTTGTATGTATTATACTGATTTATATTGATTTTACAAGCAAAGACACAATTACTGCCAAGATAGTGTGTTTAGGTGCCAAAGATATATGATATGTTGTATATCACTGTATATTGTATATATTGTACTAATATCTGATATATGTATGTCGCTGCTGTCAGAACAAAATCTTGTATCTCCAAAATGGTAACTTTACAGGAGAAGGAAAAACATACTTTACTTTTAATGTAAGTCAATGGAACGACAAAAATGGACATATATATATATATATATACACACATACATTATGAGCACCTCCTTGTTTCTACACTATATAGGTGCACTTTGTAGTTCTACAGTTACAGACTGTAGTCCATCTGTTTCTCTGCATACTTTGTTAGCCCCCTTTTACCCTGCTCTTCAGTGGTCAGGACCCCCATGGACCCTCACAGAGCAGGTACTATTTGAGTGGTGGATCATTCTCAGCACTGCAGTAACACTGACGTGGTGGTGGTGTGCACCTATATAGTAAGTGGAGCTGATAAAATGGACTGAGCTTAGAAACAAGGAGGTGGTCATAATGTTATGCCTGATCTGTGTATGTATATATATAATATGCATGCATTCTGTATGTCATGGTATGCAGTAAATCAGGGAATCCTCTGTGCTCCCTGTTTGGCGACAATAACCCAGCTTTATCATCGTGTGGTTTTGGTCACTCTCTCTCACACACACACACACACACACACACAGATGTATCGTTTTAAGGTCTGCAGCAGGAGAATATGGTGTTTTTATGCTTTAGCCCAATTTTCCACAGACTCTCTCTAAACGGAAACTGAGAGAGAGTGAGAGAGAAAAGAGGTCATGAAGATCCACAGAAACCACACACACACACACACACACACACACACACACACACACACACTGCTGTATTAAGCTGTATTCTGGGCTGCTGTCTGTTTCGGGGCCTCTACTCTGTTATAACATGCATTGAGACTCTTCACAGTGTACACTCTAATCGTCTAATAGTAAAACAGAACAATAATCTGTCTTCAATTCTGTTTGCATATTTGAAGTTTAATAAAATCTAAACTTTATACATGAAGCCTGAAGTCAGTGTTGTGTCCGTGTTTGTGTTGGTCAGGTAAGAAAGCGTGTGAGGTGGAGAGGAGTGTGCAGAAGCTGGAGCTGGCAGGAAAACGACGAGTGCAGCTGAGAGCGGGGTCAGAGGTCAACCTCATCAATGTGGGCTCAAAACCGACCAAACGCTCGTCCTTCAGACAGTCTCTACTGCCCTTCTGCACTGAGAGAGCCCAGGTAACCCACACGCTTATGCTGACCAGCCACTCCCTCATTGTCCACTTTATCAGCTCCACTGACCATATAGGGGCACTTTGTAGTTCTTTTTTGTAGTTCTAGTTGTGACGTGGTGGCCGTGGTGTGTTAGTGTGTGTTGTGCTGGTCTGAGTGGATCAGACACAGCAGTGCTGCTGGAGTTTTTAAACACTGTGTCCACTCACCGTCCACTCTATTAGACACTCCTACCTTGTCAGTCCACCTTGTAGATGTAAAGTCGGAGACGATAGCTCATCTACTGCTGCACAGTTTGTGTTGGTCATCGTCTAGTCCTTCATTAGTGGTCACAGGACGCTGCCCACAGGACGCTGTTGGCTGGATATTTTTGATTGGTGGACTATTCTCAGTCCAGCAGCAACACTGAGGTGTTTAAAAACTCCAGCAGCACTGCTGTGTCTGATCCACTCAGACCAGCACAACACACACTAACACACCATGTTTTACATATGTGATAATAATATGTGATACTTATATTATTATATGTACAGTAGTACTTAAAAGATTGGGATCTCTTATCAAATCAATTATTTTGTTATTTTATACACAATAATGATTTAGACAGTGTGGATCACAAACTGTTTCACCAAAAGGTAATTTTAGATGTTGCATTCAAAATTTCTGCAAACAAGAATGAAATAAAATGATACATTTAATATTCTGTAATTATTACATTCATGATGCTGCTGTCGGAATGAAACTTTGTATCTCCATTTTTCAGTTTTTGACCTAATTTAAAAATACCTGTTACGCTTTACATTGTCTGTAAATTTCATGATGAATGGACTAAAAGAAACGACCCAAAATGACTTGGAAAAACGTCTGGTTCCATTGACTTCCATTAAAAGTAAAGTAGTTTTTTCCTTCTCCTGTAAAGTTACCATTTTGGAGATACGAGGTTTTGTTCTGACAGCAATTTGCTTGTCTAGTTTTCTGCTTTGAGATTTGATTTACTTTTGGAATGTAATGGATTCTGGATATTAGCTTATTCTTTAAGTATTCAGCTTTCCCATGTCATTCTGGACACATTCGACATTCTTAATATTTTTGAAAACATTGATTTCCAACCTTTCACTTTCATGGATGAACACACAGAAATAACCCATCTTAATCATTTTTACTCAAACAGAGTTCAGTTTGGGTGGGAAGCTCTGACCAGGCATGAAGAGTCAGCAGATGTTTGCAGTTTTGTTGTAATACACTGCCACCTACTGTTTGGAATGTAGACCTACAACAGTAAATGGAGTCCTGTACCTGACTGCAGCTCGGTTCAGCCGCACGGCTCGCTGAGTGCAGCTGTCAGTGTATTTATAGTTTAACACGGTTTTAGCGATTGAGCCTGCTAATGAAACCACACCTACACACTCAGAAGGATGGTTCTTTAAGGGTTCTTTAGTAAAGAAAAGGGTTCTGTATAGAACCATGAATACTCAAAGAACCCTTTGCATGATTAAAGGGTTCTTTGCATAACACAATAGGTTTTCAGATTGATGGAGAATGTGTTGTATATGGTTCCGTATGGAACCTTTTTAAGAAGGTTTTATATAGTACCAAAAGAGTTCTTCTGTTGTAACAAGCTTGACGTCGTAACAATAGAAGAACCTTTTTTGGTGCTATGTAGAACCCTTTTCAAAAAGGTTCTATGTAGCACCAAAAGGGTTCTTCTGTTGTAACAAGCTGGACGTCGTAACGATATAAGAACCCTTTTTGGTGCTATATAGAATCCTCTTCAAAAAGGTTCTACATAGCACCAAAAGGGTTCTTCTTTTGTACCAAGCTTGACGTCGTAACAATAGAAGAACCTTTTTTGGTGCTGTACAGAACCCCTTTTAAAAAGGTTCTACATAGCAGCAAAAGGGTTTTTCTTTTGAATAACCATTTTTAAAAAAGGTTCTATATGGAACCACATACAAAACTATTTTGTTATGCAAAGAACCCATGCAAAGTGTTCTTTTGAGTGTTCATGGTTCTATATGGAACCTTTTTGAAAAGTGTTCTATATAACACCAAAAAGAGTTCTTCTATTGTTACGACATCAATCTTGGTACAAGAGAAGATCCCTGTTCGTGCTATGTAGAACCTTTTTGAAGAGGATTCTATATAGCACCAAAAAGGGTTCTTCTATCGTTACGACAACAAGCTTGTTATAATAGAAGAACCCTTTTGGTGCTATGTAGAACACTTTTTGAAAAGGGTTCTACATAGCAATCTGAAAAACCCTTTTACGATGCAAAGAACCCTTTAGTCATGCATGCAGATGGTTCTTTGAGTGTTCATGGTTCTACATAGAACCATTTCCTTAACTAAAGAACCCTTGAAGAACCCTTGAAGAACCCTCTTTTTTGAGAATGCTGAAGACTTGAAGCACATATTAAAACATAGGCTCTAGAAGCTCAGAGCCCTCAGTGGACGCGGCCCCAGAGCCTCGCGTGGTGACTGTGTAATTACAGCGGGCAGGAATGGAGGCCACTTCCTCCCAGAGGAGCGCAGGACAGCGCTCAGATAAGAGCCACTTCTCTCGCTGTAGTGTTCCTCAGCCTGTAAGACTGTGCTTCTCCTGCTCCAGCACACCTGGCTCAGGGCTCTCTGATCAGCCGGGGGGGTAAAATCTGGTAAAATGGGTTAAAAGTGTGGGGGTCTCTCTGTCGGACCGCTGGAGCGCCTGCTGATTTGATGGAAAACTGTTTTACGGAGTTCAGAAGAAAGTCGGCTCAGATAATGTACGCTGTAGGCGTGTTTAGAGGACTGTGTGGGTCAGTGCGGGTAAATAGTGGGCTGGACGCTCTGTTTCAGCTGCCGCTGGTTTGGAGGAACTTCCAGGAGCGATTTTACTGTGACTGGCAACCTTAAATTTGTGGTTTTACTGACGTGACCTCCCATTTTGGACTGTTTTTTACTGACTTCATGTGTTTTTTACTGCCAGTGTTGATCTAATCATGAAACTTGACTTCAAACGTTTCAACTTATTATATACATGTAATAAGAGTGTTTGTTGTGTGTTATATATCTGTATGTAACAATATTTTGCATCTTTGATGTATGTATATAAGTAGTTATGTTTAATGTCCAATCAGCACTTTGAAGAGACGCTAAAGGACCAAAGAGGTTCTGCTTCTTTGTCATTTCACTGCTCTCTCTCTCTTTCTCCATCTCTCTCTCTCCCTCTCCCTCTCTTTCTCTCTTTCTCTCTCCCTCTCTCCCTCCCTCTCCCTCACTCTCTCTCTCCCTCTCCCTCTCTCTCCCTCTCCCTCTCTCTCCCTCTCTCTTCCTCTCTCCCTCTCTCTCTCTCCCTCTCTTTCTCTCTTCCTCTCTCCCTCTCTGACTCTCTCCCTCTCCCTCTCTTTCTCTCTCCCTCTCTCTTTCTCTCTCTCTCTCCCTCTCTTTCTCTTCCTTTCTTTCTCTCTCCTCTCTCTCTCTCTGTCCCTCTCTCCCTCTCCTCCCTCTCTCCCCCACTCCCTCTCCCTATCTCTCTCTCTCTCTCTCTCTCTCTCCTTCAGGGAGGGTTCCTGACTCCGCTCCTTCGACGGACGGCCTCTGCCAAGAACTCCCTGAAGAGGGCGCCCTCTGCCCTGTTTATTGAGCACGGCAAAGTCTTCCAGAGGAGGAAGGTGAGACTTTTGGTCATCTTCACTTTACAAGCTGGTCATTATGCCTTTATTACGCTTTATGATATCATCACAACACTGTATTAAAAAATATATCATCACAGCCTTACACTCTACACTTAGCACCAAAAAAGGTTCTTCTATTGGTACAATGTCAAGCTTGTAACAATAGCAGAACCCATTTTGATGCTATATGGACCATTAAACCATTAAAGCATGAAATGCTTCTGCAGTCTTAAAAAAAAAGTTCTTCAAGGGTTCTTTAGAAAAGAAAATGGTTCCATATAGAACCATGAACACTCAAAGAATCTTTTGCATGGTTAAAGAGTTCTTTGCATCATGAAAGCGTTCTTCAGAATCATGGAGAATGTGCACAAATGTGTTACATGTGGTTCTATATAGAATCTTTTTGAAAAGGGTTCTATATAGCACCCAGAAGGGTTCTTCTATTCTTTAAGCTTGACATTGTAACAATAGAAGAACTAATGGAGAAGTTCCCCCCCAATGAAAGCTTTGCATATCTTTGTCTGGGCTACATCTACACTCTTAAAAAAGATGGTTCTTCAAGGGTTCTTTAGCAAATAAAATGGTTCTGTATAGAACCATGAACCCTCAAAGAACCTTTTGTGTGATTAAAGAGTTCTGTGCACCATGTACGAGTTCTTCAGTTTGATGGAAAATGTGCACAAATGTGTTACATATGGTTCTATATAGAACCTTTTTGAAAAGGGTTCTATATAGCACCCAAAAGGGTTCTTCTATTGTTATAAGCTTGACATCCTAACAATAGAAGAACTAATGGAGAGGTTCCCCTCTATTAAAAGCTTAGCATATCTTTGTCTGGGCTACAGCTACACTCTTAAAAAAGATGGTTCTTCAAGGGTTCTTTGGCAAAGAAAATGGTTCTGTATAGAAGCGAAGCTTTTCATGGACATTTAAGGAAAGTTTTGAACTCTTACTAAATTAGCCTATTAGCCTGTTAGCCTGTTAGCAGTGTAACTGGATTTGCTTGTTAGTCTTAGCAGCTTCCCAAATGAGCCATAGACTTCATTATGTGGTTCCTGACTCTGTATAACACTCTGTTTCCTATAAACCTGGACAGAAGTACAGACAGAATCCAGGCTTGTTAGCTGCTGCTGTTTTTAGCGTTATGCTAACGTGCTCTAGTTCATTTCTAGTTTTCTGACGCTAAAGAAGTAAAACTCTGCCCTGTGTTTGTGTTTTGTAGGAGTGGGAAACGAAGGCATCGGCTTGACATCAACTCCCTCTTCTCAACCTGCTCACATTCCCCTCCTCTTATTATTATTATGGTTATTATAATGTTTTTATTGCACTGAGAACATTAATATTACTGAGCATGTGGATCATGCAGATGATTTGATTTTTTCAGGATTTTTCTGGTGGGTACTTTTACTTTTTTTCTCTAATTACTGATCACAACACAATCCTTTAGCCTTATTTTCTTTATTTCACACAGTTTTCATAAACCTGAAAAAAGAAAGCAAAATAAGTTTTCAGTCTCGCTCCGCTTCACAGATTCAGTCTGACATTAACCGCCTCGCAAACGAGCATCTTAGTACATCAAGCTTTAGCTGAGCCCATTTGACAGAAAAGCTAAAACCTCATTTCTGCTGAGGAAAAGCCGTAAAAGCAGAAAAAGGTGCTATTACTTTAAATCCATATGGTGCCTTAAAGGGAAATTCCACTGATTTTTCAAAGTTTCTGCATTAATAAGTCATGAAGTGTCGTTCAGAGTGGTTTGGTGTGAAACTCTCTGTTATAGAGAAACTTACTGAGTCAGAATCGTTCACAGTGGTGGTGATAGGAACCAGACGTCCACCTCTAAAAGCTCCCTCACAGAAAGTTACTACATTAAAATGTTTATGAATACACATATTTTAACTGTTAATGGTGGAGGGATACATGCAGGACCATGTGTGAGGCAGTGTAGTCCCCCCAAAAAACTTATTTTGTTCCGATTTTCCACTATTTTCCATCATCAACATTCCCCTGGTTCCTATCACCACCACTGTAAAGACATCTGAACCATTTCAGACCAAACCTCTCTGAATCACACTGTTTACACCTCACACACTAAATTATGGAGAAATTCTGAAAAAAAAATTTAAAGTGCTGTTACAACTGAAAAAATAGCAGAGCCCATGCCAGTCTCAACTGCTTCAGCTATTGTGGCAGATTGATAGACTTTGGGAAGTTAAAGGGGAATTTCACAGATTATCTCCCCAATTTTTTTGTATAATTCAGTGTTTTAGATGTAAACAGAATCATTCAAAGTGGTTTGGTGTGAAATGCTTGATTGTAGAGACTCATCATATAATAATATTAATAATATTAAACTCTAATAAAAACTAAAATTTGTAGAAAATGCCTTTTTTAAGTTTTACTTTTTTAACTGTTCAGCAATGTTCAAGCTTTTGCATACGATTGTAAAATAGTGGTGAATCTGAAAAACAGTACGTTTTCTTTGGGGACTGTTTTGCCTCACAACGCCTTGCATGTCTCCCTCCAGTAGAATCAGTTTTAAAAAATACATTTTATACCAAAATCTGTCAGACGTCTGGTTCCTATTATCATCACCATGAAACATTCTGACTCTGTAAGTTTCTCTAGAACAGAGCGTTTCACACCAAACCACTCTGAACGACTCTATTTACATCTTAACCTTTTAATTAAGTGAAACGTTGAAAATGGGTGGAATTCCCATTTATTACTATTTGAGTGAAAATCTCTGCTTGAAAGTTTGTAGTTTAAATTAAGAAGTTGATGAATGAAAGAACAATATAATGTCTGACTGAAACTGACCGAAAAGAATCAGATTGTGCGCAACAAATTTATCAGCAGAGCTTTGTGCATTTTCAATAACTATTCATGTCATTTCAACACTTTTTTATTTGTCTTAAATGTGTATCTGTGTGTGTGTGTGTGTGTCTGTGTGTGTAAACAGTGTTTCAGAAATACACTACAGTTATCTCAGTTCAGTCAGATTAAGTCTGAATCTCAAAAGTTTATGAGGAGCCTGGCCGCTTCCTATTTCCCCCATTATATCAAAAAAAGGACGGCTGAACAGCAGAGGGCGCCATCGAGCGAGTCCTCAATGAATGGGAGTAAATGGAGCTCAACGGCTAAAAACGAAAAGTTAAAATAGTTTCTAATCTCTCGCCCAGAACGTTTCTTTAATTTTAGAAAGTAGAAGGATGGATTTCACTAAAAAAACAAAGAAATCTCACCTGTATGTTTCCTTTTTTCTACAGCAAACGGGTTTTGGGCAGCAGAAGGCTAACCTTACTGATACTGAGTGCTGATTGGTTGGTCAGCAGAGCAGCTCATTGGCTGTTCATGCTCACAGATGTCATGAACGTACATGAGGTGCTGTTTTAAACTCCTATAACTCGAGTTTAAAAGCTCTTAAAAATATAACGGCAGTGTTAAAATGTTTTATGCTGCTCTGTGTTCAGGAAATGAATGAATTCTTTTACAATAAAAATGTTTCAGCATTTATAAACTATGATTTTGCTCAAATGCTCCATCTTAACCCATTCATTTTGGACTTGCTCGGGAGCGCCCTCTAGCGTTTGAGAAACCCAGAAGACATTACAGAGTGGGAATTCTCCTCTCTACAAGTTCTCTGGCTGTATGTAAGGTTTTTGAGCAGGCAGTGCTGGTGCTACAAATGTGGCAGGAGTTGCAACACAAATTAAAAAGCTGCAGCAGTGAGAAAAAACGACATAAAGATTAATAAATAACTGGAACAGTTGGTTGTTTTAGGTGTGAAAAAACAAAAAGGTGCATGTAAAATGTTTGTATTTTAATGCAAATTTTGTGAAATGTACAGCTAATTCATTTTCTCTGATTCACATTTTCCACAAGGGGGCGTATTTGTGCATTATTGAGAGTGAGGAAACCCACACCAGCAGGAGCTCACGAGTGCATGTATGGTTGGGGTCATATATTTCAAAACAGGAAGCGAAATAGTTTGTTACTTAAGGGTTAGGATCAGTGTTATTCAATATATTTTTAATTTAATCAGTTAATTCTGAAAAGGGATGCAGGGTCAAAATAACAAAGGCCGTAAGCCCAGCAGGAGGTGCCCCAGCGTCCGAATCCAGAGACATTTCTTTTTAGCAGCTAATCATTAAAAAACAGAAAAACAGAAACATTACAGCCCCAAACTTAACAACTTTGAGGAATTTGGTGTAAATGACCCACTGTAATCAGAGAGATTCAGAGTGGTTTGGTGTGAAATGGTTTGAATCTCTTTACAGTGGTGCTGATAGGAACCAGGGGTCGCCATGACTACAACACAAATATAGACATTTTATTTAATATCCAGAACCACCAGTGAACCTACACGAGTCTTCTGAGTTTATATGGAATGTTGATGATGGAAAATAGTGGAAAATCTGAAATAATACGTTACCTTTGGGGACTATTTTGCCTCATGACACCCTGCATGTATCCCTCCACCATGAATGTGTTTTAGAAATGAAAGATTTTAGGCCAAAACTATCGTAAAACAGTGTCTCAGACAACAGACAGCGTACTAGTAACCGTTTCATGTAATAACTTTCTGTGAGGGAGCTTTTAGAGGTGGACGTCTAGAACTTTAGCAGTTTGATCCTTGAGAAATGTTGAACGATGTGAAGTTGCCCTTTGCATCAGTAACATAACATAATGCATTTAATTTCATTTCATTACAGGAACAATTTAATCATGTTACTGTAACACACTATGCCGTGTTACTACCAACACTGGTTGTAAATATGCGACCTAGTGCACTACAGAGGGAGCAGGGAGCAGTTTGAGATACAGCCTGAGATTTAATGACATTTATTAAAGCAACACAGTATTTCACTGTCTGTCTTTATTTGTGTGATTTTTGCACTGTTTTAAACCAAAACCAAACCATGTACATGTGTTTATGTCTGGGTGTGTGTCTGTGTCTGTGTCTCTGTGTGTGTGTGTGTGTGTGTGTGTGTGTTTCAATTGACAGGAAAATCAGGAAAATTTGTGAAAGTGATGATGAGATTATACGTACGTTGGTTATTAGGCGTAATTAGGAGTAATTACCTCTTTTTTTAAAGAACTCACTACAGGTCTGTGGTAACTTATCAGCGTTGTTTATTCTCTGTACTGGTGCACATATTTTATACGAGTCATTTTTTCTTCTAATAATGTGCCTTAATTACATTAATTCCTCTTCAGTGATGCATGGAGTTGTAATTTGCTGTTCAGGCTGGAGAATTTGGCCGATGGTGTAAAAATAATAACTGTGGTAAAAGAAAAAAAAAACATTTTTGTACTTGTATAATAAATAAACCAACCTTATATAATTAACAGAGTTCTGTTTTATTTGAATGAAAAGTCCACAAAGTGGCCAGTTAGTGGAAGCACAAGGTAGGTGTTTCTAATAAAGTGGCCTGTAAGTGGAAACCCAGGGCAGGTGTTTCTAATAAAATGGCCTGTGAGTGGAAACACAGGGCAGGTGTTTCTAATAAAGTGGCCTGTGAGTGGAAACACAAGGTAGGTGTTTCTAATAAAGTGGCCAGTTAGTGGAAGCACAAGGTAGGTGTTTCTAATAAAGTGGCCACTTAGTGGAAGTACAAGGTGGGTGTTTCTAATAAAGTGGTCCCTTAGTGGAAGCACAGGGTAGATGTTTCTAATAAAGTGGCCACTTAGTGGAAGTGCTCCCTCTACTGGTGACTGCTATGTTTCTGTAAGAGCTTCAGTCCAGCAGAACGACAGGATCCACTGAGGTTTCTGTAAAGTGTTCTCTAAATAAACACCTCCGCCTTCATTATGGCCGTGAAGCTGGGTTTCTCCCGGTCGTCTTATTTTCAGCACCAAACAGTTTTTACTGCAGACTGTTTTCCAAAACCCAGATTATAATTAAGCCTGGACTAAAAAGGATTATAAGTGGTGTAAACTGTAATTAAGTCCTGTGGAGGAGACGAGCTGCGGAGGAGGAGTGCATGTGATGTGACGTGCTTCAAAAACATCACCATAATTAAGAGCCACTTACTGTGTCTGTCCAAAGGTCTGCATTCACCTGCTCTTCTGCTCATTTATGCATTCTGACCAATCAGAGCTCCAGATCAGTCCCTGTGGGTCTTTGGTCAATCAGGGTACCCTGGTAGTCCAATAGAAGTAAATTTTGGTCAGAATAGTGAATCGTTAACCATTATTGATTTACCATTTTGTTTCTAATATATTCCAAAATGTATCACATTTGCAACAATAATAATAAGCACTGTGTAACCATAGTATAAACACAGTGTAATCACAGTATAATCAGTGTAATCACAGTATAATCATGGTGTATTCACAGTATAATTATAGCATAATCATAGTACCATCACAGTGTAATCACAGTACCATCACAGTATAATCATGGTGTAATCATAGCGTAATCACAGTGTAATCACAGTACCACCATTGTATAATCACAGTGTAATCACAGTATAATCACAGTGTAATCACAGTATAATCATAGTACCATCACTGTATAATCACAGCATAGTCAAAGTACCATTACATTGTAATCACAGTACCATCACAGTGTAATTACAGTACAATTACAGTGTAATCACAGTAGTAATCACAGTAGTTATCACAGTTTAATCACAGTATAATCATGGTACAATCCCAGTGTAATCACAGTATAATCACAGTGTAATCACAGTAGTAACATGGTCCATGTTGTGCAGCCCTGTGATCAGTGAAAGACGCTGTGTTATCAGTTCAGGATCTTTAACTTCTCCTCTTTAAGTGATCACTGGCTGAACTGGTTTGCGCTGTAACTGGAATCCGAGCTTTCAGCACAGACTGAATTCTGACTGAAACAGAAGTGAAAACACAAAATGTGTAAAGTACCAACAAACTTCCTGTGACAACAGGAGAGATTTCTATAACTGCAAAACAGAGCATTGAGCACATCAGTAAATGATCCAGCAGACCTGGATTAAATTAGACATTAATCCATTATCTAATCCTTAAATGCTGAGAGTTCACACAGTTTATTTGCATAGATCACAGTAGATACTGAATAATACATAGTAGTTACTGAATGGTACTGTGATTACACTGTGATTACACCATAATTATACTGTGATTCCGCTGTGATTATACTGTGATTACACAAATAAACAGTTTTGTTTTACTGTACCTTTAAGACTGATATATGTAAATGAGCTCTGTTCTGATTGGTGTGCATATGTAAACGTTGCAAAAACAGAAACTGTTTTTGCAGCCTTATTTCTACGGAGCCCCGCTGGTGACATCCTGTATAAATAAAATAATGCGTGGCCACGACTTAGTAAAGCGTGGGAACGAGATCCTAATGCATGGCCACGACTTAGTAGGCTGTGATCTCGTTCCCATGCCATACTACGTGGTGGCCACGCATTAGGATCTCGTTCCCACACCTTACTAACTCGTGGCCACGCATTAGGATCTCGTTCCCACGCGTTAATAAGGCGTGGCCACGCATTATTTTTATTTACACAGGATATCACCAGCAGGGCTCCGTATATTTCTGCTCCCCATGATGCTCTGAGTGATTTATGGACGGAACTTTCGGTGAAGCACAAACAAACAATATGTTACGTTAAATACCTACAACATCATAACATGATAGAAATGTGGAAATTAATAAAAAATATCAATAATCTTTCTCGTTGGGATGCTCGAATGTTTGTGTGACGATGTTTGTAACCAGTGTTTCAACAGAAACAACAAAGTTTTTTTCTCCTCGAGCTCATCTTTGTTTTATGGCTGTAATCCTAACCGGGCTGGCTGCAGCGCCGCGCGGCCGCCGCCAGATGTCGCGCTTTCACCGCCAGTTTTATCCCATTGGCTTCTCCAGGTAAATGAACCCAAACAAATCCTCTCTCCTTCCTTCCGCCTTTATCCGTCTCTCCTCAGCACGTTAGTGTGCGCCAGCGACGCTCTGCAGTCTTAAAACACTCCTGCTTTCCGTAGAGGATGTTTTAGCGGCGCTCCGAAGAGGATAAAGGTGAAATATTCGTGATTAAGATGAGCTCCGCCTGTGTTCTGCTCCGGCTGTGAAGCAGAAAGAAGAGAAGAAGAGGAGGGAAGAGAGACAACAACACAGGACACACACAGGTGGGAAAACATGGCTTTCTGAACTTATCCCAGCACTTTTCCCTCTTTCCCCTCCACTTAGAGCTGTTAAACTGAAACACGAAGACGTATAGGACGATACGGTAACCTCTAACCTCTTCCAGTTTGCTTTGGAATTCTTCGGGAATATCGGGAATTTGGGAATTTACAACTTTAGGCTGTACTGGCGAGTGGGGCTTTTGTTTAAATAAACTTGCATATTCAGCTTTCATGCTCCAGAAATGCCTGAAATGCTGCTTTTTTAGCCAAAGCTGAGGCTGAAGTTGTCTTGCTTTTCTTATTCGCCAGCTTCGTGTTCGAGTTTCCCCGTTCCACCTTAAACGCTGCAGCAGTTACCCTCACCATTTAAGGTGGAACGGGCAAATTCGAACAAGACGGTGGCGAATAAGTAGCTGACTTTATCCTCGTAGGATTGGAACAAAGAAACAGAAGAAACAGGACTTTTAACCGCAGCATTTAAGGTGGAATGGAAAATTCAGCCCATTAATGCTCGTTTAAAATAAAAGTGCAGTTGTACTTTAGTGATTTAGTGCTCTGTTTATATCAGTGCAGTAGCTCAGTGTGCATCCTAACAAAGTTAACCAAGTTGTTTTATTTTATTTTTCCATATCTGACCCAGGTAGTTGTTAATGTGACTTTGCTGCATGTTGTGGCTGCACATTAACTCGGTCTGTTTGTCATGAAAACGTTTCTAACCCTGCTTGACTCATTGTTTTCTTTTTCTCTCTCTTTTTTTTCATGTGATCTGTCAGCAGGAACCAGCAGATTTTAATGTGGTTTAGCACGTTAAGTGGCCTTAGGGGACTTTTATTTTGTACGGAGTGCACTTAGCCTCGTTTTTGTGGATTACTGAGAATTGGTAACACGACCGGCGCTGTGTTTTGTGTGTGAGAGATGTTGTTTCATGGACTCGGGACGCTTTTAAAGGGGAATTCCACCCATTTTTTTCAAAATGTCTGTATGATTCAATCACTGAGATGTAAACAAAGCCAGTCAGAGTGGTTTGGTGTGAGATGATTCAGTGTAGAGAAGCATATCAGCTCAGATGTCTTTACAGTGGTGGTGATGGGAACCAGGGGTCACAGTGATAACAACACAAATATAGACATTTTATTTACCATCCAAAACCACCAGTGAACCTACACGAGTCTTCTGAGTTTATATGGAATGTTGATGATGATAAATATAGTGATATATATTGAAAAAAAAATCTTTGGGGACTATTTTGCCTCACAGCTCCCTGCATGTATTCCTCCATCATGAATAGAGGTTAAAAATTAAACCTTTTTTGGCCAAATTCTTACCGCAA
This sequence comes from Colossoma macropomum, assembly GCF_904425465.1. Classification (NCBI taxonomy): domain Eukaryota; kingdom Metazoa; phylum Chordata; class Actinopteri; order Characiformes; family Serrasalmidae; genus Colossoma; species Colossoma macropomum. The sequence continues at coordinate 1,817,026 of NW_023494793.1, read as the reverse complement.
AACCTTAGTAGAACAGTGTCTCATCATTTCATCAGGCAGTGAATTCATAACCATTTCATGTAGTAACTTTCTGTGAGGGAGCTTTTAGAGGTGGACGTCTGGTTCCTATCACCACCACTGGGAACAATTCTGACTCGGTAAGTTTCTCTAGAACAGAGTGTTTCACACCAAACCACTCTGAATGACTCTGTTTACATCTTAACCACTTAATTATACAGAAATTTAGAAAATTTGAATAATGCATTCAGAGTGGTTTGGTGTAAAATGCTCAGAATAGTTCCCAGTGGCGGTGATAGGAACCAGGCGTCCACCTCTAAAAGCTCCCTCATAGTGTATACACTGCCCGATGTCTGAGACACTGTTTTCAGATAGTTTTGAGACAGTTTTGGTCTAAAACTTTTATGTTTTTCAAATCTGTTCATGGTGGAGGGATACGTGCAGGGCGTTGTGAGGCAAAATAGTCCCCAAATAATTTGTGCCATTATTTTCCATCATCAACATTCCATATAAACTCAGAAGACTCGTGTAGGTTCACTGGTGGTTTGGATAGTAAATAAAATGTCTATATTTGTGTTGTAGTCATGGCGACCCCTGGTTCCTATTAGCACCACTGTAAAGACATCCGAACCATTTCACACCAAACCGCTCTGAATCACTCTGATTACACCTCACAGTAACAGGCATTTAGGGCTAAAGTCTTAATTACTAGTGATTACTGTGCCTTTAAGACTAAAGTATGTAAATGAGCTCTGTTCTGATTGGCTGTGCCTCATGCAACATCACTCAGAGCTGAAACACTCCTTATAACTTCTGCATGAGGGGATGTGAGTAAACTACTCTAGGCTGAACAGGTCGATATATGTAAATTAGGTACTTGTGACATCACAAAAGCAGTGAATTAAAAACAGGCTGTTTTGGTATATATTATGTCCAGATATGGGCTGTATGGACTGGGGAGTGAACGGTGTGTTTCTGAAACGTTAGTAGTGTTCAAACGGGCTGAATCGTGGCTGCCGTTGCTCTTTCGTTGCCTTTTGTTGTTCTTTAAAAGCCTCAAAACTAGCCAAACCTGAGTGTCAGGAATCTGTATACGCCACGGCTGGAGGGGCAAAAACCCAGCCTTCGGTAAAAGCGCTGTTACGTCACTGGAGTGACGACTAAAGAAGAAGGAAAAAGTAGCAAAAAACAATGTGAGAACCAATAAAACCTGGCTTGTCTTTTTGAATTTTCCGTTCCGCCTTAAATGGCGAAGCTGTGACGGTCTGGAGGACAGAATGTACAGCTGCACCATTTAAGGTGGAACAGGAAATTAAAATGAGAAGCCAGCAAATGAGAAACTGTATATAATAATAATGATAATTATAATAATGATGATGATATTAATAATAATAATAATTATTATTATTATTATTATTATTATAACAACAACAACAATAATAATAATAATCTTCATTTATATGTCACTTTTCATGCCGGTGGCAGCTTGAAGTGCTTTCCGAGAAGAAATTACAGGAATTAATTTAAAATCAATAAATTAAATAAATTAAAAAGATAATTTCTAAATAAATGAAGTTTTAATTAAACACTAAGTATAGACTTAGTTTTGGAACTGAATGCTGTGTTCCTCTTTTTCTGGATCATTTGGTCTAAAGTAAAGGTTCTTCACACTCACATGTCTTATTTACACTCTTAAATACGGTTCTTCAAGGGTTCCCAATTAAAGGCAGTGCTTACACATAGAACTGTCAACTTTTAAATGCATAAATGGTTCTGTGCATAGTCAAATGCCTCTATTCTACAATGGAGAACCTGTTGTATATAGAAAATTATTGTTCTAGATAGCAACCAAGGATAGTTCTGCTACTGTGGTAGAGCTTTGGTTCTCTATAGAGTATATTCAGTAGAAAATGAACTACAACTACTGGCCTATTTCAGTGTCAGACCTGCTTTCAGTTCCTCACAGAAATCTGTGAACATCCAAAGTTCAGTCACAGAAGTTGGTTGCACTTTCTGGATCTCTTTGTACTGAAACATGCAGCTTATCAGTGTTCTTTAAGCATTGATGAACCTTGAGATGCGCTCAGATAAGCTTATCTTGGTGATTTGTCACGATAGTGATACGATCGTGTCGCAGAGTCTGAGTAAAAGTAACGTGGGAAAAGGGCGAATCCACCAAAACTGCACTTAAACACACAGAAATGAGTGAGTGTAGTTGGTCTGGACGTGCGCCCAGTGGTTTATTGCAGATGTTTGCGTCAGAATTGCTTCTCCTTTGTCATGCAAAGTGTTCCTGAAGGGTTCACAGGGTGTGTGTGTTGGTGTGTGTGTGTCTGTGTGTGTCTGTGTGTGTGTGTGTGTGTGTCGAGTGTTTTGCCCTAATTTGGATGTTTCTGAGCGAGCTGACGGGAGATAGCCTGCATATTTCAGCTTCCATGTGGGCCGCTGTTAGAAATGTTTATGATTTATGCTGCAGTTTTTTCGCTTTTCCTTCTTTACTTCTCTTCGTTCGCCGCTTATCGCCTTATCACACTCCTTTATTCTTTATCTTTCTTCCTCCGTCAGCGCTCCTGGGACTTTAGACATGACAGAGGGTTCGTCCAGAGGGCTGGAGAGCGGCATTCGGAGTGTCCGTGTGAGAGTTTACATTTAAAATGACCCGTGAGTTTAGTGTACACATGTGCGTAATTAGGTTAAGGATGTAGCGCTGCAGTCAGATTAACTGACAGCGTATCGGATTGTATCGCAGTGTATCTTAATGTACCTTATTGTAACTTATCCGGTGTTCACATTGCATTTCACTGTATCTCAGCATGTGGTGTTGTATCATATATTATACTGTATTTTATAGCCTCATATCGTATTTTGTTGAATTGTATCGTTTTGTGTTAAATTGTATCACAGCCTATTATATTGCATTGTGTACCTTATTTTATTGTAATGCTATGCATTGTAATGAATTGCGCCGTATCAAGTCATATTGCATCGTATAGTATTGCATTGCAGCTTATTGGATTGTATAAAATTTTAGCATATTGTATTGTATTGTTTTGAATTGTGTATCAAGTCGTATTGCATCATATGGTCTTGTGTTTCAGCTTGTTGAATTGTCAGATTTTATCATAAGGCATCGTATTGTGTATTGTTGTATATCATTGTATCGGATTTTATCACAATATATCGTATAGTATTTTTTGTCGTTGTGAATTGCATCGTATCGGATTGTTTCGCAATGTATTGTAATGTATTGTGTCGCAACATATCGGATTGTATTGCATCGGATTGCATTGCAGAGTGTTGTATACATGTAATGTATGGCAGCGTATTGGATTGTATTGTATATCAGCTCAGTGTTGAATCATATATGAAATTTTATTGCGGCGTATCGTATTGTGTTATATCGTACTGCATAGTGTCAAACAGTATCGCAGCATATTGTATCGTACCATGTCTAAATATGTCACAGCATATTTCATTGTATTGAATTGTGTCGTATTAAATCAAATTGCTCTGCAAGGTATTTAATTTCTATCACAGTATATAGTGTTTTATCGTATAGGATTGCAGCGTATCGCTGTATTGTTATTGGCATGTCCGCTTGTGGCTAGTGTGTTAGCTTGGGACGCTATATACTTTTATGCTGTTGAATTCTCTCAAACTCAAAGCAGAAACATAAACAGGTTAATATAAAGCACATTTTCAGCCACTCCTTATTTTTGCTGTATGTCAAAATGTATTAAATCGAGACGCCACCACATCATATCGAATCTAATTTTAATTAATTTTGTGAGCCACGTTTACCTAGATTAGGTTTCTAAATGTTGGTTCTAACAGATGTTGGAACAGCTTCTTCCAAAATACGCTTTATTACAAGTTAATGATTTATTACAGTGGTAATACACGTTTTACCTAATGAAGCTATAAGAAAAAAGTTCAGTCAAAATTAAATGTACACGTTTTACAACAAATATTGTCAATCAGCCAAAACAAGTTTTCTTATTAAACTTTTGGCACTGGAGCTGTGAAGCTAATGTCGCTAACAAGCAATGGAAGCTTATACTGCACCAATTAGCCTGGTGCTAACTGCATATCTAAATCTGAGGTGCTGTTATCTGTGTTTAATCTAGTCTATGAGTGATGACTGAACAGCTGGACACGGTTTGAGGCAGGTATGTAAATCATTTAGGCACACAGTTAGCTATCTGCTAATCGGTGTACATAAGCCTACATTACTTTTTAGCCATGTTAGCCTCGTGGCTCCATTGCGAAACTATGTAAACAAAGCTCTGACCACAAACAGGCTTCGGCTGGTCGACCACAATCGGGGTGACGGCGGAAACTGTGAATTTGAGTTTTGGTCGTACTTTCGCTTTAACGGCTGTGTTGGTGCAGCTTTGAAAGTGTTGACTCTGTTTTCTGATAAAAGCTGTGCTATCAGGGATCACACACACACACACACACACACACACACACACACACCCAACCAGTGAGTTTGTTTTCATTTTTGAAGCCTGAACACAATCACGCTCTCCGAGAGAAGCCAGATGTGCTGGTCTGAACTCTCCTCCCAGCAGCTCCGCAGTTTTCATGCTGGTTTTCGGTGCCAAAGCAGAACAGAGGAGTGACGCGAGAGCCAGCGAGTGTTGCGCATTTTTAAAAAACATCTGGTGGAAGCGGAACATGAGGAATTTTTCTGAGGCTCTCTGAAAATCTTGTTTTTTTTCCTTCTTATTTGTCAGATTTAACGCTGTTTCTCCAGGATTTCTCTGATTTCATGCTATTACTGACGGGCCCGTCACAAACAGCAGCGTTTTAACTATGTAATAATATTTAGGCCAATAATAAAACAGGTTTTTCCTGCAAAAATGTACAGCTCAGAATTACTTAGATGAACAGGGGCTTTGCTTTTGCTTTTGCTCCCGATATGGCGATTAAAATATGTATGCGACATATTAAACATGCTAAAAGGATTCTCACATTATGCAAAACTGGGGCTCATGCATGCAAACATCTTTTTTCATTTACTATCCGTCAGACTTATTATTCAGTTTCTACTATGAATAATTCAGTATCTACTATGAATTATTCAGTATCTACTGTGGATTATTCAGTAACTACTATAAATTATTCAGTATCTACTATGGATTATTCAGTATACTATAAATTATTCAGTATCTACTGTGGATTATTCAGTAACTACTATGGATTATTCAGTAACTACTATAAATTATTCAGTATCTACTGTGGATTATTCAGTAACTACTGTGGTTTATTCAGTATCTACTATGGATTATTCAGTAACTACTATAAATTATTCAGTATCTACTGTGGATTATTCAGTAACTACTAGGAATTATTCAGTAACTACTATAAATTATTTAGTATCTACTGTGGATTATTCAGTAACTACTATAAATTATTCAGTAACTACTCTGGTTTATTCAGTATCTACTATGGATTATTCAGTATCTACTAGGAATTATTCAGTAACTACTATAAATTATTCAGTAACTACTGTGGTTTATTCAGTAACTACTGTGGTTTATTCAGTAACTACTGTGGTTTATTCAGTATCTACTATAAATTATTCAGTAGCTACTATAAATTATTCAGTAACTACTGTGGTTTATTCAGTAGCTACTGTGGTTTATTCAGTATCTACTATGAATTATTCAGTATCTACTAGGAATTATTCAGTAACTACTATAAATTATTCAGTAACTACTGTGGTTTATTCAGTATCTACTCTGGATTATTCAGTAAGTACTGTGGTTTATTCAGTATCTACTCTGGATTATTCAGTAACTACTGTGGTTTATTCAGTGTCTACTATGAATTATTCAGTAACTTCTATGAATTATTCATTATCCACTGTGAATTATTTCGTATCTGTTGTGAATTACATAATATCTACTGTGAATTATCAAGTAACTGTGATTGATTATTGACTGCATTATTCAGTATCTGTTGTAAATTATTCTGTATCCAGAAGTAATTAAGTAACTATTATAAATTAATTAGTAACTTATATGAACTTTTTAAACTGCATCACTGATGTGAGTTTTATAAAGTCGCTGTCAGACGTGCTGCTCTGTGATCTTATTTGTAATATAATTAATATTTATTAGTCAAACCAGGCTGTGTAGTATATAATTATTGCTCTGATATTCGAACACACAATATCAGAAATGGATGATGCTCAAAGCTCCGATCTTCAGATCAGCTGTTTATACATGCAGAGTTATTTCTGGGAGATAAGCATTTGCATGAAATCTGCATTACTGAAACGCGTGCAGAGTTGTTTATCTTTTCCGCTGTGAAGTTTCGGTTTCTAAACGCACGGCAGTATCAGTGACATGGCAACAATAATGCTTTAATAAGGCTGTTCTCAGTGGTCACTTTCACTGTGTTTCTGTGGTTTCTGTAGTGAAATGAGCTTCTATTTGTTCCTCACATGCATTTCTTTGTCCTGTGAGTTGGTAACGGGAGCTGGAACCGAACGATTATGATGTTCCTCACCGATGTTGCGACTGCGTTTAAGATTGTGGTTATTTTCTATAAATTAAACTTCTTTTTGTTTGAGGCCTGAATATAGACTGCCAGTTACTTGTGGTTGTGATGTCACGGCACGTGTATTTTTAATTTTATTTTAATTTTATATGTATTTTATATATATATATATATATATGTATGTATGTATGTATGTGTGTATGTTGTGTGTGTATATGTGTGTATTTTATACAGATTGCTTCTCCCAGCTCAGGAAAGCACCTGTTGGACTCCTAGCACTACATTCCCACCAGTGTAATTCCGTCACTCTAGCGCTGCGTGAACTGTCCTGTCATCGCAGCCCTGAACGAAGGAGATACTATATGCACCTGCTGGGCATGCATACCCATGGTGCATTGCGAGTGAGTCCAAAATGAATGGGTTGATATGGAGCATTTGAGCAAAATCATAGTTTATAAATACTTAAACACTTTTAATGTAAAATAATACAATCATTTCCTGAACACAGAACAGCATAAAACATTTTAACACTGCTGTTATATTTTTAAGAGCTTTTAAACTCGAGCTATAGGAGTTTAAAGCGGCGCCTCATGTACGCTCAGTGAGCGCGAACAGCCAATGAGCTGCTCTGCTCGCCAGCCAATCAGCACTCAGTAGCAGCAATGCCAACCAATGAGCACTCAGTAGCAGTAATGCTAACCAGTCAGCGCTCGGTGACAGAAGCTGTGACTGAAGAACAGCTAAACAACCTGGAATCAGCCAGAAATGAACCCAACACCATTCGCCAAACTAAATGGGCTGTAAGATGCTTTACAGACTGGCTGGAACAAAACAACATTAATACTGATCTGGCAAAAACGGACAAAACTGAGCTAAACTTGATATTGCGGCAGTTTTATGGCTCAGTCTGATTTGGTCAGACTCTGAAGATCAGACTACACGTTTGGCGAATGGTATTGGGGTTAATTTCTGGCTGATTCCAGGTTGTTTAGCTGTTCTTCTGTCACAGCTGCCGACTGAAAAGCTGCTCAGTGGTGATGACAGTTTGGGAATTCAGTGTAAGGAGCTGGAGAACGAACTGCCGGCTGTGCAGTGAGTGGGCGGAGCTCGTTACTCTGACGTAGCAACAAGCTGCTCGTTAAGGAACTATAATTCATTTATTTAACTGTTGTATTAAAGCAGTAGAACACTCGAGGAGTGTGTTACCGCCAATAACATCACGGCTGTGATGATCTATGGCGACCAAATCACAGCTGTGATGTTATTTCACTGTAACACACTCCCTCTGTGTTCTACTGCTTAAGCCTCTCATACGGTGACAGAAACCACGTAATCAAGTCTGTTAGAGATGCTGAACAGCTCCACACAGTTTGAGGAGAGTGTAATTGTTCAGGTGTGCAGTTAGCACAGTGCTAATTGGTGGGGAATAAGTTTGCATTACTTGTTAGCTGCATTAACCTCCAGTGAAAAGACTAAAGAAGCAAACTAAACAGGTCTTGGGTGAACTAACTTTGTTGGGAACTGTGAGAAGTGTCTGTTTAAACATCATCCCCACCAGTCTGCGGCTCTTGAGCGGTTCTCCTGAACCAAATTCCAGTTCTGAAGTCTGTAATTAGACACCCATGTTGGTAAAACTGTGACTCTGAGGCTTCAGTAGAAACTCTGAATGTCTCCGGCACTGTTTTTGTTTCTGAGCTGCGTGATTGTCGTGGTTTGATTGACGCGCCTGGAGCTTCACATTTCAGGTTTGTGGAGTCCCCATTCAGGTTCTCTCAGGTATTCTGCCTGGAGGCCTTTCTGATTGAGTCTGTGTTACACAGTTTACGTAAATTTTAACTTTGAGCTGCTTCACACAGACACTGTCATCAACACGCTTTCTTACTGTTTCAGTTTATTACACCCCTAAAAAGATGGTTCTTCAGGGGTTCTTCAGTAAAGAAGATGGTTCTGTATAGATCCATGAACGCTCTAAGAACCCTTTGCATCATTGTTGAAAGTTGTGTATGGTTCTATATACAACCCCATTTCCAAAAAAGTTGGGACACTGTGCAAAATGTAAATAAAAACAAAATTCAATGATGTGCAAATCATTTAAAGCCTGTATTTAATGGAAAATTCTACAAAGACAACAAATCAAATGTTGAAATGTTTGGACTATTTTCAATGAAATATAGGGTTTAAATGATTTGCACATCATTGAATTTTGTTTTTATTTACAACATTTTTGGAAATGGGTTTGTAGAACCTTTTTGAAAGGGGGTTCTATATAGAACCAAAAAGGGATCTTCTATTGTGACAAGCTTGACATCGTAACAATAGCAGAACCACACAACACGTTCTCCATTGATGTGAAGAACCATTTCACCATGCAAAGAACCCTTTAATCATGAAAAGGGTTGTTTTGAGTATTCATGGTTCTATATAGAAGGTTCTCTTTACTAAAGAACCTTTGAGGAACCCCTTTTTTTAAGAGTGTAGAGCTCAACCAATATGAACATTGTGAGAGCCATTTTAAAGGGGAATTCCTCTAATTTTTTCAAAATTTCTTTATCGGGGTGGGCGATATTTTTTTTTTACATATATCACGATACACAATGCTTATCACAATAGTTTGATACACAGACAAAATACACTAGTATTATAATACAAAGTGCACTAGCAATCAAAAGCGATGGATACAGTGATGATTATCTGATTACACTGATTTTTATTTCATGTATCACACTGCACTAAACCCAGTTAAACGGGACTAATTGAGCTCTCTTTAATGAAGCGTGCAATTGGTCAGTATTAATGATGTCCACAATATTCTCAGAAATGCGTATTGTGTATCACAAAGAAATGTATCATGGTATCGATCATATATTGTCATATAGCGTCCCCTGTTTCTACATAATTCAGTGTTTCAGATGTAAACATGCCTGTAAAGATGCCTGTTTTGAATTCAATGTTTTTGTGATGTCACAAGTACCTGCTAATTTGCATATCTACCTATTCAGCCCACAGTTTAGCCCGCACACTCACACCAAAGTTATAAGGAGTGTTTCAGCTCTGGGTGATGTTGCATGAGGCACAGCCAATCAGAACAGAGCTCATTTACATACATCAGTCTTAAAGGCACAGCAATCACGCACACTTATGAATTTAGCCCTAAATGGAAAGGAATCCTTTAAAAAATTTCCTGCGTAATTTAGTGTGTGAGATGTAATCTGAGTGATTCAGAGTGGTTTGGTGATAAATGGTGCGGATATCTTTACAGTGGTGGTGATAGGAACCAATTTCAAGATCTACAGTTTTTATTGTGTAATACATCATCGACAATGTTGTCTTAACTATTTTTAAAGGGAAAGAACTATTTCAACTAATAACACAGAGCTTGTAAGCTGCCTGTAGATGAGTTAGTACAGGTGTCAGCAGCCCAGATGTTAAGAAAAGCCATTTTGTCCTTTCAACAAAAATCTGACCACCTTGGGAGCCACAACATTTTACATCAGTTTTACCATCTTGGCTGTAAATATGTCTCAGTATGTGCTGATGTGCTTGTATAGACCAAAAAATATAATATATACGGAAACGCAGACTTACTTTGCTCTGCTTGAAGCTTTAGCTCAGCTATAATCGCTTTTCTCGCATCTCCAGCAGGAAACTTTTCCTCAACAGTAGAACAGCTTCTTGTAAAATGTCTCACAACATTCGACTTTTTACGAGGCTGAAGTCGCTTGTTCACCAGCTTCTTGTTCGAATTCTCTCGTTCCAGCTTAAATGGGGCCTGAGGTTCCAGAATGTAACTGCTGCACCATTTAAAGTGGAACGGAACAATTCCAACAAGAAGCTGGCGAATGAGAAACTGACTTCAGCTTCACAACTTTTTAGTGTTTGTCAGTTTCTTATTGCAGATTAAACGTATCAGGAAACCAGCTGGAGTGATTATAAAAGCAAATAAGTCCATTCGTCTCCAAATTATCAACGTTCGTCTTAAATCTCTCTCTTTAACATTTCGTTAGCTACTAGCTAGGCGAGACTGTTGTCTGTGTTGCTAGGGTGACGAGCAGTCTGCGCTGATCTTCAGGGTTAAAGGGTGAATCAGCAGTTCTACATTAACTCCAGAGTTTAAGACCATTTATTGTTAAACTGTGTTGAACGATCAGCAGAGCTTTATTTTACTGTAAAGGAGAATTCTTTTATTTTTACCTACTAATCTGATTCAGCTGTGGAGCCGCAACAGGACAGTAAAAGAGCCGCAGGTTACCGAACCCCAAGTTAGACCAATCAAAACCAACAAAACACCCATGTTCTGTACATGTGACATCACAACCATCACAACTGACTGGTAGTCAGATCCAAAAATGGATATTCTGGTCTTAAAAAAGTAATTTATAAAAAATGACTGCATTTAAATCGCAATGTTGTTCAGAAACATTACAACCGTTCAGCCCAAACCTACATGTTTTCTGAGTTTTATATGGAATGTTGATGATGGTAAAATAGTGATGAATCTGAAATTATATGTTTTCTTTGGGGACTGTTTTGCCTCACAACACCCTGCATGTATCCCTCCACCATGAATGGAGTTTAAAGACATGCTTTAGCCCAAAACCTTCTCAAAGCTGTTGTCAATCAACGTCTCAGACATCTTAATAATGTTGCGCCTCCAGTGTAAAACACTACTGAGCGTGTCGTAGCTAATCGAAACCAGTACGGTTGGAATTGACAGCTGTTTAGCCACTGTTTACTTGATTAGACGGCTCTCAAACACGGTTTGAACACCTGGAAGGTTTGAGTGCATCAGAACGGAGTAAAATGATGCTGTATTCCTTTAAATAAACCTGCTTTATTATGTTCAGGTTTTGCTCACTGGCGGAGGAAACGTGGGCGTTTGGATTAAGAGTGTTTTGAAAGCTCGTGTTGTCAACACTTTTGACGGATCGTTATCAGCTCTGAGATCCAGGCCGCAGTCCAAAACGGATTTTTTGCGCGCAGCTGAAGTTGCAGTTGGCCAAAGGCTACTGGAACCCGAACTTCAGGTATTTACAAGTAAAGCTGTTCAGATTTCTGTTAACTCTTTCAGTGACTGCTGAGAACAGGCTTTTAGTTCAGGAGATGTGGTCAGGAGTCAGATTAGACTGCTATAAGGTTCTTTGAGTGTTCATGGTTCTGTATAGAACCATTTTCTTGACTAAAGAACCTTTGAAGATGTTTTTTAAGACTGTCCGGCCTGATTTGAATATTGTGTGGCCAACACAGATATTTTAAACAGGAATTCCTCTCATTTTTCCAAATTTGTATATAGAGGTGGACGATGTGTATAAAGTGTCATATCACGTTACACGATACTTATCGCAATAGTTTCACACAGAGACAAAAAGCTGCATTTAGCTGCATTGTAACTGAATACAATGATTATTATGTGATTATGATGATTTTAATTTCATATATCGCACTGCCCTGGTGCTGTAAGGTTCATAAAAGTGGTATTAAAAATATTTTTGAGCATCAATAAGAGTTGATGAACTCCTATCCTGTTAACCGCAGAGAAGGAAAATAGACCAAAACAAGTACTTAGATGCATCTTTTAGGTGAGGGGTGTTGAGCTCAACCACTAAAAGGGCCGTATTAAAAAATCTATCTATTATATTATAATACATCGAAACATCAACAGCAAAATATAGGCACCTGTAATAAACCTTCTAATATTACATGTGCATACTTGATATATATCGCCCCATATCTCCATTTTTGACGTTTTTCCGTTTTTGACATAATTTGAAAATGCCTGTTGCTGTTTACATTGTATGTAAATTATATAATGGATGGACTAAAATAAACGGCCCAGAATGACTTGTTTTGTCTACATTAGGCTACATTAGATACAGATATCTGTTAAATCTCTTTAAATGTCCCCAGGATGTAGGTCTGTTAAACCTAGCCCGTGTTCTTGATCTCGACACCTGACATCTTTTCTTTCGGCACGTTCACAAATTTTTGGCACCGGTTTCTGAGCTGCTGAGTGGTGTCATAGTGGTCATGTTGGTTGAACTGCTGCTAAAACGCAGCTGGTGTGTTTGGTGATACGACGTGTGGAATTGGGTAGAAAACTGCTGTTGTTGGAGGGGTGTCAGCACAAAGCTCAAATAAATCAGTGCAGTATTTAGATTACAGTTCACACACAGTTTATTACACAGTTTATTACATGGTTATAGAAGGCTGTGTGTGTACAGTGACGCTGGGCTCGGGGGCCGCACTGCCGAGTTCAGTCAGAGCTCAGAGTGGAACTGAAGTCAGACAGAAACACCTCTGAGTTCTCGTCGTTCTGAGTCGTTCTCTGATCACTCTGTCCTCATTAACCAGGTAAACCAGTTCAGGCCACAGTCGGCGCTTTGATTAAAGCGAGTTGATCAGATTAATATCAGATCAGTGTTGTGTGTTTATGTGGATGTGTGAATGTTTTGAGGGGTTTTCTGGGATCACAGCGCATGTTTAACATTCCAGCTTCAGAACGACGTTTCCTGTCAACAAAACGCGCTCTCTCTCTCTCTCTCTCTCTCTCTCTCTCTCTCTCTCTCTCTCTCTCTCCTCTCTCTCTCTCCTCTCTCTCTCTCTCTCTCTCTCGCTCTCTCTCTCTCGCTCTCTCTCTCTTCCTTGCTCTCTCTCTCTTCCTTTCTCTCTCTTCCTTTCTCTCTCTCTCTCTTCCTTTCCTCTCTCTCTCTTTCTCTGCTCTCTCTCTTCCTTTCCTCTCTCTCTCTGTTCTCTCTCTCTTTCTCTGCTCTCTCTCTTCCTTTCCTCTCTCTCTTTCTCTGCTCTCTCTCTTCCATTCCTCTCTCTCTCTCTGTTCTCTTTCTCTATCGAGCTCTCTCTCTGTCTCTCTCTCTCTGTTCTCTCTCTCTCTCTTTCTCTGCTCTCTCTCTTCCTTTCATCACTCTCTCTCTCTCTGTTCTCTCTCTCTCTCTCTTTCTCTGCTCTCTCTCTTCCTTTCATCTCTCTCTCTCTCTCTCTCTCTCTCTTTCTTTCTCTCTCTCTGTGTTCTCTCTCTCTCTCTCTCTCTCTCTCTCTCTCTCTCTCTCTCTCTCTCTCTATTTTCTCTCTTTCTGTTCTCTCTCTCTCTCTCTCTCACGCTCTCTCTCTCTCTCTCCCTCAGATTATATTACTCTAGCTCACTGGTGTCAGACGGGTCAGTGTGTAGATGTGGGTCAGTCTTACCGTTAAAGGGCCGTGTCTGTAATGGCTGTGTCCGGTGATGGTTATTGTTGAGCACTTTAAAGGGCCTGTATCCACATCCGCCACATCCACATCTGCCACATCCACATCTGCCTTTACCTTTTTCTATCCTCTCTTTACCCCTCACAGTTAAACACAATGCTTTGACTGATATATATAGTTGTAAATGAGCTCTGTTCTGATTGGCTTCCCTGTATTGTGCCTCATTAAAAAAAAACTGTTCAAGCCCAATAGGCGCATAAATGTAAATACAGTGGTTTTTGTGACGTCACAAAAACAGTGGGTTGAAAACGGGCTGTATTTTCAGCTCAGTTGTCAGGTGTGGACTGGAGAGTGACCAGTACAGTTTCAGACTGTTCGTCAAAGTTCATCAAACTCTCGTATTTCCAACACAGTGATAAAAATCCAGTTTCCCATGATATGGGCCCTTTAAACACTCACTCACGCGCTGTATCCTTATGTAGGGCTCTCTGTGGGCTACAGCTGAGTTGTAGGTCAGAACAGTTGATTCCTCCTTATTATTTTAACGAATTAATGTATGTAAATTAAACTTCGTGTAGCTCCTTATTGTGGATCTGTATATATGTTGTATATGGTTGTCTGTGTTGATCTGTTGCTGCTGTTTTGTATACCTGTCAGTAGTTTTACTGTGTAATAATGTACTAGATGTATGTTATGTTATTTACAGGGTCGTTATGTTGATGAGTCGTGAATGAGAGTCATGGTCTCAGTTCTCAGCAGAAACATCCTGATTCCCCTGTACTGCAGACTGGAGTGGCCCTGTGTGTGTGTGTGTGTGTGTGTGTGTGTGTGTGTGTGTGTGTGTGTCTGTGTGTGTCTGTGTGTGTGTGTGTGTGTGTTACAGGCCTGTGTACACAGTCTGACTGATATCCGTGATACGAGTGGAGATTCTGTCTGACTGTGATTATCACTGAACCCTAAACTCAGCAAGAGTGCGAACACTGGAGTAACCATCACACACTGACTCTCTCTCTCTCTCTCTCTCTCTCTCTCTCACTCTCTCTCTCTCTCTCACACTCTCTCTCTCTCTCTCTCTCACACTCTCACTCTCACTCTCTCCCTCCCTCCCCCTCCTTCCTTCCCTCTCTCTCTCTCTCTCTCTCTCTCTCTTTCTCTCTCTTTCTCTTTCTCTTTGTATCTCTTTTCTCTGTCTCTCTTTATCTACTCTCTCTTTTTCCCTGTCTCTCTCTACCTGCTCTCTCTTTACTCCCTCTCTTTTTCTCTTTGTCTCTATCTGCTCTCTCTCTCGTACTCTCTATTTTTCTCTTTTTTACTCTCTCTTTCTCTCCTCCTCCCTGTTTCTGCTCTCTCTTTCTCTGTCTTTTTCTGTCTCTCTCTGTCTACTCTCTCTGTCTCTCTTTCTCTCTCCTTCTTTCTCTCTCTTTCTATCTCTCTATCTCCTCTCTTTCTCTTGCTCTTTCTCTCTCTCTCTCTCTCTCTCTCTCTCTCTCTCTCTCTCTCTCTCTCTCCCTCTGTGTGTACACAGATCCTGACTCCTCCCCTCCTCTGCTCTCTCTATGATATGACATCACCCAGCGGTTGCCACAGAAACCGGCGCTCCACTGCAGACAGTTGACAGCCAGGCAGGTGAGTTATTATTATTGGATTGAGAAACTGCAGACAGAGCACAGTGAGGTAACCTACTGGGTTCTAGTGGCTCTGTGTGGGTCTCTGAGGGAGAGAGAGAGAGGGGGGGAGAGAGAGAGAGAGAGAGAGAGAGAGAGAGAGAGAGAGATGCTAGTGCTGCTAGAGCGTCCAATGTTGTTGTGTGCACATCTGGCTGTGAGTCCACCGCGAGGCTTCCAGGACAGACATGTGGACTGCATTATCATCCGTTTCACCGTAAAACTCTCTCACTGCCTGTCTTTTTATTATGTTTTTCTGCTCTGTTACTGTTTTGAAATGGGACGTCCACCAATTTTCCAAAATTTCCTGCATAACTCAGTGTGTGAGATGTAAACAGAGAGATTCAGAGAGGTTTGTTGTGAAATGGTTCAGATGTCTTTACAGTGGTGGTGATAGGAACCAGGCGTCGCCCTGACTACAACACAAATATAGACATTTTATTTACTATCTAGAACCACCAGCGAACCTAGTTTTATATGGAATGTTGATGATGGAAAATAGTGGAAAATTTCTTTGGGGACTGTTTTGCCTCACAAAACCCTGCATGTACCCCTCCACCATGAATGTATTTTAAGTTCTCTAAATTATCTTAAAACAGTGTCTCAGTCATCAGGCAGTGAATTCATAACCATTTCATGTAGTAACTTTCTGTGAGGGAGCTTTTAGAGGTGGACGTCTGGTTCCTATCACCACCACTGTGAACAATTCTGACTCGATAAGTTTCTCTTAAAGGAGTTTAGACAACTCAGAATCAGAGCTAGACAGCAAACGAAAAGAGCGCTTACTGCCAGTACTGATGTCCAGGACGTTGAGATGCCTACTCTGTTAAAAATGAGAGGTCAGCTCAACTCGATGATGATGACACAATAATGTACACAGCTTTTTACTCGAGTCAAAAGTTTCCTTAATGTTTTAGTTCTGCATCTCAGTTAGGTAAATAAAATGTTTTTATACTCAGCTTCCCCACCAGCCAGGACTCTCTCCATCACACAATACTGCTAGATTTTTCCTCTTGGGTACTCACTTACGGGATGGCATCGCTGGGCCTTAAACTCACAACCTCCTGATGGCTTAGTCCACTGCACCACTCAGGAACACATGAATGAAATATTTAATACACTGGAGAGAATATTTGTTGTTTTAACTTTAAAGTATAGCATCATCTCATGTGGTTCAACTGTCTAATAATTCATCCCAACATCAGGAGGTTGTTATTTTGAATCCCAGCAATACCATAGATGTCCATATCCAGACGCCCAGAGGAAAATATGCCAGGTGGGACTGTGTAATAGAAGGAGCGCCAGCTAGTGGGGAAACTGAGTAAAAAAACGCTAATTCAGTTTTGTTTATCTAACTGAGATGCAGACCTAGAAACAGTAGCTGGGAGAATTTTTGACTACGAAGTTTGAGTTGTGTGAACTCTGGTGTCTCAAGTTGAGTCGACTCAAGGAAAGCCATGTAATCAGTTACTATATCATTTTAAGTTGAGGTGACCTCTCATTTTTTACAGTGTAACTAGCGGCTAAACCTCGAAATGGGCTGACTTATGATCAAAAGCTAGTAGGTCAACAACTTTGCTAACACAGCAAAACATCAAGCAAGCGCAGCAGCACAAAAAAATAAGTCAGCTAAAAAGTTACTACTTACTAGTCTAACAGAAAAAAGCCCAGCTCGGCATCTGTCCTGCATCTTTTTATCTTTTTCCTTTCTCATCTAGTCTCTTGCTTGGTCTCTCTCTCTCTCTTTTTCTGTTCCTCTTTTCTTCTTCAGTCTCTTCTCAGCCTCTGCCATGATGTCCATGCTGGGAATACTGAGCTACCCACTTCTTATAGCTGCTAAGTTGTTTGTGTGTGATGTGGTGCCGTAATGCAGTTCTGGCGAGAGGTTCTCTTGCTGCTCCTCCACAGTTACATAGTGCTATAGCAGGAATTCCAGCCTGGAGTGTCAACAACATAGATGCCGTTCTCACTATTATAAGTCATTGTAGCATCAAAATGATTTGGAAGCTGTTATTTTAAAGTAACATTGTCACATAATGCTGCTTTAAATGGGAAGGATTTGAAGTAATATGTAAACATGGTCAAAATTTCAAAGTGTAGCCAGTCCATATATGGAAACTAAGCCTGTTTTGAGTTCAGTGTTCCTTTGATGTCACAGAAACCAGCAGCCAGTTGCACCAGCTGGACGGAAGTTCGATCATAGGTTGGGTTGTAAAGTCCGTCCCAAACCTTATACTGAGAGTAGTTCCTTTAAAACTAGCGACACACAGAATTTTGGCTGCACCACAGACACTTGCGGTACATCTTAACTAGTAGAGTGTAAAGTGATCGTAGATCAAAACACTGTTGCACAGAATGACGTTTTAACTCTGCAGCCAATCAGTAACGCCACCTGGCAAATCACTCGCGCTTCTCTCTTTTCAAGCCACATTTACTTCGCTTAAAGTGTGTCGGTTGTATTAGCGAGAGTTCAGAAAGAGACTGCGTTTTACAGTAAAATGGTGTCCCCAAAGCGTCCGCCTCTCGTATGTGTGTTTATTCTGTTATGCTGCTGTTGTTGTTCCAATATTCAAACTCGGCTCTCGTGCTCAATATTTTAACAGCACTACGTTAATGAACGATTGGTAACGTTAGCGAAGCTGCGGCTAATGTAATGGCTATTCGAATCTGCTGAATGACAGAAAAGTAATGTTAGCCATGTTAGTTATATTTTAAAAATAATTTGTTACGTATTGTATGATAATAAGGTCAGCATCACACACAGCCTGAGCACTGATGGAGCTGCTCTTATAGCTGTGAGTCGCCAACCAGGTTTTGGAACAACTCTGTAGAAAAATCTATCTCTGATCGATGAAAATGGGTGTAATCTATCCTGCAGAACTGGTTGCCGACGTAAACTGAGACATATTCCGTTTTCTTGCGAGTTTTCCCATCGATCGTATTAATCAGCCATTTTAACTGATTTTTATGGCAGAACCTACACCGGCTATAGGATGCGTGTAAACTTTAACTCAAAGCTACAATGCAACTATGTTGCTTGGTGCAACCGGTTAAATTCTAGTAGCTCGTAAACTTTACGTTCAAGCCAGGCTATGATCACACTTGCGTTCAGCTGGTGCAACTGGCTGCAGGTCATTTACAAATCCTCTTATTCAGGTTACAGCAGTTTAGCTCCGCCCACTCATACTGAAGTTTTAGGGAGTGTTTCATCTCTGCTTTCTCAAAGAGCTCATTTACATATATCATTTACATATGTCCTTTCTCATATGTCTTAAAGGCACAGTAACAGAAACAGCCCGCCGGCCTAGTGCGGACTGTGTGGGTAGTCAGACTGCATAGTGATTGACAGCAGTGCAGCTATGGCAACGTAAACAACATGCAAAGTTTGCATGTTTTGTTATGTTAGATTAGATCAGATCAGATTAGCTGTTTTTATTACTGGGTACTTCCTATACTGTAAACTAAAGCACTGCCGTAAATGTCCATGCTGTCCACCCACAGCGCTCTGTTCCGGTTAAAGTACAGTGATAATAATGTAGCAGTTCTTCACTAGCATACTAATGGGCTGTTCTCTGACTGAACTCTAGATTTAACCGAATCGATTTCCCCCCTACAGGGCGTCCAATCATCATGTCCAATCAGGGAGATTTAAAGCAGCCACACACACACATTCACACACACGCCCTGTGTGATTAATGGTGTGTCAGTGTTGTGTAGGACTGTATCTGCAGAGCCAAAGTCCAGCGCAGCAGAAACAGCAGGACTTTCTCTCTGTGTTCAGACACGCCCGTAATACGCTACAGTGGAATAGCGCTCTTTCTTAGGGTGCAGTCATTTTTCCATTGTGCTGGAAATCAGGCTGGTTTTGCCTCTTTGTCAGTTCTGACATCACATACAGAGACCACATAAAACATATCTATAACAGTAATAATGTTTATAATAATAGAAACAGCGACAGTGCACTTAGAACACAAACACTTAAAGGGGAATTCCACCAGAATGTTTGTGTAATTAAGATGTAATCAGAGTCGTTCAGAGCGGTTTGGTGTGAAACCCTCTGTTCTAGAGAAACTTACAGAGTCAGAACTGTTCACAGTGGTGGTGATAGGAACCAGACGTCCACCTCTAAAAGCTCCCTCACAGAAAGTTACTACATGAAATGGTTCGCTGCCTGATGTCTGAGACATTGAGTGCGTTTACATGCACTTAATAATCCGATAACTGCAGAAAATCAGATTTTGTCAGTAATCTGATCAACACGTTTACATTCACTTGGGTAATCAGATAATGGGGAAACTCCGGGTCTACATGAGTCAGACAGTAATCAGATTTCTGCTTTACAACCAGCCAATAAACTCACAGAAGAAGACGTGACTTAAACGTAATGTACAACTCAAACTTCATTACGCGACTTTTCTTTGTTTAAAACGTCACATTGCCTGAAATTACCTGAAAATATGAACATACATCATCTAGAAGATGAAGAATATTTAAATCCTTCATTTCGTCAAGCATGTGTTTGGTTTCAGTGTCGCGCCAAAAGTGTTTTGCTGTGTCTCACGGCGACACTGATCACTTATTTCTGGTACCGCCATCTGTTTTCGCACATGCTCAGACTGAGAAATCCGAAAGAAATCAGAGTAAGAGTTCACATGCGCTGAGGAATCTGAATACTTAATCGGATTTCTAGACCTTACTCTGACCTATGAAATTAGAGTGTGCTGTTTACATCACCATTTGAATAATCGGATAACTGCAGAAATCTGATTATGATCAGATTATTAAGTGCATGTCAACACACTCATTGTTTCATGATAGTTTTGAGAACTTAAAATCCATTCATGGTGGATGGATGCATGCAGGGTACTGTGAGGAAAAATAGTCCCCAAAGAAAATGTATTATTTCAGATTTTCCACGATTTTCCATCATCAGTATTCCATATAAACTCAGAAGACTCGTGTAGGTTCACTGGTGGTTTTGATAGTAAATAAAATGTCTATATTTGTGTTGTAGTCATGGCGACCTCTGATTCATATCACCACCACTGTAAAGATGTATAAAGAAAAGTGTCTGCTTAATGTTACATTAACATAGGTGGCGTATAAGTAAAGTGAGTTTGAGTTAATGGGTTTGTTTTCTCTCTCAGGTGCTGTGATGGCTGCCCAGGTGGAAATCGAGGCTGGCCGGCTGCTTCTGAGCCCCCTGACTGACTCCAGTAATAAAGGCCTCATGGAGGGCTCACCTGGACCGCAATCTTCTCTCATCATCAGCCCAGAGCCGAGGAAACCCGTCCCAGGCCCCAAACCCAGACTGACCCCAAAACCTTTTGCTGTGGAGAGAAACCCGACAATACGTCCCATTGTCGCCCCCAAACCTCAACCCAAGCCTAGACCTGAACCAACTCGTCTAGCTTCCTCTAAACCGGACAAACCAGAACCTCCAAGCGCCCCCAAACCCAAGCCGGCGAGTGGACGGCCAACTTCAACTGCTTTTAAACCTGGTCCGAAGCCTGGTGCGGGCCAGGCCAGCAAACCAGCAGCCCAGACTTTGAAGCCAGCACCTTCTACAGAACCCAGCAAACCCACACCAACTCAGACTGGAAGTGTCTTGAGAAGAACAACCTTGGGACCCTCTACATCTAAGCCCAAACCCAGCATCAGTCCACCACGTCCTGCTGCAGAATGGTCCGGTGCTTCTAGACCTAAACCAGCCGGAGCTCCTATCACCAGGGCCAAATCCATGGGCTTCTTACCCGGAGCTGGAGTTGAAGGTGATGGAAGCAAAGAAGCAGATGATGTCTTCACGCCCCAAGAAACTGGTTCCAGAAGCTCCAGACCGAGGCCAGTTTCTGCCATTTTTCTCCAAGATGCACCCCAACCGGAGCCCAAAGCCGCAGCTCCAACTCCAGCACCCCGCTGGACGGCTAGACGTCCACTTTCAGCTGACCTCACGTCCAAATTCGAGTCCATTGGGCTTTCGCTGCACCGGCAAAAGCCTACAAAGGCGGAGAGCAAGGAGAACACTCCAGAACCTTCAGCACAGGACGCTACAGCACAGGAAGACGTGGGAATTAAAGACAAAGAGCCGGCAGAGAACGACGGGAAGGTCAAAGCTTCTAGTTCGGAGAAGAAGGAACCCGAAGGGGAGGATACAAAGCCGGAGGAGAAGGCAGGAAGTAGCATAAAGAGGAGGATCAGCCTTCTTCTCGACTCGTCCTTCTCTGTGCCTGTTACAAAGGGGGCGGATTCACGGCCACCGGCGCAGCCAATCGCAGACACAGACGGCGCCGTAGGGGTCAAACAGCGAATCAAAGAGCTGACCGAAGACTTTTCCACTGCGCCGGCTCCGCCCCAGAAACCTCAGTTTAAGCCCCGCCCACTGCCGACAGATCTTACCAAACGGTACGCGAAATCTTCTGCATGTATTCTGTTTTTTTGTGTTCTTTTAAACTGTTTTCACACAGTGGAACTGCACATTACATTGTGTGAGCGCTTTATCACAAATAGACCAAAACAAATAATCTGTTAAATGTGTTTGTTACATTAACAGATGGTAATTTTTTCTTTCTTTTGGCAGCAACAATACACTACCTATCAAAAGTGTGGAGACATTTCATGTTTTAAAATACTTTTTATTGCAAAAGAGCTTGTTTTTTGTGAATTGGTAGTAATTTATATAAGTGGATTTATAATTAAAGGGGGATTCTATTGATTTTTCTATATAAACACAGTCATTCAGAGTGGTTTGGTGTGAAATGGTTCAGATGTCTTTACAGTGGTGGTGAAAGGAACCAGGGGTCGCCATGACTACAACACAAATATAGACATTTTATTTGCTATCCAAAACCACCAGTGAACCTACACAAGTCTTCTGAGTTTATATGGAATGTTGATGATGGTAAATAGTCATAAATCTGAAGTTTTCTTTGGGGACTATTTTGCCTCACAACACCCTGCATGTATCCCTCCACCATGAATGGAGTTTAAGGCCAAAATCTTCTCAGAGCCTTCATAAAACAGTGTCTCAGTCATCGGGCAAGTTTCTCTGGAACAGAAAAAACACTCTGAACAACTGTGGAATTTTTTTGCACGTGATATTGTTAAATAAATGTGCTTAGTCTTTAATTTGCCAAGAAATTGAGAAATGGGAATTTTTATAATATGTATTTTGAAATGCTTTTGGCAGGCCGTGCTCTTGCACAGTGCTGAGTACAGTGTAATAACAGGTGTATCCATACATGCTGTAGTAAGTTTGTTTACGTGTACACAGAGTTACTTTAGGTGACCTTAAGTGTCTGTTTGACCGCGTGTGGTAATTCTATAGTGAACAGATTGAGGTCTGTGTGTGAAGCCAGCTTTATTAACAGTGTTAAACTGCTTTTGTTTTGCTCTTCATTTCCTCAGTTGCCTTATTTTAGGTGTTATTTTTCAGAAGCTGAAATGCATAAATATTTTTCATTTGAAATTTAGAGAAATGCCCTTTTACAGGCATAATCAAAAGTTGTGCATGCCTGTTCTAGCTGTGAATTAGTAAACACATCCTCTACAGAGAACACACTTCTGCACATTTTAATGCACAAATAATGTTTATTTATATTTAATGTATTGGAAAAATGTGCTGTAACTTTTGCACAGACCACATCTATGTTTTATTTCTTTTCATTGTGTAACTGTGTGTTAAGTTGTGCAGAAGTGTGTCTCTGTAGACCAGAGTTCGGCAACCTGCGGCTCTTTTACTGCCCTGTTGTGGCTCCACAGCAGAATCAGATTATTAGGTAAAAATAAAATAATCCTCCTTTACAGTAAAATAAAGCTCTGCTGATCGTTCAACACAGTTTAACAATAAATGGTCTTAAACTCTGGAGTTAATGTAGAACTGCTGATTCACCCTTTAACACTGAAGATCAGCGCAGACTGCTGGTCACCATAGCAACACAGGCAACAATCTCGCCTAGCTAGTAGCTAACGAAACGGCAAAGAGAGATATTTAAGATGAACATCGATAATTTGGAGACGAATGGACTTATTTACGTTTATAATCACTCCAGCTGGTTTCCTGATACGTTTAATCTGCAACGAGAAACTGACAAACACTAAAAGTCATGAAGCAGAAGTCAGTTTCTCATTTGAATCTCTCATTCCACCTTAAATGGTGCAGCAGTTACATTCTGGTGCACCATTTAAGGTGGAATGGGAAAATTAGAACAAGAAGCTGGCGAATGAGAAGCGACTTCAGCCTCGTAAAAAGTCGAATGTTGTGAGACATTTTACAAGAAACTGTTCTACTGTTGTGGGAAAGTTTCCTGCTGGAGATGTGAGAAAAGCAGCTATAGCTGAGCTAAAGCTTAAAGCAGAGCAAAGTAAGTCTGTGTTTTTGTTTATATTATATTTTTAGTCTATACTAGGACATCAGCACATACTGAGACATATTTACAGCCAAGATGGTAAAATAAAATGTTGTGGCTCCCAAAGTGGTTTGATCTTTGTTGAAAGGACAAAACGGCTCTTCTTAATGTTTGGGTTGCGACCCCTGCTGTAGAGGATGTGATCACTTATTTACACTCAGAAAATCAACAACAGGTTGTAATCTGACCAGGACTGCCTAAACTTTAGCCTGCTTCTGACCACTTTGGAAATGCTAATTGCAGAGGAGCATAATTTTATAGTCTACTTACTGATTTACTCAGATTTCCTGGAGATTTTAGCATCATACAGTTTATACCAGCAGCATAAAACACTAACTTTCCTTTGATCTTCTGGTTTGATTGTGTTTTTTATTGGTACATGTAGATTTATAAGAGAGAAAATAAAACTAGCAACTAAAATTGTGGAGAAAAAAAAGGTTCAGGCAAAGTAAAAGGCCACACAGGACTGAACCAAAGTGTTAATTGATTTTAAATATGAATAAGAAATATGATAAATGGTGACTTTTCTTTGTTAATTATATGTAGCATGTTGAAATAATATCTGATTGATCCAGGAAACGGTTCTTTAATCTCTGATCAGTCAGAGATTATGTGTTCAGTAGTGGTACGTGTAGTAATTATACTGGCTGATCTCCGAGCAGCAGATTAAGTCTAAATCTGGACTAATACGGTTTTTCAGTGGTGAATCAGCACCGGCTTTAAAATGTATTCAGTTTAGTCCATGTCTGAGAAACCATAACGATGTGCTGATCTGTTCACAGCTTTGCGTCGGATGTGGAGAGCCCCAGCTCTGCCGAGCCCAGAGGCCTTCAGGAGGGCGCTGAAGATCTCAGTAAGAAGGTGAGAAAATGACTAGATACTAGTGCTGTGGTTAGATTTTCATCATGATGCACCTTCCAGTGTATTAAAAACTCTCCTTTTGTTGAATCACGTGAAAACCCTGTTCAATCAGAACACCCACAGAGACTGATCTGGAGCTGTGATTGGTCAAGATGCTCAGTAGACCGAAAAGAACACTGTGATTGGTTAGTGGGCTGATTTGCATATTGCAGCCTTCTGTGATATCAGTGTGTTTACATGTACTTAATAATCGGACAGCTGCAGAAAAGCAGAAATTTTTAGTAATCTGATCAACGTGTTTACATGCACTTGAGTAATCAGATAATAGGGAAACTCTGGGTTTACATGAGTCAGACAGTAATCAGATTTCTGCTTTGCAACCAGCCAGTAACTCACAGAAGACGACATGATGTAAATGTAACGGAAAACTTAACCATTGCGCCACTTTACCTGAAAAGATGAACATAAATCTAGAAGATGAAGAATTTTTAAATCCTTCATTTCGTCCAGCATGTATTTGGTTTCAGTGCCACTCCAAAAGTGTTTTGTTGCGTCTCGTGGCGACGCTGCTCGTTTATTTCCAGTACCACTGTCTGTTTCTGCACATGCTCAGATTGAGAAATCCGAAAGAAATCAGAGTAAGAGTTTAAATACACTGAGAAACCTGATTACTGAGCTAAAGTCCAGCCTCTTTATCAGATTTCTTAATCAGATTTCTATACCTTAATCTGATCTAAGAAATCAGAGTGTGCTGTTTACATGACCATTTGAGTGATCAGATAACTGCAGAAATCCAATCATGATTGGATTATTGAGTGCATGAAAACACACTCAGTATTGCAAAGACCAACATTGTGATATAGTGAAAAACTTACATAAGATATAAGTTAA
The DNA here is from genome assembly GCF_904425465.1 of Colossoma macropomum. Classification (NCBI taxonomy): domain Eukaryota; kingdom Metazoa; phylum Chordata; class Actinopteri; order Characiformes; family Serrasalmidae; genus Colossoma; species Colossoma macropomum. The sequence continues at coordinate 1,791,501 of NW_023494793.1, read as the reverse complement.
ATGTAAGATATGTAACTGTGTTGTACGAGTGTGACCTGTGTATTAATGAGTATTAAAGGGCCCATATCATGGAAAACTGATTTTTCCTAATTTTTTAAAAGTTTGATGTAAACACTCTGAAAGTTTCGAAAACATGCCATTCAGCCCCCAGCAGTTTAGCCCCGCCCTTTAATCCTGTTAAAGTTATAAGGAGGGTTTCAACCTGGACTGCTTTTTGAACAAGATGCATAAAGGGCAGCCTATCAGAACAGAACTCATTTGCATATGTAGGCCTTAAAGGTACAGTGCCAAAAACAGCCTGTTCACTTCTATGTGATAAAAAAGGCTGAAAATCATGTAAAATTCGTTTATGACTGTTTTTGGTACATAAACCCAAAAAATAAAGTACAAAAGTGTTGGTTATGAGCCCTTTAAGTGTTTTTATCCAGCAGTGTGCATTTTACTCGGTTAGCTTGGCGGCTTTGTGGAGGAGGGTTTTTGTTAGAAGCTCAGTGGTTGGCGTTGGGCTGTGAAATGAAGTGAATTGTGATAAATATTTATACAGTGATTAAATAAGATCAAAGACACAGTTATATTATTAAAGGACTCTTCAGTGAGTCTGGATTTCTGATGTTTTATTGTTGTGGACTGCAGAATAGTTTGTCAGTAAGAGGCTGAATCGGGGAAAGGATCGTCCTGCTGGCTGACCACTGCTATTACACTCAGTTCACTTATCAAAAGTACACAGTTGTTGTGAGATAAATGCAGCTTTTGGTAACTGAGATTCTGAAGGTCAGTAAATCTGTGCTGTGAGTTCACTAATAACACCTCTCACCTACTTTACTGGCAGACATCAGAGCTACACCCGGATTAAAGAGTCTTAAGAAAGAAGATCTTAATTGTGCCATTTTTTTTTTAACTACATACATTAAAAAATATAAGTAAATGTAATTCTTCGAATGACTTCTTAAGAATTTTTAAAACGTATTTCTTAACTTTTCTCTCAACAACAGTAAAAACTAGCAGTGTTCTTGAAAAGAAGTATGTTATTGAATATTCTGTACGTGTAGATCTTAGATTTTTTTTTTTGTTTGTTTGTGTTGTTCATCTGTACGTATAGGTCAATAAGAGAAAAAGTAAAACTAGCAACTAAAAATGTTCAGGGAAAGTAAAAAGCCATACAGTGTTAATTATATTACGAATAAGCAAAATAATAAATGGTAACTTTTCTTTGTTAATTGTACGTAGTATATTGAATATCTGGCTGATCCAGGAAACCGTTCTTTAATCTCTGATCAGTCAGAGATTAAAAATCTGATCAGTCAGAGATTAAAAATCTGATCAATCAGAGGTCGCTCTGCACGCGTTCAGTAATGATATATGTAGTAATTTTCCATATATTATCCCACTGGCTGATCTCCCTGCAGCAGATTACGCCTAAGTCTAGGCTAATAAAGATTTCCAAGGGTGAATCACCACCAGCTTTAAAATGTAGTCCATTTAGTCCAAGTCTGAGAAACATCAGAGTGAGCTTCTGTTCATATTGATGTGGGTGATATGGCAAAAATATAGTATCATGGTACTTTTTCACAATACATGCTACATCACAACATTTATTTTTTCAGAAATCTGATCAGTTGGAACAGAGAAAAAAGAGCCATTAGTGATAGACGTTAGAAAATAGTGTCAAAAACTGTGAACACAGTGATTTTTATTCAGTATTTGGCACTAAATCCAGTCAAACGAGGCTAATTTTGCTCTCTTTGTTATGAAACGTAGTTGGTCAGTGTGGTACAAGCAATGACGATATACAGGATATGTTCAGAAAAGCGTACTGTAATGTATTGTGACACAATTTATCACAAAAACCATGTATATTGACACATTACCCAGCCCTAGTATGTATGTTCTTACCATACGAAGATCTCACAGAGTGCAATCTTGTCCTTTGGTAACAAATCACACTGTACGTCTGAATCGCCCATTACGTACAGACTAAGCCTGCGATTTACAGACACCACTTTATTAAGAGTCCTTTATTATTAGTCCTTGTTTCTCAGTGTCCATTTAATCAGCTCCACTGACCATATAGTTTCACTCTGTAGTTCCACAGTTACAGACTGTAGTCCATCTGTTTCTCTGCATACTTTGGTATCCTGTTCTTCAATGGTCAGGTAATTAAAGTTGCTAGAACAGCCTGTTTTGAATTCATCATTTCTATGATGTCACAAAAACCAGCACATTTGCACACACCCAGCTGCTCAGCCTACAGCAGTTTAGCCCCACTCATTCACAATGAAGTTAAACTGATGAGGCATGATACAGGACAGCCAATCAGAACAGGGCTCATTTACAGTCATGAGCAAAAGTTTGTGCTCCCCTAGTCGTATGACGTTGTTGATTTTTCCAAGTGTGAAGAAGTTACACACATCCTCTACGGAGAACACACTTCCGCACGTTTCAATACACAGTTACTGTTTATTTACTGAATTAAACATATGGGGGGGGGGCCCTCTTGGACAGCATCACCAGGGATCGAACTCGCGATCTCCTGATGATCTGGCCAACGCTTAGATGGTTGACTTGGGAGCCACGTGTAGTATTTTAATGTTAAACTCAGCAAATGGATAGAAGTTACGCACTAAAATTTGCATAAAAGTTCTGTATTTACATTTGTTCCACATAAAGAACATGACTTATTTTTCACTTAGAATAAAAAACCATGTAATTTAACTGCGGGTGTTCAAACTTTAGCATACGACTGTACACATATCAGAATTAAAGGTACAGTAACTAAAACAGCCTGGTGACATAAAGACATAAAGAGAGGCTGAAAAAAGGTCACATAAAAATGAATTATGTCTGTGTTTAGTATATAAATCTACGCATATGTGAAGAAGTGACCATGTTTTACGATAAGGAACATCAAGTGAAATACACCAATCAGGCGTAACATTATGACCACCTCCTTGTTTCTACGCTCATTGTCCATTTTATCAGCTCCACTTACTATATAGGTGCACTTTGTCGTTCTACAGTTACAGACTGTAGTCCATCTGTTTCTCTGATACTTTGTTAGCCCCCTTTTACCCTGTTCTTCAGTGGTCAGGACCCCCATGGACCCTCACAGAGCAGGTACTATTTGGGTGGTGGATCATTCTCAGCACTGCAGTAACACTGACGTGGTGGTGGTGTGTTAGTGTGTGTTGCGCTGGTCTGAGTGGATCAGACCCAGCAGTGCTGCTGGAGTTTTTAAACACCTTAGTGTCGCTGCTGGACTGAGAATAGTCCACCAACCAAAAATATCCAGCCAGCAGTGTCCTGTGACCACTGATGAAGGACTAGAGGATGTGAGGCTTCACACAGAATGTGTAACTAGCAGAGAGGCTGGGTTGTCTGGTGTGCTGTAGAGTAAATTTATTGCCTGTATATCGTGTTGATACCATCAGTAAAACGTGATGTATGACTGCTTTTACTGTGAGCAGCTGAAAGTACAGGGCTGCTTTAACATGTTTGATGATAGCCTTGTGTGAACATGACGGAAGTCTGTAGTTTTGCATGGTTTTCACGTTCAATTTCCATTTTCCTCTCGTTTTGAGCCGAGAGTCGTTTTCTGTTCCTCATGCCTCTTTTATTGTCCATTCAAACTGCATTTTTACTATCTATAATTGCAAAATAGTTCCCAGAAACTCTTCAGAGTGCAACAGGGACTCGACCACAAATGACAACCCATAAGTGGCCTCACCCTTGGCTGTCCCTCAGATTTAAAAGGCGAGAGAGAGACACAGTGTGAGAACACAGAACAGATGAACCGGACCTGTTTGAAAAAGGCAGTGCCGATGTCAGAGAGGTGTGGTGCCGGCAGGTGTGTAACCCGAGACGCAGTGTTAGTCATCTCCTGATTATGAAACATAGAGGGAGAGTGAGCGAGAGAGAGGGAGGGGTAAAGGTTAAACTGAGAGAGAATAATGCGCAGGATTTGATTTGTGCCCCTTCTTACATTCACAACTGCAACAAAGACAGAATTCTCCCTTTCACTGTCTGCTTACAGCAGAGCCTGTTACCCTGCGCTTTCTTTGTCTTTCCTTTTTTATGTCTTTTTAATTGGTAGCTTTTACAATTGAAATGTGAGAAGAGTAACAGAGAAGAAGTAAAAGTTAAATTAAATAAATGTATCATTATCGTTGTATTGCAGTAGAATACAGTGAGACAAATGAAAAAAGGGGAAATAATTGGATACAGAAGCACATACGAGGGAACTACCATTCAGTTCTATGGCAGGTAGAAACATTATAAATTATATAAAAATACACACATTCCTGTGTAATAGTTTGAGCACCCGTAGTTCTAACTGAATATACTTGAAGGAACAATTTCTAGAGAAAAATGACTGTTTATTTGCTGAGTTTAACAAACTGGGGGAGGGGAAAAACAAAAGGTACAATACAAAGTGTGCCAAAACTTTTGCACAGGCCACACTTTATGTATTCATTTTTTTCCAGTATGTGAAATTCAGCAAATAAACAGTAATTGTGTCTTAAAATGTGCAGAAGTGTGTCTCTATAGAGGATGTGTTCAATTATTTAGAGTTAGAAAATCAACAAAAACAATGTAATTTGGCTGGGAGCACAGAAACGTTTGCACGTTGATGTGCACTAAGAAAGTAAAATGACAAAAATGTGTGTGTGTGATTTGGTCGCAGGCACAAGCTGAAGGCAGGTTATTCATGATAACACACTCCTCGAGTGTTCTACTGCTTTTATACAACAGTTAAATAAATAAAGTAATAAATTAATAAACTGGGCCGTGAACGCGGCGTTTAATATGTTTTAATGTTCGCAGCTCCTTCACCAAATTATAGTTCCTTAACGAGCAGCTTGTTGCTACGTCAGAATAACGAACTCCGCTCACTCTGCTCAGTCTGCTGTAAGCCTCGCCTTTTGAAGTACGAACTGAGCCATAAAACTGCCGCAATATCAAGTTCAGCTCAGTTTTGTCAGTTTTTGCCAGATCAGTATTAATGTTGTTTTGTTCCAGCCAGTCTGTAAAGCATCTTACAGCCCATTTAGTTTGGCAAATGGTGTTGGGTTCATTTCTGGCTGATTCCAGGTTGTTTAGCTGTTCTTCTGTCTCAGCTGCCGACTGAAAAGCTGGTCAGTGGTGATGACAGTTTGGGAATTTAGTGTCGTCTCATCTTCAGAGTCTGACCAAATCGGCTGTCGGTCAAATGTGATCTTAAAAGTGTCCATTTTCTGTTTGTGGCAAAGTAAGAAGTAAAAATGTTCAAATGACTTGAGCGTCTCCTACAGCTGTCAGAGTCGTTGCTTAGCTTGAACGCTGGTTAGAACGCTTCTCCACCAATCAGTTTGCGTGGCCGGAACTAACTGTTTTTATATATATATATATATATATTATACGGCAGATACTTATATGGCAGATAAATATATCTTCCGTTAGAACCAAACATCATATCTCCAAAATAACGGCAGAAGCGAAAAACCTGCTTTTCTTTTAATGTAAGTCAATGGAACCAGAATTCTTACCAAGTAATTTTGGACCGTTTCTTTTGGTCCATTCAGCATGAAGTTACACATTTTGTAAAGGACAACAGGCATATTCAACTTATGTCAAAAAACTGGAAAATGAAAAAAATGGGGATAGAAGCTTTTGTTCTGACAGTTCTGATGTATGTCATTTATCATTTTGCTCAGTTTTGCTTATGCAGTATCACAGCATGTGCAAACTGACCCTTACATTGTCTGACTGCAGTGATAGTGCACGTCCAAGTTAAGAAAAGTGTTTGCTCACCACTCTCACTGTAGAAAGCTGTAATTACTCCCAGAGACTGCTAGGACTGCTTTTGTTGCATTATAATTTTAGAGTTTGAGTTTTTCCACTTGAGATTCTTGCTGATCCAGAGGATATAATACAGACAAAAAGAGCGATACAGTGAAGTATGAAAGAGTTAACGTATTGTCTGGTGTTTAGATTGAGTTATATTACATCAAACTGGTAGCAGAGAAAGTTCTTCATATTTATCCCAAATCTGGTTGATCATCCAGGACATTTTTGGTGTTTTTTTTTTTTAATAATAATTTTTATTTGTATAGCACTTTTCTTGCCAGTGGCAGCTCCAAATGCTTTACAGACAGGTCATAAAACTTAGTAATGCAGTAAATTGTAAGTATTAATTTAGAACCATATAAGAAAATACCATGAGACAAAGTTTTAATTAAATGCTGAGTTAAAGAGAGACATTTTTAGATGCTTCTTAAAAGTGAGTACTGAGCCTGACTGTCTAATAAAAGGTCAATTGAGCGCCACAGTTTAAAAGCAGAATAACAAAGTTTCTCCATGTTTTCTGTATTTTACAGAGGGTGTTTGTTGAAGGCCACTATCTGCAGATCTTAGATTATGTGCTGGAACATAAACAGACAGACACTCTGTGATGTAAATGGTGCTTTAAGGTCTTTGAGTTTTAAAAACTAGTAGCAGAACTTTAAAATCTATTCTGAATGATACAGGCAGCCAGTGCAGCTGTTCTAAAACGGGAGTGATCTGATCTCTCTGTGTTGTTTTTGTTATGATGCTGATACGTCCTTACAGTAATCGAGTCTGCTTGTAACAAATGGATGAACAAGTTTCTCTGCGCCCTGTTTAGGCAAATATGTGGTGATGAAGATTTTTCCAGACATTTTGCACAGTGCTTAGCTTCCATTGCTTGTTATCTACTTAGCCTCATAGCTCCAGTGTAAGACTAGAGAAGCAAACTTCAGACACTGAACGAGTCTTGGCTGATTGTGCATGTTAAATTTTTTCACCAAATTATCAGTGGAATAACAAAGTCGCTTCTGCTTTTATTTTCCAGTTTGAGGACCCCTTTTCCATTGGACAGTCAAAGACCCTTGATGACAGAAGGCTACAGGACGACTCATCTGTCCTGCATCCAGGCGACAGTGGGATGCAAACAGTCCGAGCTTCGCTGTTTGATAATGTGGTGGAAAGGCACAGTGTTCAAATGGTGGAGGACAGCAGCAGCCCTGCAGGTCCGGTGGTGAAGCCCATGCCCAGGCGGAATATCTCTCTCCGAGCTAAAGCAGACAGCGTCCCCAAAGCTCTGAGGGATGAAGAGGATAGTAGTTTGGTCACAGCAACTTACAGGGAGCCGGAGTCGCCCTCCAGCCCCCGGCGAGTGGAGCACGTTTTTGACACTTTGGCTGCTGTTGAAGAGATTCGTGCGGTCAGTGAGAGTGTACCGGCCGCTCACCTAGAAGACCGGGCGCTCACTCTCCGTTCTCGAAGGTCGGAGGGGTCAGAGAAGCCGCAGCAAGCAATTGGAGGTCCAGCTGAAGATAGTAGCCTAATCCTGGGGTACACGAACCAGTTTAAGGATAAAGACATTCTTCCAGCTGACTCCACTACAGAGCCTTGTAACACCCGGGTCCTCAGGGTGGGGGCGCTGCACAAGTGGGTGGAATCAGAAACTAAGGATGTGGAGAGGGATAAGCAGAGGGAGATGGTGAGGAAGATGGAGGAAGAGATCCAGAGGCAGATGGAGGTTCACATGGCTGCCAGAGCTGACTTGGAAGAGGAGGAGCAACAGGCAGAGAGGCAGAAGCAGATGGAGGTGGAGAGGCAGAAGCAGATGGAGGTGGAGAGGCAGAAGCAGATGGAGGTGGAGAGGCAGAGGCAGATGGAGGTGGAGAGACAGAAGCAGATGGAGGTGGAGAGGCAGAGACAGATGGAGGTGGAGAGGCAGAGGCAGATGGAGGTGGAGAGGCAGAGGCAGATGGAAGTGGAGAGGCAGAGGCAGATGGAGGTGGAGAGGCAGAAGCAGATGGAGGTGGAGAGGCAGAAACAGGCGGAGCGAGAAAGGGAAAGAGAAGAAGCCGCAGCAGCCGCCAAAAGGCCGAAGATGGTAGAAGAGCATCCAACACCCAGGCCAAGGGCCACCTACTTTGCTCTAACGGGTCAGTTAAATGAGACCGTGCACCAGGCAGCTGGAGTGGACAAGCGAGGGAAAACGGAGGAACATGTGAAGGCGGAAGTGCCGTTTGATGACTTTTCTGTGAAAAGTGGCAGGTGGGGCTATCCAAGTAGATCAGCTTCCGTAAGAAGAAACCCTTCAATGGACCCTACGCTTCTGAAAAGTTCGGCAGAAGAATGGCGGAGAAGCGAAGGTAGAGAAAGAACGCAAAGGAATTCGATGCAGCTGAAAGATAAAGCAATAGAGGAGGGTCTGGAGATTGAGAAGCAGAAGATAGCAGAGTACGAAAGGATAAAGGACTTGGAGAGGCAGAAAAAACAGAGAGAATTGGAGATGGAGAAGCAGAAGGAGATTGAGAGGGAGCGAAAGAAGGAAATGGACAGGCAGAGGGAGTTGGAGAAAGAGAGAGAGAGGCAAAGGGAGTTGGAACGTCAGAAGGAGAGACAGAAAGAGATGGAGAGACAGAGGGAACTGGAGAGTCAAAGGGAACTCGAACGACAGAAACAACTGGAAAAGGAACGTCAAAAACAGATAGAATACGAGAAGAGGAAGGCAGCGGAGAGGGAGCTCGAGCAACAAAGGGAGTTTGAGAGACAACGACAGAAAGAATATGAGAGAGAGAAGGAGAGAATGCTGGACCAGGAAAGGCTAAAGATGAGAGAGTTTGAGAAACAGAGGGAGATGGAGCGAGAAAGGGAAAGACAGTTGGAGCTGGAGAAACAGAAAGAAATCGAAAGACAGAAACAGAAGGAGCTCGAGAGGCAGAAAGAGATCGAGAGGCAGAAAGAGCTGGAAAGGCAGAGAGAGCTGGAAAGACAGCGAGAACTGGAGAGACAGAGGGAGCTTGAGAAAGAAAGACAGAGACAGCTGGAGAGACAAAGAGAAATGGAGAGACAGAGGGAACTTGAAAAGCAAAGAGAGCTTGAAAGGCAGAAAGAACTGGAAAGGCAAAGGGAGCAGGAGCGACAAAATGAACTAGAAAGACAGAAACAGAAAGAACTGGAGCAGCAGAGGGAGATGGAGCGGTGGATGCAGTCTGAACGACAGAAATCAGAGGAAAGAGAAAGACAGAGAGAGCGAGAAGAACTCGAGAGGATCAGGGAGCTTGAGAAACGCCAGCTTCTCGAGTTCCAGCAGCAGAAAGAGAGTGAGAGACGAGCCCAGCAGGAGAGAGAGAGAGACAAACATACTGCGAGGCCGAATAAAGAAAGAGATGAGGAGTTGCAGAGGGTGGCTGAACGGCAAAAGCAGGAGACTGAACAAGAAAAGAGAACAGCAGAGTCTCCTTTAAGGCCCAAAGTGCTCGATCTAGATTCAGTTTCTTTGGGTGATAGGGATGAAAGCCCCACAAGCAGATGGAAGCAACCTTCACCTCGTGCTGAAGAAGCCTACAGGCCATCTATCCTGGACATAGATTCCTTCAGGAACCAAACGCAACCTGAGGCTTCCGTGGACCCTTTTGGTATGCCGGAATTTGCTTTAACCAAACCGGTTGCTCCAGTTCACCCTCAAACCTTGCTGCAGAATCTCCAGCCCAACACGATCCCTCAACACCAGCAACAGGGGATCCCTCAGCCTCAGTACCAGCTTCAGCAACAATTCCAGTCTCAGCCAATTCAGCCTCAAGCCCTCTTGCAGAATCTCCAACCCAACACAATCCCTCATTACCAGCAACAGGGTATCCCTCAGCCTCAGTACCAGCTTCAGCCTCAGTTTCAATCGCAACCCAACCCTGTTCCCCAGCCTCTGTACCAGCTGCCTCAATTCCAGTCTCAACCGCAGCCTTCCTTCCATCCTTCCTTGCCTTTAGAACAAGCAAAGCTGCAAACGCCCCTGCAACCCCAAAGCTTTGGTGCCGAAAGACCTAAAACACAACCCCAGGCCTTTTCTCAGTCAGACTGGGCCTCTGGAGTCTCCCAGTCTGGATCAGGGTGGCACTCTTCTCAAGCAGGACCTTGGAGTATGTCGCAGGGTGAAGTTGCCGTGGATGAACCTCTGTGGGTTACTGCCACAGAAGGTTCCAGGAGACCCATTAGCACCAGGCTGAGCATAGAGCAGATGCTTCAACGGCAGGAAGACAGAGCATCAGGATCTGTCCTGAGCCCAACTTTAGCACCCTCAGTGACCCCATCCCAAACCTCTGCTTTCGCATCTTCAGCGGTTTCAAACCAAGGTCCTACTTTGACACCTGCGTCTAGCATAGGAACCTCCCCCTTCTCGCTTTTGACTCCAGAGAGAGTCTGGACCACACCTACAGATGGAGCTTCTGCGGCAGCCTCTCTGCCCAGGAAAGAGGCCCAGACCTCTCTGGCGGTTGAACCAATCTGGACTCCAAACTGGGAGCTGGCATCCCAGGAACTGAACCAGGCACAGCAAAGGAACAAAGGGACTCAGGTGAGTAGGTGCACACATAGGTACCAATGTACACTAAGGCCGCAATGATTAGTGAAAGTCAATTCGTCGTCAGCAATATATTATAAAAGCACAGGTTGACTAGGGATGCACGATCGCAGTCGGCCAACAGCGGAACTGACAGATGTTTTGCCTTAAATAAGCAATCTGCAATCATGCCGGCCTGTATTGCAATTTAATAACATAAATAACATGAGCCAGGTAAGTTTTTAACATGCTTTAAAACTTAAATACTTACAATTTGAAAAGATGCTGATTTAAAAGCAGCTTGAGAGAACCAAAGAGCTGCATCCAGGCATTTCGTACTGAATTGGTTATTGGCTGATGTAAGTACGATCCTGGTGTGGTGCTTTGATCAAACTGTTCTTTTAGAGAAACATGAATTTATGGTGTATTATTAGCTGTACAAAATGTTTTATTCTCATAAGTAATCCAGAAAAACTCAAACGCAGTCAATTCAGACTCTATACTGTTAGCACACTCAAAAAATGGAGCAACTTTACTGCAGCATTTTAAAGTAACTGGTAGCTAACGCAGCCCGAAGCTCAGACAGGTTGCCAGGTTGAGGACACTGAACCTTAATGAGCACAGCATTATACTTGGCAAGCGACGACGAGTGCTACACTACAAATTGATAGCTAATGTATACGCTTGCAATGTTTTTGTTGGTTGCAAATTATAAACCAGCTCGTGGATTTTTTATAACTCCGTCAATGTTAGCTAGAGACATGGCTGGCTATGAATGGTAGCCAAAGCTAAGCCAATTATCCTGAAAACGAAAGCCTGCTGCTCAGAAAATACTCGCTGCCTTCATTAAAGCTGAAGTTGACTTCTTATTCGCCTGCTTCTTGTAGGCATTTTCCTGTTCCACCTTAAATGGTGCAGCAGTTACACTCTGGCACCAGCCTATTTGCAAGCTTCTTGTTCTGATTTTCCCATTTTGAATGTAACTCCTGCACCATTTAAGGTGGAACGGAAAATTTCAGCAAGAAGCTGGCGAGTATGAAGCCTTGTCTGCCTTGATTAAGCGAGTACTTGAATGTTTGAAATGCCTACACCTGCTCATAACAGTGATAAATTAGTTAAGATTAGCTAACCCTAGCTGGTGTTCAGTGCTTACCGGTTCAGGAGAAAACTAGCCAACTCTGCATCCGTCTTAAAGTCCCTCTAGGCTCTAATCTATCTGAATTTTTCCAATATTTACTCACGTCTCACTGCGTCTCTGGTCATGGAGCTTTTCAGAAGGATGATGAGCCCTTGTAGGTTAGGATCTAGTTTGTTTGCTTGCTTCCATGGCTGCTGCACGCTGTGTTTGCCTCCCTGTTCGGTTCATATCTGTCGAAATGGTACAAGGAAATGAGCAGTGGGTGGGATCACAGGCCAAAACACAAGCAGACTTTCCACTCTGGAACAGATATTTCAAAGATACTGGCTGCAGCGCTGCCGGCGGAGAAGCCAGCATTTCAACTTAGCATGCTTCCTTAATCTCTGATCACATGCCATGGTCATTTTATGATTTAGTGCAGTAAATATATTACTTATTGCTCCTTCAGAGGGCTCATATTGGATTGGTGGGCAGAAACACATTCAGGACATCTCTAGTTATTTCATAGTTTTATTTCATAGTCTCTATTGTTCTGAAATGCGGGGAAAAACACTGTGCGCAAAAGTTTGAACACCCCTAGTCAAACTGCATGCTTTTCCTTGTGACACACCTCCATTGGGAACAAACTTGTGAACAGACTTAATGCATTTTCCTGCTAATTTTACTGCACAATTTCTGTTATTTGCTGAGTTTAATATATTAAACACAGTTAATGTTTTATTTTTCCCCCAGTGTGTTAAATTCAGCAAATAAACAGTCATTGTGCATTAAAATGCGCAGAGGTGTGTTCTCTGTTGAGGATGTGTTCACTTAGACCGGTCAGGCATAACATTATGACCACCTCCTTGTTTCTACACTCATTGTCCATTTTATCAGCTCCACTTACTATATAGGTGCACTTTGTAGTTCTACAGTTACAGACTGTAGTCCATCTGTTTCTCTGATACTTTGTTAGCCCCCTTTTACCCTGTTCTTCAGTGGTCAGGACCCCCATGGACTCTCGCAGAGCAGGTACTATTTGGGTGGTGGATCATTCTCAGCACTGCAGTGACACTGACATGGTGGTGGTGTGTTAGTGTGTGTTGCGCTGGTCTGAGTGGATCAGACACAGCAGTGCTGCTGGACCTCAGTGTCACTGCTGGACTGAGAATAGTCCACCAACCAAAACTATCCAGCCAACAGCGTCCTGTGGGCAGCGTCGTGTGACCACTAATGAAGGACTAGAGGATGACCAACACAAACTGTGCAGCAGCAGATGAGCTATCGTCTCTGACTTTACATCCACAAGGTGGACTGATAAGGTAGGAGTGTCTAATAGAGTGGACAGTGAGTGGACACAGTGTTTAAAAACTCCATCAGCACCGCTGTGTCTGATCCACTCGTACCAGTACAACACACACTAACACACCACCACCACGTCAGTGTTGCTGCAGTGCTGAGAATGATCCACCACCCAAATAGTACCTGCTCTGTGAGGGTCCATGGGGGTCCTGAGCACTGAAGAACAGGGTAAAAGGGGGCTAACAAAGTATCAGAGAAACAGATGGACTACAGTCTGTAACTGTAGAACTACAAAGTGCACCTATATAGTAAGTTCTACATAACATTTGTTATGTAACTTTAACAATAACTGTGACCCTTTGTGTGTGTGTGTGTGTGTGTGTGTGTGTGTGTGTGTGTAGGATGTGTCGCGGATGCGATCGAGGAGCGTTAGCCGGCGGTCCGCTCCCACCGAGAGTTCTGTAGACGGCCCGCTGTCGCGGATCAGGAGCCGCAGCGCGCACAGAGAGAGAGCGCGGCCCAGCTGGGTGAGTCAGGAGATAAAAACACAGACACACAGAGAAGATGACTGAGTTAGCACACAAACACACAGAGACGACAGCAGATCTAGGCGAGTCTGAATGCTCTCACACTGAGAACAGCCGAGCAGAGTGAGTCAGACAGGTAAACACCCAAACACACGTATTTACACTGCCTTTCAGACGTCTGCAGTCACGGCTCACAGTGTGGGAATCAGTATTTTTAATGATGTGAAGCTAATTCTGCTGCTCATACATGACCTTAACATCAACCGCACACTTTCAAGTAAATAGTACGAAGAAAAAAGCGTGGAAATGTAAGATGTGTGATGAAGAAAACTGTAGATGACTCTAAAATGACCTAGAACGCTGTAGACCATCAACAGTTCAGATATTATAGGGGTGCAGGATTTCTCAGTTAGCCAGATTACTTAAAGGGGAACTCCACCAATTGTTATAGTTCTCTGTAGGATTAAATAAAGATGCAAAGAAAGTTATTCAGAGCGGTTTGGTGTGAAACGCTCTGTGAGTCAGAATTGTTCACAGTGGTGGTGATAGGAACCAGACGTCCACCTCTAAAAGCTCCCTCACAGGAAGTTATTACATGAAATGGTTATGAATTCACTGCCTGATGACTGAGACACTGCTTTATGATAGTTTTGAGAACTTAATATCTAGTCATGGTGGAGGGATACATTCAGGGTGTTATACGGCAAAATAGTCCCCAAATTCCCTCGTCCTCTTTTTTTCTATTGGCCAGACTTGACTTTGGGTTGACTTAAGTTATCTGGCTAAACTGAGAAATCCTGCTTTGTGAAATAGCAGGCAAGTTATAAGATACAGTTGTGTGCAAAAGTTTGGGCGCCCCATTCAAATTAGGTTTTTTTTTGTTTGTTTTTTTTTGTCGAAGTGAAAATTTTAGAGCACAGTAAAATAAGTGTTCCATAACTTTTGCACAGGCCTCATTATATATTTATATAGTTAGATTCAGAAAAATAAACAGTAATTGTGCATCAAAATGTGTTCTCTGTATACATTGTTAACTTAGTGTTAATTTTCACCTAGAAAATCAACGACAACATGAAATTTGACCAAACTTTTGCATGAGACTGTAAGATATTAACATCCAGAATTTCTGGAGATCTCGAAACAGGCCCCAAATGGTTTGCGGGTGATACCGATGATAATTTTATTGGCCGATATACATTTATATTTATATTGTATTATTATATTTTCATTTTAGACTCCAGTAGTTTTAGTTAAACTGTGCTTTCCTGACTGATATGATTGCAGGTCATTGATTACTGCACAGGTTAATCTAAAGCCTGAGGTCAAATGTCCAATAGGAGGAGAGTTAAGTCTCAGTGGCTGGTTGCACCAGTTGTGTGTAAGGTCAAACGTAGGCTAGTTGTAACGTAAGTTCAGGTTTGTCATCACTAAATCAGAACGATTTGCACCACAAACTAGTTTTTCATTCATCGTTCTGGTTTAAACTCTGAGCTTGAAGATAAACACCCACAGCTCCAGCTCAGTGAGACTCAGCTTCACAGACAGCTAAACTGAGGCTGCCGTTGTGTCGGTCAGCCAGAAACTGTCCTTTAAAAAGCTGCATGTTTGTTTTTTTCCTCAGGGAAATATTAAAGAATAAATAATTAGCTTTACCCAGTTCAACCTGTACGCATGGTAACGGCACGACTTACGGATTTGTGGTGCAACCAGATTTAGTAAAAGGATGGTTTGAAACTAACTAGTGTAACTGAGGACTCAGTAAAGACTTTACACACAAGCTTAAGTACAAACTCACACAAAACTGGTGCAACTCAATCCAGTTCTGTTCAACATCCTCAAACCTTGGCTCAAGTCATGCGGTGTAGAGGGAAGTCCTGCTTTGAGAAACTCCCTCCTGTTTATTTACTTCAGTCACATTTCACAGAGCCCTGCCAAGCAGGGTTGAAGTCACTAAGATGTTTTCCATCACATGGAAGATGTTTTCCAGCTTTCACAATCTCAGCCCGGCAGCCACATTTTAGATTCTGAGACGAGCGTTTACTCAACAACCAGTGAAACTATTCAGTGTTCCTAATTGACCTCTCCAGGCTCTGCCCACTAGTGCATTATTATACAACTACTGGCAGAAATCCCATTCGACATAATGAGGAACTGCAGAGCTCTGCTTAGTTGTTTTATTGCGATCTAAAGATATCTGTCGTCATCGTCACGGGGCAGCTTCGCCTTATTGATGTTGCTCCAGGCTGCATGCTGGATGAGGTACGAGAGGGAAAAAGCGAGAATCCGATCCAGTCCTGTAACAAATCTGTCCTGAAACAGCACTCGCTTAAATTATTGTTATCCCACTTTTAGATGCTCATCTTAAAGGGGAGCTCCACCAATTTTTCAACATTTCTGCATATTTAAATGGTCAACAGAGTCATTCAGAGTGGTTTGATGTGAATTTCTTCGATCTAGAGAAACTTACCGAGTCAGAATTGTTCACAGTGGTGGTGATAGGAACCAGACATCCACCTCTAAAAGCTCTCTTACGGGAAGTTATTGGTTTTGAACACACAGCCTGATGTGTGAGACGTTGTTTCACGGTAGTTTTGTAATAAAGTTTTGCCCTGAAATATATTTTCAACAGTTTATTTTATTCCATTCATGGTGGCGGGATACATGGAGGGTGTTATAAAGCAAAGTAGTCCCAAAACCAAGCTTACTTTTTCAGATATTCTTATATTTTCCAAACATTAAAATTGCATATAAAACTCAAAACACATGTAGGTTCAGTGGTAGTAAATAAAATATTTTATATTATAAAATATATTTTATATTTGCATCGTAGTTATCGGGACCACCAGTTCCACCACCGCTGTAAAGAAATCTGAGTCGGTAAGTTTCTCTACAAAGTAACCATTTCACTCTGGCTGACTTTGTTTATATTTCAGTCACTGAATTATATGAAAATTTTTACAAATTGGTGGAGTTCCCCTTTAAATGAAGTGCTATGATGGGACTTTGTAAGCAACCAGCATTAAAAACAGCTGTGAACTTTTTAATTAGCTTAATAATTAGTATTCGTATTTTAATAAGCTTATTAATCAGATCTTTACCTCTAAAAAATTACAGTTTTAGAATTTCTCATTATGTTCACTCTTAAAAAGATGGTGCTTTAGTAGAAAAAGGTTCTGTAAAGAACCATGAACACACTTTGCATGATTAGAGGCTTCTTTGCTTCATGAAGGGTTCTTCAGTGTTGTAGATGGTCCCAAATAGAATCTTTTTGAAAAGGGTTCTATATAACACCAAAAAGGGCTCTCCTGTTGTTAGTACACTCTTAAAAATTATGGTTCTTTGAGAGTTCTTTAGTAAAGAAAATGGTTCTATATACAACCATGAATGCTCAAAAAACTCTTTGGATGATTTTTGCATGATTCTATGTAGAACCTTTTTGAAAAGGATCTTATATAGCACCACAAAGCGTTCTTCTAGTGTTATAAGCTTGACATACACGCTTGGATCTTCAAGCGTTCTTTAGTAAAGAAAGAGGCTCTATGTGGAACCATGAACACTCAAAGAACCCTTTGCATAATAAAAGGGTTCTTTGCATTAGGAAAGTTCTTCAGATTATTGGAGAATGTGTTGTAGATGGTTCCATACAGAACCTTTTTGAAAAGGGTTCTAAATAGCACCCACAAGGTTCCTCTATCGCTACAAGCTTGACATCGTAACCATAGAAGAACTTTTTTGGGTGCTATAGAGAACCATTTTCAAAAAGGTTCTGTATGGAACCATCTACAACACATTCTCCATCAATCTGTAGAACTATTTCACCATGCAAAGGGTTCTTTGAGTGCTTGTGGTTCTATATAGAACCATTTCCCTGACTAAAGAACACTTGAAGAACCATTTTTAACTGGTTATATCAAGCTTATGACAATAGAAGAATCATTTTTAGAACGCTTTTCAAAAAAGGTTCTATATAGAACCAACTACAACACATTCTTCATCAGTCTGAAAAAACATTACATAATACAAAGAGCCCATTAATCATGTAAAGGGTTCTTTGGGTGGTCATGGCACTTTAGAACCTTTTTTCTCTACTTGAAGAACCATCTTCTTAAGGGTGTAGAACGGTATTTTCACTATCGTTCTGCGAAACCAGTCCAGCCTAGCAACCGTAGCTATGAAAGACTGTTTGTGGGCGGAGCCTGGACAGGCCAGTCCATTGGAACTTCATTATAAATGTGAATGAATTGGGCTGGTGAGCCCACAGAGCTCTGACATGTCAGCTGCCCTTTGGAGTCGAGGCCTTGCTGCGTTGTGATTGAACCTGTTTGTGTGGGAGGAGCAGGAATGCAGGCCGATGACGGTTACAGGAGCGCCTCGAAGTTGACTAATCCCAGAGTTATTCCCTCTTATATCCTGTACTCGGATACATCATGTTGAATTTTAGTGGTTTATTTTATTGGAACCGCTCATTAATTTGAGATTTTCCTAAAAAGAAATTGCACATGTGCAGTTTTGCTTCATATATGCTTCATATACACATCTGTTATTATACGAATATATGAATTAAACTGTATACCAGCCAGGTGCATATAAACACCGAGCAGTTCCTGATAGACAGGTTCCTCTGGTTCCTGGACATATTTTTCTATCCTTGGGTGAAATTAATGATTGATAATCACCTGAGAGAGTGAGAAGATTGTGTGCGTTGGCTCTGATTTAGTGCTTTGGGCTGGTCAGCCTGCCAGAAATGCTTCCTTGTGTGGAGCGAGTGTGTCCATGTGTTTTAGTATGGAGATTAAACTTTAACTCAGGGTGGTGTGAAGAAGCTGACCTGTCCTCTTCAGTAGTTCTGAAGCAGAAGGCTGGGGATTGACATCTTTTCATCTGTCCATCTTTTCCCTCTTTAAGCTGTTAATCAACATGTGAGCTTCGACCTGAGTGCCACCTCGTGGCCTGAATATATGTCGCCATCTGCTGGTCAGAGTGTGTTAATACATTGCATGTGGGCTTCAAATTAGAGGGATTAGTGCATCTGAGGCTGAAATTAACTGGCCAAACCAAACAATCCTGAACTGCCCGTCTCATGTAGGAAGAAGAAATCACCTTATTTAGACTCTTATGGCTACTAAGGCTAGATTATCAAAGCTGATGGCGAACTTTTAAAGAATTTGTTTAGTAAAAAAAAGAGTTTTTCCACCTTTACTTCAAATGTGGCTGGTCAGTTATAACTTGTTTGGTGTCTAAAGTGTGCTTATTTAATCTTGCACTATAGCTACAAGGCTAATGTAACTAAGTAATGGAAGCTTATACCCCACCAATTAGCCTTGTGCTAACTCCAAACTGTGAACTATGTGGAGTTGTTAAGTAGTCTTTAATAGACTGGCGCTTGTGTAATGTCTAGGGCAGGTGTGTCAAACTCACCCACTAAAGAGGGCCATATTAAAAAATCTCAACAAATCTGTGGGCCAGACAAAAAAATGTTTTTATTTACATTTTAATTAATGTTGTGCTGTAACCCGAACTGGGGCGGCACGGGTAGCGCAGTGGGTAGCGCTGTCGCCTCACAGCAAGAAGGGCCTGGGTTCGATTCCCGGCCGGGCGACCAGGGTCATTTCTGTGTGGAGTTTGCATGTACTCCCCGTGTCTGCGTGGGTTTCCTCCGGGTACTCCGGTTTCCTCCCACGGTCCAAAGACATGCAATCAGGCTGATTGGACGTGCTAAATTGCCCCTAGATGTGTGTGTATGTCTGTCTGTCTGCCCTGCGATGGACTGGCGACCTGTCCAGGGTGTATCCTGCCTTCCGCCCAATGACAGCTGGGATAGGCTCCAGCACCCCACCGCGACCCAGAAGGATAAGCGGTTTAGATGATGGATGGATGGATGGATGTAACCTGAACTGGCCGTTGTATTATTCAAAATACACAAAAACGTCAGCAGTAAAATACAGGCATTTATAAAAGACCTTGAAATATTGCATGAATACTTAAAAAATTCTGAATTTAAATGTCCCCAGGAACTCTTTTAAAGTCTTTTAAACCTACCTATCTGCTTGAACTAAACACCTGGCATCCTTTCTTTATTAAGAAGTTATTAAGTTCATTAATTCTAGGGCTCAATTTCTGAGCTGCTGAGCTGATATTAAGTGTTTATATTGGTTGAACTGCAGCTGAAATGCAGTTAGTGTGTTTGGTAATTATTACTGATGTGGAATTGCATAGAATTGAAGTGTAACTGCCGTCCCATAGACTGTTGTTGAATGACTCCTTTAGAGGGCGGCGCTGAGTGACGTTTGTTTATTCTATGGTTGTTAATGACGCCTTTAGAGGGCGGCGCTGAGCGACCTTTGTTGATTCAATGATTGTTAATGACTCCTTTAGAGGGCGGCGCTGAGTGACGTTTGTTTATTCTATGGTTGTTAATGACGCCTTTAGAGGGCGGCACTGAGTGACGTTTGTTTATTCTATGGTTGTTAATGACGCCTTTAGAGGGCGGCGCTGAGTGACGTTTGTTTATTTGATGTTTGTTAATGACTCCTTTAGAGGGCGGCGGTGAGCGACGTTTGTTTATTTGATGTTTGTTAATGACTCCTTTAGAGGGCGGCGCTGAGTGACGTTTGTTTATTCGATGTTTGTTAATGACGCCTTTAGAGGGCGGCGCTGAGTGACGTTTGTTTATTCGATGTTTGTTAATGACGCCTTTAGAGGGCGGCGCTGAGTGACGTTTGTTTATTCTATGGTTGTTAATGACGCCTTTAGAGGGCGGCGCTGAGTGACGTTTGTTTATTTGATGTTTGTTAATGACTCCTTTAGAGGGCGGCGGTGAGCGACGTTTGTTTATTTGATGTTTGTTAATGACTCCTTTAGAGGGCGGCGATGAGCGACGTTTGTTTATTAGATATTTGTTAATGACGCCTTTAGAGGGCGGCGCTGAGTGACGTTTATTTATTCGATGGTTGTTAATGACGCCTTTAGAGGGCGGCGCTGAGCGACGTTTGTTTATTTGATGTTTGTTAATGACGCCTTTAGAGGGCGGCGATGAGCGACGTTTGTTTATTAGACATTTGTTAATGACGCCTTTAGAGGGCGGCGCTGAGTGACGTTTATTTATTCGATGGTTGTTAATGACGCCTTTAGAGGGCGGCGCTGAGCGACGTTTGTTTATTTGATGTTTGTTAATGACGCCTTTAGAGGGCGGCGCTGAGTGATGTTTGTTTATTCAAAGTTTGTTAATGATGCCTTTAGAGGGCGGCGCTGAGTGACGTTTATTTATTCTATGGTTGTTAATGACGCCTTTAGAGGGCGGCGCTGAGTGACGTTTATTTATTCTATGGTTGTTAATGACGCCTTTAGAGGGCGGCGCTGAGTGACGTTTGTTTATTCGATGTTTGTTAATGACGCCTTTAGAGGGCGGCGCTGAGCGACGTTTGTTTATTCGATGTTTGTTAATGACGCCTTTAGAGGGCGGCGCTGAGCGACGTTTGTTTATTCGATGTTTGTTAATGACGCCTTTAGAGGGCGGCGCTGAGCGACGTTTGTTTATTCGATGTTTGTTAATGACGCCTTTAGAGGGCGGCGCTGAGCGACGTTTGTTTATTCGATGTTTGTTAATGACGCCTTTAGAGGGCGGCGCTGAGCGACGTTTGTTTATTTGATGTTTGTTAATGATGCCTTTAGAGGGCGGCGCTGAGCGACATGTGTTTATTCGATGGTTGTTAATGACGCCTTTAGAGGGCGGCGCTGAGCGACGTTTGTTTATTCGATGTTTGTTAATGACGCCTTTAGAGGGCGGCGCTGAGCGACGTTTGTTTATTCGATGTTTGTTAATGACCCTTTAGAGGGCGGCGCTGGGCGACGTTTGTTTATTGATGTTTGTTAATGACGCCTTTAGAGGGCGGCGCTGAGCGACGTTTGTTTTTCGATGTTTGTTATGACTCCTTTAGAGGGCGCTGAGCGTGTTTTTCGATGTTTGTTAATGACTCCTTTAGAGGGCGGCGATGAGCGACGTTTGTTTATTCGATGTTTGTTAATGACGCCTTTAGAGGGCGGCGCTGAGCGACGTGTGTTTATTCGATGGTTGTTAATGACGCCTTTAGAGGGCGGCGCTGAGCGACGTTTGTTTATTTGATGTTTGCAGTAGTGAGTAGAGGTTGTTTATTTGAACTCTTGTGTCTTTAATTGCCAGCTACTCAGTATTGATAGCTTTGATTGATAGTAAGCTTGCTAATTGGTCTGTTTGGCCACTTTAGGTTTGTTGCATACAATGAATAAAAATTGCAGTGATTTATTTGGCAGTTAATCATAAACTAAAGTTTTCTAAACGTGTCTGTCCCTACTTTTGTCCATATCTGTTGATAAGTGTGTCTCACCGTTTCTCATATAACCCATAAGCCTTAAAGTTTGAATGGGCTTGTTTAAGACACCTGAGTCCTGCCTTTGACTGAGCGCGGTGAAAACAAAGCCTGCTCGGAGATGTCGCGGTTAAACCTTGTAGACTGGGTGAAGTGAAAGTTGAAACAGGTGGAAGTGTTTGGACAGATCTCAGACTGTTTGGTGTTGCATGTGTGAGGAGCTGCTTGTGTTTCTGTAGTTTTCTCTGTGAACTTGTTGTGACGTGTGTTGCGCTTGTGGTCTTTGAGCGGAAGTCCCCTGTTTGTGTGTGTCCCTCTCTCTAACTCTCTTGCTCTCTCGCTCTCTCTGATGCATTCAGAAAGGAAGAGTCATGATCGCATCATCGCTCGGTAGCGCTGTCATAAGCAGAAACAGACAGCTGAGCCACATAGAGCTGTAAAAAGATGAGAGAATCAGTTGGAGCTGCATAAAGGAGCGCTGAGACACAGGTGTTCATTATACTGTACTGGATTGTAAGACTGCGATTGGACTGCATTGGATTGTAAAGATTCACTGTTGGATTGGATTTGATTGTAATAGTGTGAGAGTCACTCTATTGGACTGTACTGATTGTAAGAGTCACTCTATTGGACTGGATTTGATTGTAATAGTCTAAGAGTCACTCTTACACTGTGCTGGATTGTAAGAGTCACTCTACTGGACTTTGCTGGACTGTAAGACTCACTCTATTGGACTTTGCCCGACTATAAGAGTCACTTTATGGACTGTACTTATTGTAAGAGTCACTCTGTTGGACTGGATTTGATTGTAATAGTGTAAGCGTCACTCAAAGAGTGTAAGGTCACTCTAGTGGACTGCATTGGATTGTAAGGTGGTAAGAGTCGCTCTATTGGACTGCATTGCATTGTAAAAGTGTAAGAATCACTCTATTGGACTCTACTTGATTATAGGAGTAACTTTACTGGAGTCTACTATGTTGTAAAAGTCACTCTATTGGACTGAATTAGACAGTAAGAGCGTAGAAGTCACCGTATCGGACTGTCGTAGATTGTAAGAGTCACACTATTGGACTGCACTGAAAGAGTCACACTGCTGGAATCTACTATATTGTAAGAGTCACTCTATTGGACCGAATTGGACTGTGAGAGTGTAAAAGTAACACTGTTGGACTGTATTGTACGAATCACACTATTGGATTATAAAAGCAAGACAGAAGAGAGAGAAATGGCTTGGTTCCGCTGCCCGTCGTGCTTGTGGCCGCTACAGTGGATCTGGGTAAGCTAAACACTTACAAGCACACACACACACACACACACACACGAGAAAGAGAAAGTTACAGGAAGAGCAATATCCCCAAGCCACAGCAGGCACTCAGCCGTCTCACAGAATCTGATAAGAAAATCAGTGCGACAGACAGGAGGAGTCTTACGTGTGTCGGCTTCTGAATATAGCTTTATTTTTAGTTTTGTCTCATGCGTTTTTCCTGTTGATTGGCAGCTCTTCCCTCTGCCGCGTTAGATGAGGTCTGAGGACGTCTAGCGAATACAGCTGTTTCATCAGGTTTCCTTTATCGATTTGTATTAACTCACTGTATTAAAGCCTAGGCAGGTTTATTTAGAGGACAGGTGTAAATACTAGTAACAGTGCTGTATTGGAAGTAAACCTAAAAGCCACACCCATTTTATGTCCTTGTTGTGATGTTTAAACCACATTCGGGCCAAATGGGTTTCGGTGTTTTCAACAGTAGTTTGGGAAAGAAAACTGCTAAATCAGCTGCTTTACGGTCACTGAAGCTTTTCTGTTTTTCTAAGCAGGTTTACATACAAGTTTACAGGGCTGTAAGTGTGAGATTGGTGCTCTGCTCTCTTCAGTGAGCCTTTTCTGTGGATAGTGATTCATGTGAACATGTGCACTTCCTCATGATCATCAGAGGAAGCTGTGCTGCAGGTACACCGAACTGTTTTTGTGCCACACACTACATTTTCCTCATTATAACCACAGCTTCTGAACAGGGAGGCGTCCTGTGGTCATCAGTTTTGTTTTTACTCTGTTCCTCTCATTTCCTGACGTTACAAAGAGAATTATGTGTCAATGAAGGCCTAACGAGAGCAGGTGGCCTCCTGACTGAAGATTTAATAAAGAGTTAAATAATAAAGGATAATAGGATAGACAGTGTAA
>NW_023494793.1:1607686-1765186 GCF_904425465.1 Colossoma macropomum | reverse complement strand
GAGCTGCTGTTTTAAGAGACTCTTTGACCAGCTCAACATGTCTGTCTTGCTGTGAGTTTAACTGTCTCAGAGTGGGCTACGAGGCTATTTAGGGTTAAGAGTTTCTGTGTGAACAATAATTTACTTTCACATTAAACGGCCCACATCACCCCCCATAGTGGTTCAGCTGTGATATTTGGTGGATTTATGTACTCTAAGGTTCATTTGTCTTCACATGACCATTTTCCAGACTCTCTTTGTCCCTTAAACAGGCTGTTTTTGTTACTGCGCCTTTAAGACTGAGCTCTGTTCTGATTGGCTGTGCATCAAAAAATCAGTCCAGACCGAAACACTTCTTATCAGTGTGTCCCAATTCAGGGGCTGCGTCCTTCGGAGGCTGCATTTGAAGGCCGATTGCGTCACAGCGGCGCGACTAGGCTGTCCCGTTTCAAAGGCTCCTTCATATATGGTCGGGAAATGTGTCCTTCCAACATATCCCGAGGTTCATTGTGTGCCGGCGAGGATTCGAGAACATGGCGGCATCGACAGAGAAGCAAACGGCAGCTGAAGAACATAAATTTAAATTTAAATCCTTTATTTCGTGTTTGGTTTCAGCGTCGCTCCAACAGTGTTTTGCTGCATCTCGCGACATCTGCCGTCTGATCTCGCTCATATGCAGACTAGAAATCTGATTATTGAGCTAAAATCCAGCTCTCTTTATCAGATTTCTTAATCGGATTTCTAAATTGGAGTATGGTGTTTACATGACCATTTTAATAATTGGATAACTGCAGAAATCTGATTATGATCGGGTTATTGAGTGCATGTAAAAGCACTCAATCTCATCAGTAGCCGGCGGTGAAGCATCTCCAGCTCTGATAAATGAAAAAATAAACAACTAAAATCAAAGTTTGTGGCTCCGTCTTTAAATAACTTTAAAAGAACTTGACAGGAGCTGCGTTGGCGTGATGCAGCGGTCAGGGCAGGAACAGCGGTGCTGTGACACAAACAGGAAATCCGCCGTAGAGCAGACTCATTTCAGTTCAGCCTTCGCAGGTCTACACAGTCTTTGAGGGACACGCCTTCGTAGAACGCATCCTTCGAAGGATCCAGCCCCTGAATTGGGACACACTGTATATCTTCAGCGTGAGTGGGCGGAGCTAAACTGCTGTAGAATAGGCAGATATATGTAAAGGTGTTAGTTTTCATGACGTCACAAAAACATCAAAAACATCTGTATGGACTGAGGATATGTTGGTAAAACTGAAAAAGAGATCTCAATAGATTCACGTTGTGCTCAGATTCACGGAGATGATGATGCTCATCTTGAGCTGCTGCTAAACTCTTATCTCTCCTGTATCTCACACCTCCTTTTGTCTGATGCAGTTTATCGTAAGGCATCTTAGGAGAATCTCTGTTGAGCCATCAAGGACCGACATTTGATCAGTTTTCCATGATAGGGACCCTCTAAGTCAGTCAATTGCTGATATCAGAACACTCTGTATTAGCAGGTCTGTTGGATTTGTTTTAGTACTGTTTCTAGTTATAGATATTTAAAGGTGCAGTATACATTTCTGGATAATAATTGTTGATATTTGAACTGAACAGTAAAACAAATAACACCCCTCCCTTCAGTGATCCTTCAGAAGCCCCCCCTGGCCAAATTCATGGATGCGCATTGCCAGGGCAAACAACACTGGGCTGGCAAACTTAAAGTCTAGAACATGAAAACAGACTTTGAGACATTTATCTTTACATGGAAAATAGTTGCTTGCTGCTTTATTAATGTTTAAAATTTCGTATATCACTGCTTTCAGAAGAAAACCTCGTATCTCCATTTTTTGTCATTTTTCAGTTTTTGACATGATTTGAAAATGCCTGTTACCCTTTACATTATATCTAAATTTCATGACGTATGGACCAAAAGAAATGGCTCAAAATGACTTGTAAAAAAGTCTGGTTCCATTGACTGACATTAAAAGTACAGTGTGTTTTTTCCTCTTCCTGTAAAGTTACCATTTTGGACATATGAGGTTTTCTTCTGACAACAGCCCTATAAAACCTTTAAGCAGAAGCTAGACAGAAGCTGGGGAGATTCGGTCAGCTGATCTTAGCGTGGGTGTTTCAGCGACCTAACTCGGCTGCTGTAATGTGTATGTAGCCCAGCAGGTGGTGCCGTCTCTCTGCAGAGTTTTGCTAAGTGGGCTGTTTCCATTGTTTGTCCAAACGGAGCGGCACCCAGTTATTAACACTGAGTGTAATATGATAAGTATGTATATGGAAGTGCATAGTTATTCAAGGCAAAGAGTTTCTTTGCTCTCCGTTTTACTCTTGACTTTCTATATTACTGAATCTTCATCACCTGTAAACCACTTTAATCTGCGGAACTGTAAAAGTCGGGTTTTCTTTGTGCTGAACGAGACTGCACACACAGCAGTAACTTCCCATCCGATTCAAATCATAGTAAAATATCTCTTCTTCTCATCTTCGTGTGGTCTGGACTCAACATTTAAAACCTATATCTACAAAATTTCTCCACTTGATTCAGTGAGCTGGAAATGATTCATCACACAGTAAGAAGAGGTGATTCAGTGTGTTTAGGCCGTTGAGTGAGTCATATGTTGGACTATAGCAACAGTAATCAGTATAAATAGTGTCTAACTTATGAGATCAGATAATAAAATGGAGTAAACAGACAGGTGTTCGTTTATTTATTTATTTATTTTTATTTATGTATTTATTTGGGCCATGCTCTCAGCTTACAGTCCAGTTGCAGTGACTCGGCAGAAACGTGATCCTGCAGAATGAAATCATGCGACAGACGTGGATTCGTCACTGAGCTGCTGTTCGCATGAAAGGAGGACATTTGCTAAACAAACTCACAACATACACGTTTACACACTGCACCTGCCTTGTTTACTCCCTCCCTCCCTCTCTCTCCCTCCCTCCCTTTCTCTCCCTCTCTCTCTCTCTCTCTCTCCCCCTCTCTTTTTCTCTCCCTCCTCCCTTCCTCCCCTTCTCCCTTTCTCCTCTCTCTTTTTCTGTTTCTCTACCCTCTCTCTCTCCTTTCTCTCCCTCCTCTCTGTCCTCTTTCTATACCCCCCTCTCTCTTTCTTTCTTTCACTCTGTCTTTTTCCTCTCTCTTCCCCCTCCCTATTTTTCTCATCCTACCTTCCTCCCGCGCCTTTCTCCTCTCTTCCTTTTCTCCTCTTTCTCGCTCCCATTTAACTCTCTTTTCTCTGTCCTCTCTCTCTCTCTCTCTCTCTCTCTCTTTCTCTCTCTCACTTTCACTCACCTCTGTCCTCTCTATTTTTTTCCCCTCTCTCTCTCTCTCTCTCTCTCTCTCCCCCATCTTTCTCTCTTCTCTCTGGTCACCCTGCCCCCCTCTATCCTCTCTCTCTGTCCTCTTTCTGTATTTTTCCTGTCCTCTCTCTCTCTCTCTCTCTCTCTCTCTCTCTCTCTCTCTCTTTCTCTCTCTTTCCTTCTCAAACTCTCCCTTTCTCCTCTCACTCTCTCTCACTCCCTTTTTCCTTTCTCTCTTACCCTTCCTTATTTTTCGCTCCCTACCCTCCTCCCTCCCTTTCTCCCCTATTCCCTTTCTCTTCTTTCTCTTTCTTTTTTGTTCTCTTTTCTCTGTCCTCTGTATTTCTTTCCCTCTCTTGCTGTCTGTCTCTCTCCCCCATCTTTCTCTCTTCTCTCTGTTCACCCTGCCCCCCTTCTCTCTCTCCCCCTCTCCCTCCCCCTTCTCTCTCTCTCTCTGTCTTCAGGTTTTGCTCTGTCACTCTCGTGCCGTGTTGCGTAACCCCATTATTCCACCGTAAGGTGGAGGAGTATGAGGGAACACTGCAACGTTCTCTCTCTCTCTCTCTCTCTCTCTCTCTCTCTCTCTCTCTCTCTCTCTCCTCTCTCTTTCTCTTGCTCTCATTAATCACTAGCCCCCCAACCTCTCTCTCTCTTCTCCTCCCCTCTCCTTTCCTCTCTCTCCTCCTTTTCTCTCCCTCTGTTTCCCCTGCACTCACTCACTTGCTTCCCCTCCCTCTCACTCTTGCTTTCTTTTGCTCCTGCTCTCTCTCTCTCTCTTTCTCTCTCTCTCCTTTCCTCCTCCCTCTGTTTTTTTTCCTCCTCACACTCCGCTGTGCCACTGGGTTTCAGAGGCTGACGCATTTCGCTCTACCTGCCGCTACCTGCAGGGATCAGAGTGGGAACGACGGAGGGAAAGAGGAGTGAGAGAGTGGTGTTGGGAGTAGGAGGGCGATCGGACCTTGCCTCATTGTTTTTCCTCCCTCTCTCTCTCTCACTCTGTGTGCTGAGGATTTACTGCGGAGCGTCCAGCAGAGAGTTAGCGTGTGTGTTTGTGTTCGTGTGGGGCTGCAGCCGGACAGCAGGAGCAGCGAGGACGCACACGTTTGTGTTTTGGGAAGTTTCTGTGTGCAGGAAGGTTTGAAACGTGTCCGTTTAGGACGGAGTGTTTGTGTGAGTGACAGGTTTGATTGACGGCTGTTTTAAGTGTGTGACTATCGTGGCAGTTCAGCTGACGGCTCTGCTACAAACTCGCGCTCCAGGTGTGGCACTTTGATGATAAAAGCTAAACAAAAGAGCTTTTTTTGCTTTATATGCTACATTATGTGATATGAATTGGAGACGCATCTTACTTGAATTGTAAATGAATGTTAATAAGCTATGCATCGTATTTAAACGGATTGGAGACAGTAAGATTATAGTGTCCCTCACTGTATCTCAGATCAAGCTCAGTCTTTTCCATGTAATATAGTCTGTATAAGCTCCCTCACCCTTATCATTGACCTGCTGCTCTTCTCCTTCAGTTTGTCAGCCCGTGTGCATGTTTGCCGGTACCGTCCTACTTACGTAATCATGAGAACTTTTTGCTAGTAGCGGGGGTCCGCGCAGTAGGGGTTTAAAAGTGCATCTTGGAATGTTAAAATGGATTAAAATCGTACGTATTATTATTCAGTAACATATGTGCTCATTTTCCTTGGCCAAAATAAAACCCTTAAGCTGTGTTCCGATGTAAAGAGAGCAGATTTGACCAGGCATTTCTGTTCAGCTGATAGTTTTTCTGTCTACAGTCCACTGTATTACACTGTATTCTTAAAAATAATTGTGAATTGCACCAAAATTGTAATGTGAGTTATGGTGAGAGTTCAGATTTGTGAAGCATTGGATCATTTCCTTGAGTCATAATTGAATCAAATCATTGTGAATCTGGAGATTTGCCCTGAACGCTCCCCTTCCACTGTGGGATTTCTGGTCTCTGCGTATTTGCAGTGGCGTAAATGCCATTGACTGAGCAGTTCTGTCAGCGAGTGTGTGTGTGTGTGTTATAGTGTAGAGGTTTCAGCCAGTGGTTACAGACGCAGGCTTTATTTAGAGGAATATTACAGAGCTACTGTAAAAGGGCAGTAAATGCGCTGTAAAGTTGGACGCTGAGGCTCGGTAGCTGCTTGTGTTTGTGCTGGATGCTGCAGTGCAGAGAATCCAGTACAGTCTGTTCTGCTGCTGCTCCAAATACACGCTGTACCAGGGACTAAGAAGCAGTTTGGGGACGCACCACAATCAATAGACTGAAAGAGAGTCTTTAGGAAGTGGACAGCGCTAATAAAACGCCAACCTAACCATGGGGATTTAAAGTGGAAACAGATGAACTTCACTTCTACTTCTTCGACTGGACCTAATTCATTGGATTTTGATCCTCTGATGGACTGTACCATCTCTAGCTGAACAATACGCAACAACTAGGCAGGCAGTTGGATTGTGCCAAGTTGATCAAACTCAACAAGTAAACTTTCTCAAGTGATCCTCATTTTTGCCTTTAGAGTGGATCTTTTTACTCTGGTAACATCCAGAAAAATAAACTATAAGCTATTAAGTGAGCTTCATTTTTGGCTGTACAAGTGCGTAACAGGTTTATTTGAAGTATGATCTTCTGTTGACAGTGGACTGGACCATCCTGAGTTGAAGAAACCCCAACAAATAAGCTTGGTTTATTCTGAAGTCAGCTTCATATGTTGACCTTTCTGCTGGACGTGGACTGCACCATCTCTAGCTGAACAATGTACAATAAATAAACATACAACGTCCATTATACTTATACAGGCAAATGGTTTGTTCCATGTTGAACAAACTTTGCATACACCGCTGAAGTGTATACCAGTTTTTGCCAATACAAGAGTGGACCAGCTCCATTTGACTTTAGCTTTCCTGTGGCCGACCTGTAACTTCTCTAGCTGATAAACATCCAGAAGTGATCTTCATTTTTGCCTGTGCAGAAGGGCAGCTTCATCGGACTGTACCATCTTGAGCTGGGAAACTCGCAGAGTTTATTGTAAAGCGAACGTTTTTGTCGTTGAAGGAATAAAACGGCTCCATTTCCCTTTGCTTACTGATGGACGTGGATGGTGGCATCTCGAGCTGAAAAAACCCACCAATAACCTCCTCAGTTTTATTAGAAAGTCTGAAAGGATTTGCCCATTTTCGCCCCAGTCGAGCGTTTTAGCTGCAGAGATGGATTATCTGGGGGATAAGCTTTCGGTTGCCCACTCCCAGGTGTCAGGCTGGGTGGGCAGCGTGCGGCGCTCCCTGCAGGGGGCGCTCACCTTTGTCTCCAGCGGTATGGAACGAGCAGGAGGAGGAGGAGGTGGAGGAGAGGAAGGAGGCGGGTTTAAAAGGGCCGCCTCCCTCCGAAGCCTGGCCAGTCGCAGCCGAGAGTCGTTTCGCAGGTTTAGCCTCCGCAGCCAACAGCGCCTGTCGCTGCGCAGACGGGCCACGCCCTCTTCTCCGGCCACACCCAGCACGCCTTCTTCTGTAAGAGAAACCACATACAGTACATTTATAACTTCTCTGAGACAAAACACAGAGTATATACACCACAGTCTGTTCTTGCTTAGCTTAAAACAGCTGTGCTTTACTTGATCATGTTTATAGATAAGTGTGTCAGAACCTGCATAATCAAGTCTGTTAGAGATTGCTGAACAACTTTATTTGTGATTTTTTTTTTTCCCACTAAATTAGTTTAAGCACGTATATAACAACATCTTGCACACCAAATATGATTTTTTTTTATTTTACTTAACCAGTCGCTGTTATCTCTGGCATTGGCATGACAGCAAACAGAGATAATGGATTTGCTGAATTCTAGCAGCTATAACTTTTTGACAAAGGTCTAAAGAATAAGGCCTGTTTCAAGCATACTACCTCTGCAAGACATGAGCAACAGTAACATCTTATATGCATTAGCCTTCCACAACAGTGGCATAGGCCAGAATAATCTAGGTCCCACAATGTAATTAAAATGGATGCAGCCCACTGCTGACACCAGTGAAGTTATTATAATACCTATTCCAGTATTTCGCCCTATGGTGAAATTAAACAGTAGCAACACTGTGTAAACGTCAGCCAGAATGCTGGTTTTACATAAACTGAACCAACACTGCAACACCTTTCATAGTGAATCCACTGACACAACTTATGCCTAGTGAGGACAACATAACCGAGTTCAAAGCTAAGATATCAATGAAAAACAACACAGAAAATCTAAAACCTAAAGCATCCTAACCTCAAGCATACTTCCACACTATGCATGAAAAAAGGTTTATGGACCATTTGTGGCTTACCTTTGATGACTGCTTTAGCTTTTGTAGTAAAAGACCACCGTAAATACCAAATTGACGGGCTGAAGATGCCACTTTAACACAAGCTGATTTTTTTTTTAGCTTTGGAAATGGCTATAAATGGGTTGAGATGGGTACTCTATGGCGGTCTCATTTTTACAGCTCACCCAGGCACATCTTTTGACAATGGCTAGAGCTTCAAATTCAAAACATGCCATCCATTAAAAGAACTGAAAGCTTGATAGCAACAGTAAACGGCTGAACAGTGATGGGAGGACTGAGAAAATAAGAGTGTTGGGGTTGTTTCTTACCTCATACAGCATTCCCAAAAAACAAATCGCAAATGTCATTATCTTAAAAAATGCATCTTAATAAATATTCTCTCCCCACTCGTTCACCCTCGGCAGCTTTCTGACGTGTGATTGGGCACATTTCAGGCCTGGTAGACCTGCTGGAAAAGGTGTCTACAGCATGGACTGTTTGTCTTTTATTTGTTATCAGTCAAGAATTGTAGAATTGCCTTTTTTGACATTTGTATTTGGTATTTGATGTAAAACTTAAGAACCAAATTTCATGCACTAAAAATGTCTCGGCTGAACAAACACTTTTGGAATGAGGTGAAATTGTGTATATTTTTTCTGAACTCTTCTTTAAATCATCAGTGATGGTCCTATTCCAGATAACCCACCATACTAGTCCTCTCTTTGCTGTTCCTAATTATTTCTCAGGAACTGTAAAATCTTCCTTCCAACTTTCTTCTGTTTACGTTTCTTTTGTCTTTTCTCGTTCTCTGTCATCGGCGTGTTGGAACAGAACCTGTAGTGCGTCTCAACATGCACAGTCCCTGTTCTACCTGAAGAACGCCCACCCTTCTTTTCTCTCTCTCTCTCTTTGTGCAGCCTTTCTTCCCAAGCCTACCACTTTGTGATATTAACAGAAGGCTGTTTGCCTGAGAAAATCAGTGTGACCTTTAATAAAGACCATATGTTAAGAACTGAAGACCTCTGTATTTAGCTTGTTATGAAACTTAGATTAACATTTAAACGCCTTTAGAAGACTTGAGGTCAAGATTTCTGTCACTGTAGCTGCAGAAGAAAGACGTCTCAGGCCAAGATGATGCAGTGGGTTAACATTAAAGTGACTCAAAAAGCTGTGAGAAGATCTGAATAGGCTCTTATGTACTATTTATCAGAAAGTAACCACCAGAGTTTCTTCTGAAATCAAGAGTATTAACAGTGAGTTTGTCCCCCTTTGCTGCAGTACCAGCCTCTACTCTTCTAGATGTTGGAACATTGTTGTGAGGATCTGATTGCATTCGGCCACAAGAGCATTAGTGAGGTCAGGTAATGATGTTGGGTGATCAGTTCTGGATCATAAACGCCACTCTGACTGATCCCATAGATGTCCAGTGGAGCTCCATTACTCCAACATATCCCAAAGATGTTGAGTGGAGCTTCATTGCTCAAACTCATCCCAGAGTTGCTCAATAGAGCTTCATCACTCTATCTCCTCCCAGAGGTGCTCAGAGGAGCTTCATTACTGCAACTTATCCCAAAGGTGTTCTGTGGAGTTCTATCACTCCAACTCATCCCAAAGCTGTTCTGTAGAGTTCCATCATTCCACCACATCCGAAAGGTGTTCTGTAGAGTTCCATCATTACATCTTATCCCAGAGTTGTTCAGTGGAGTTCCACTACTCCATCTTTTCCCAGAGATGTCCAGTGGAGCTCCATTACTCCAACTTATCCCAGAGATGTTAAGGGGAGCTTCATTGCTTAAACTCATCCCGACATTGCTCAATGGAGCTTTATCACTCCATCTCCTCCCAGAGGTACTCAGAGGAACCTCATTACTGCAACCTATCCCAAAGGTGTTCTGTGGAGTTCCATCACTCCATCTCATCCCAGCGGTGTTCTGTGGAGCTTGATCACTCATCTCCTCCCAGAGGTGCTCAGTGGAGCTACATTGCTCCAACTCATCCCAAAGGTGTTCAGTGGAGTTCCATCATTCCATCCCAACCCAGAGGTGTCCAGCAGAGCTCCGTTTTTCCAACTCATCCCAGAGATGTTGAATGGTGCTTCAACGCTCCAACCTATCCCAGAGATGTTCTGTGGAGTTCCACCACTCCATCTCATGCCAAAGGTGCTCAGTGGAGCTTCATCACACCAGCTGATTTATAAAGGTTTTCAAAGGAGCTTAATCATTCTGACTCATTCCAAGGTGGTTCATCACTCCAGTTTCCACTGCTCCATAGCCCAGTGTTTGGGAGCTGTTCTTCTAGCTGACACTTGGCTTTGGCCATGGTTATCATATGCACATGTGCAGCTGCTCCAGAGTGTCCCATTCTGCTGCCGGTGCCTTTTTTTGGATCATTTTGGACATGCAGTATATCTTAGTTCTCAATGTTAAACCAGTTCGTCTTTCTCTGACATTTGTTCTCTTTCTGTCTCTGTTTTTGAAAGTAGTTCCTCTACATAGGCACAGCTAGACTTTATTGTTGTGGTGAGGTTTAAATGGGGACTTTAAAGGAGACAGGTGTCATACAGAGGTTTGTTTGTTTGTTTGTTTGTTTGGAGATGGTAGATGGTTGTGATAGTGGGAGGTGTACCTATTCTTCAGCTCTTTGGCTGTTGTTAAAGGCGTACCTTATGATTGTTAGAGCAAAAGACATTACTAGCAGCTTTTATGAAGCCATTATGTGAAGTGTTAGAATTTATTAGCCAATAAGATAAAGATAAAACATAAAATATAAAATAAACCGTAATTTTTGCCCAGACAGTAATAATATAATACATTTTTACCTTAATGTTTTTCCCAAATGTGTTAAATTCAGCAAATAAACACTAATTGTGCATTAAAACGTGCAGAGGTGTGTTCTCTGTAGAGGACGTGTTCACTTATTTACACTTCAGCAAAACATGCAGTTTGACCAGCTAAACTTTTGCAAGCGACTGTGTTCAAGGCTGGAATTGGCTCTGCGATGTCACATACAGCAGTGTACTCCATGTTTCTCAGTGTTAAGCGATGCTTATGATCAGTATAACTCGATTAATGCTCTGAATCAGAGCCTCTAATGTGTCTCTTGGCAGTGATTCGTCTCTCTCTCAGTGCTGTATCTGCACACACGAGTAGACTTTTGATGAGAATGTCTTGGCTTCCGTAGAAAATGCAGAACTACATGATTTTCAGGTAACTGCCCCCCACGCCCAGTTCTTTTTATAGCGTCAGACTCCAGGCTGTGTCCCTAACTCTGCACCATTTTGAGTATATAATGTATTCACAAGTGCCAATGTTGAGTGTACTTAAGAAGTGATTATACTGTATGCTTACAATTAGTATTATTGTATCACACTTTGTGGTCATAAGGTGTGAGGCTGAGGTTAATTCTGTGAGTATTACAATCTCCCAATAATGCCACTCCGAACTGATCTCTTTAAAAACTCATCACCTATTTGTTTGTAGCCTAGCAACAACAACCAGCTGTTAAAAAAGTAGTAAGCCTGCCAAAAAGAGGAAGGGATGCAAGAGACCAAAACGACAAAACTAAAGTCACCAAAGCTTTATTGGACGGCATGTTTCTGCTTTTGACATGTTGCAGTGCACTGATGTTCCACCTTAAATACTGCGGTTAAGTCCCGCCACCTTTACACAAAACACAAAATACAGTGAAACTAGACAAAAGCGGATGAGAAACTAATCAATGAGAGAGAAAAAAGTTTGCATAAGCCTTGCTCTAATTTTTATTGCTTGCCTGCTGGACATTTTGGTTAGTAATACCAATATGTTTTTAAACCGCTATGAGCGTCTTTAACACTGATAAGCTGATAGGTTCATAGACTTTAGTCTTGACATTTCCTGTTTCCAGTGTAGACATCGCAAAAGTTTTGCTTTGCGATGCTTCACCTAGTAGCATTTACTGCAGGATCTTTTTTTTTCTTCTGATAAACTAATCAGATGTTTTTGAACGGTATACAATGTCAATACCAGCCCTTCAATGTCTGCTTACTGCACTAAAGTATCTGCATGTTCTGCATTTGTAACCCTGCGGAAGTAAATGCTACACTTCAGGTTTCAGCAGATACTACGATAAGAATATGTAATATTGACATTGGCCAAAAATTCACACATGGGTGTGTCGCTAATCAGTACCCAGTCCTAAATCTCTTAGTGGTTAAAAATCTCTCTATTACTAACCCGAATACAGTCCGTCAGCCAAGCGCTGTTGTCAGAAGAAAACCTCATATCTCCAAAATGGTAACTTTACAGGAGAAGGAAAAAACATACCTTACTTTTAATGTAAGTCAATGGAACCAGAGTTTTTTCCAAGTCATTTTGGGCCGTTTCTTTTAGTCCATTCTTCATGAAATTTACACACAATGTAAAGAGCAACAGGCGTTTTCACATTATGTCAAGAACTGGAAAATGACAAAACTGGAGATAAGAGGTTTTCTTCCTACAGCAGCGAAAGACATGTTTGGTGTCTGAAGTTAGCTTTTTTATCTTTGCACTGGAGTTAAAAGGCTAATGCAGCTGACAAGTAATGGAAGCTTATGGCCCACCAATTAGCACTGCCTAAGCCAGTTTGCCTCGAACTGTGTGTAGTTGTTCAGTATCTCTAATAGACTTATTATGTGGTTTCTGACACTGTATGACACGCTTTTATCTATAAACATGGACCAAGTGCCCCAAATTCAGTCTTCAGTATGATTGCTACTACTGTTTTTAGCTATACTAATGCATTTTAGTTAAGGCATGCAGTTTGCACAATGCTATCAGGTGGTCTACACTGTGAGGGGGAAAAAAGGGTACTGTCAAAATCTTCATGTTCTTTAACTTCACTTTTTTATTATTTAACTTGGCTGTATGTGTGTGAAGCCTAAGCAGTCCTGAGATTTGCTGTCATGTAGGGGGTTTTATCACTGAGGAAGAGGTGAGACAGGAAAGTATATGGGTTTGAAAAGTGGCTTTCACATCGCTCTCTTGAGTTCCCCATAACTCTCTTGCTCTTGTTTCCCGATATGTGACATCTGTAAGAGTTGAGGCTGAGAGCTCTGAAGGTGCTGTTGGCGGTTTGAGAATGTGTGTTTATGGGGAATTACATTTTACTGGCAAAAAGGATATGAGTAACTCTAATACATAAACAAACACAGGGCATGCAGGAACATGACTTCTGTTCATGTGACTGTGGCTACAAAGAAGAGTCGGCGTGCTTTCAGTTCTGTACAGAAACTTTAAATTCTACCTTGTCATGTACAAACTTCAATAAGAGGGATGAAATATAGTTTCCTCTGACACAGTGCAACAGATGTTATTGCACATATCAAAAACATTTACACTTTACAACAGAAACAAAGGCTACACAGTAGGCAAAACAAATAACAAACAAATACGTAAACATATATATAAGCTGGTGTAAGTGAGTAAGGCCCATATAACCTAGTGTAAATGAATAAGGCCTATAGAGGCTGGTGTAAGTGAGTAAGGCCCATATGAGCTGGTGTAAGTAAGTAAGGCCCATATAGGCTGGTGTAAATGAGTAAGGCCTATATAGCCTAGTGTAAATGAATAAGGCCCATATGAGCTGGTGTAAGTGAGTAAGGACCATATAGGCTGGTGTAAGTGAGTAAGGCCCATATGAGCTGGTGTAAATGAGTAAGGCCCATATGAGCTGGTGTAAGTGAGTAAGGCCCATGTGAGCTGGTGTAAGTGAGTAAGGCCCATATAAGCTGGCCCAGGTAAGCTGTTGTAAGTGAGTAAGGCCTATATAAGCTAGTGTAAGTGAGTAAGGCCCATATAGGCTGGTGTAAGTGAGTAAGGCCCATATGAGCTGGTGTAAATGAGTAAGGCCCATATGAGCTGGTGTAAGTGAGTAAGGCCCATATAAGCTGGCCCAGGTAAGCTGGTGTAAGTGAGTAAGGCCTATATAAGCTAGTGTAAGTGAGTAAGGCCCATATGAGCTGGTGTAAGTGAGTAAGGCCCATATAAACTGGCCCAGGTAAGCTGGTGTAAGTGAGTAAGGCCCATATAAGCTGGCCCAGGTAAGCTGGTGTAAGTGAGTAAGGCCCATATAAGCTGGTGTAAGTGAGTAAGGCCCATATAAGCTGGCCCAGGTAAACTGGTGTAAGTGAGTAAGGCCCATATAAGCTGGTGTAAGTGAGTAAGGCCCATATGAGCTGGTGTAAGTGAGTAAGGCCCATATAAGCTGGCACAGGTAAGCTGGTGTAAGTGAGTAAGGCCCATATGAGCTGGTGTAAGTGAGTAAGGCCCATATAAGCTGGCACAGGTAAGCTGGTGTAAGTGAGTAAGGCCCATATGAGCTGGTGTAAGTGAGTAAGGCCCATATGAGCTGGTGTAAGTGAGTAAGGCCCATATAAGCTGGCACAGGTAAGCTGGTGTAAGTGAGTAAGGCCCATATGAGCTGGTGTAAGTGAGTAAGGCCCATATAAGCTAGTGTAAGTGAGTAAGGCCCATATAAGCTAGTGTAAGTGAGTAAGGCCCATATAGGCTGGTGTAAGTGAGTAAGGCCCATATAAGCTAGTGTAAGTGAGTAAGGCCCATATAGGCTGGCCCAGGTAAGCTGGTGTAAGTGAGTAAGGCCCATATAAGCTGGTGTAAGTGAGTAAGGCCCATATAAGCTGGTGTAAGTGAGTAAGGCCCATATAAGCTGGTGTAAGTGAGTAAGGCCCATATAAGCTGGTGTAAGTGAGTAAGGCCCATATAGGCTGGCCCAGGTAAGCTGGTGTAAGTGAGTAAGGCCCATATAAGCTGGTGTAAGTGAGTAAGGCCCATATAGCTGGTGTAAGTGAGTAAGGCCCATATAAGCTGGTGTAAGTGAGTAAGGCCCATATAAGCTGGCCCATATAGGCTGGTTTAAGTGAGTAAGGCCCATATAAGCTAGTGTAAGTGAGTAAGGCCCATATAAGCTGGTGTAAGTGAGTAAGGCCCATATAGGCTGGTTTAAGTGAGTAAGGCCCATATAAGCTAGTGTAAGTGAGTAAGGCCCATATGAGCTGGTGTAAGTGAGTAAGGCCCATATAAGCTGGTGTAAGTGAGTAAGGCCCATATAGGCTGGTTTAAGTGAGTAAGGCCCATATAGGCTGGTTTAAGTGAGTAAGGCCCATATAGGCTGGTTTAAGTGAGTAAGGCCCATATGAGCTGGTGTAAGTGAGTAAGGCCCATATGAGCTGGTGTAAGTGAGTAAGGCCCATATGAGCTGGCCCAGGTAAGCTGGTGTAAGTGAGTAAGGCCCATATGAGCTGGTGTAAGTGAGTAAGGCCCATATAGCCTAGTGTAAATGAACAAGGCCCATATAGCCTAGTGTAAATGAGTAAGGCCCATAGAGGCTGGTGTAACTTTGCCTATCATGTTGTTCATTGGCTTCATCAAAATATTGACCCTTTACTTTATCTACTTAATGCGAGTGAAACTGAGATGCTGATAGTTTTACACATCAGTGCCAACGATACAGTTGGTCTTCCAAATAATGAGAGGACACTAATATCCTTTCAGCCATTTATGTGATAAACTTGTGCTAATTTTTATGAATAAATGGGAGCGACGTACATTTAAAACCATTTTTTTCCCCCAAAACTGGCTCTGCTCCTGTATTGTATTAGCTTGTGAAGCAGAGGCTCATGGGGGCTCAGGGCTGAGAAGGATACATCTGTGCATCCCCAGAATTCGGCCGAAAGAAAGACACATTTCTCAGCTGCACTTTACGGATCCTCCGCATTCTTTTGAAATGGGACGGCCTTTATGACGTGTGCGGCCGAGAAATGGGACCTTCGAAGGTCTCAGACCCGTAAATGAGACACAATGAAAGTGTTTCCTTCACTTGATGGATGAAGCAGCGTTGAGAAACTTAGAAACATCATTATCTTTCAAACAGTCGAGAGAGAGAGAGAGAGAGAGAGAGAGAGAGAGAGAGAGAGACAAAGAGAGAGAGGGAGAAACACTCTCTCAGGGTCGCTCAGCTGACCTCACTGCCTTTCACAGCCAAAGCCTTCTGTGTGTGTTGTTGATCCTGAAGTGCCGAACACCCTTTCTCTCCTCCCGTCTTCCATCCGTTTATTGTTCCCTCGCTTCCCTCTAGCGCGCCCTTCCTGTCTGAGTAGAGAAAGGGGGGCGCAGGAAAAGGGGGTGAAGTAATCCAGTGTTTGCTATTCTCTCTCACTCTCTCTTGTTTGTTATTCTGTTACATTCTCTCTCTTTTTCCTTACTCTCTTCCCTTCCTTCTCTCTCTCTCTCTCTCTCTCCTTCTCTTGACCTTTCTCTTTTTCTCTCTTGCTCCTCCCTTCTCTCTCTTTCTCTCCTTCTTCTTGTCTCTCTCTCTGTGTCTCTCTCTCTTGATCCTCTCTCCTCTCTTTCGCTCGTTCCCCTTCTCTCTCTCCTTCTCCCTCTCTTTCTCTCCCCCTTCCTTCTTTCTTGCTTACTCTCTTCCATTTCTCTTTCTTCCTCCTCTCTCTCCTCTTTCCTTACTCTTTCTCTTTCCCTTCCTCTCTTTTCCCCTCTCCTTTTGTCACACTCTCTTTCCTCTCTCTCTCTCTCTCTGTCTCTCTGTCTCTCTCTCTTTTCTTTATCTCTCTCTCTCTCTCTCTCTCTCTCTCTCTCTCTCTCTCTCTGAGCTGCAGTGGATGGATTGATGTAAATGTTGAGGGTGTTGTGGGTGAAGATAAGGCTGCTATTAAAAGCCTGTAAGGCCGTGTGCTGTGAGAATAGATCATTGTTAAGTTCAGGGCTTTAGAGCTGGTCTACACCCTAAACCTGTCCATATCAGCCTCCGGGCCATAGCAACCCTCTGTTCCTCCACAACACCGCTCCCTGTGTGTTTGGCAGGTATGCTGTCTGGGCGTCTCCCACCAGCCCAGGATTGTCGCGCCAGGGTGTGTGAAGGTGTGTCCCGGTCCAAAGTTCATCAATGATACCTGCACGCCAGCGATCAAAAGTTTGAAATCACTGGTTTTATTTTTTATGTTATTTATTTACGTAAAATCTATAAAAATAGACAAAAGTTCAGATTAAATTCAAGCTTCAGAGCTGCTACTGTTTTTAGCTTTATGCTAACATAGTTTAGTCAACAGTGAGTCATACAATGTCAGAAACCACATATTTAAGACTATTAGAGATGCTGAACAACTCCACACACTTTAAGGCAAGCTTGTGATGATTTAGGCTAATTAGTGCTTCCTTTAGCCTCTTGGCTCCAGTGTAGAGGCTAAAGAAGCAAATGTCTTTGCTACATCGATTATATTTGGGGTAGTGCCCATTCGGAAATCTAATATATGGCAATATATAGATT
The DNA here is from genome assembly GCF_904425465.1 of Colossoma macropomum. Classification (NCBI taxonomy): domain Eukaryota; kingdom Metazoa; phylum Chordata; class Actinopteri; order Characiformes; family Serrasalmidae; genus Colossoma; species Colossoma macropomum. Next base: position 1,748,282 of record NW_023494793.1, on the reverse strand, counting down.
TTAAATAAACAACACATTTAGACCTTATCATTTCTCTTATATATGTCCATATGTGCCAAATATATGCCAACTTAGTTCAAATTGGCCATTTTCAAATATAGGATGTATATTTTAGCCATAAATAAACTACAAACATATATGCATAATACGTATATTTACCAATATGTGATAGAACATATTATTCACATATGAATGGCTAGCTTGAAATTATATACGATTTTTCACACTTGTTCAACGTGAAGTAAAAATTAGTTTAAAACAGCTGCATAATTAGAAATAAATATAATTAGAAATTTGGAGCCCTGACAAATTTAAATAATTTAATATTCAAAAGCAAACAATTAATAGTAATAGTGTGTGTACGTATATATATCTGCTGTCAGAACAAAACCTCATATCTCCACTTTTGTGTTTTTCAGTTTTTGATATGATTCAAAAATGCCTGTTGCTTTTTACATCGTGTCAAAATTTCATGATAAATGGACAAAAAGAAACGGCCCCAAATTACTTGGAAAAACATTGGTTCCATATATATATATATATATACATATATACATATACATATATACATATACATATATATATATATATATATATATATATATATATATATACAGAATCAACTTCTAAGACTGAACTTCGGAGGTGTGGAAAGCTGGTGTTTTAAAAGTACATTAAATATTTGTTTAATGCTCAGTGCTGTTTAACAAATAGTTTTTTTGTTATAGTGAAAATAAGAGTTAAACCCTGTTTGAAAGGCACACTCTGTCTTACATTGTGCATGCAGAGAGTCGTTGTGTACATGGACGGGCACTAACCCGGTTAAAGCATGCTAAAGGCTTTAGATCAGCCTCTTACGTGTTCATACATTCCGCCTGACTTTTCTGCTCATGTGATTAACATAAGCAGAGTCATTCCTGTCTGGATCAGGCAGCCGGGCTCTGCTTCTGCAGTTCAGGCGTGTTTAGGCACCGAGGAGTTTTACAGAATGAGCTCAGGGTAGGGATGCACACTCTGTCCGGCTTTGTGCAGCTAGTTCTAAGTTGCATGCTGAGTGAAAAATAATTTCCCTGCAGTTTGACACACAAAGCATTTCTCAAACGTCTGTGCTACACATGCAGTTATTCCACTGGTCAGCGAGATTAGTATTCATATTACTTTTCATATTACATCATTCTGGCTATATAAAATTATCTGCTGAGTTATTAAGCCTACATTTGCATCTTTATCGTTTTCATGTTTAGAGAGGAGATGAGTAATAACTTCTGTTGCTATGTAGATCAAAACAAGCTACCACAGGCTAACGGTACATCTAGTTAACTCCAAATACACATGATTACTCCAAATGGTTTTCTTCTGTATTGTTTTCAGTTTGTTTTCGGCCATAAAGCTTCAACTGACTGTTAAATTAAGACTTACTACTTTCTTTATTGGGTTATTTGTTAACATTTCTTTTTTTTTATTCTAAATTCTGAAATTACTGCTACTGAGTGCTGATTGGTTAGCATTACTGCTACTGAGTGCTGATTGGTTGGTCAGCTCATTGGCTGTTTTCGTTTTATATTCTGTGTTCAGAAAATTGGGGCATTTTCATACATAAAAATGTTTAAGCATTCACAAATTACGACTTTGCATAAACGCTCCATTGGAACCTATTTATTTTGGACTCACTCAGACGCGCCCTCTAGTGTCTGAGAAATTTGGAAGACTTTTGAGTGTGAGTCTCACACTACCTCTGTTATACGAACAAAATATATATCATTATATATATATATATATATATATATGTGTATATATATCATCGCTGTCCAAAGAAAAAGGTATCTCCTTTACATCATCTGAGCACAGCAGCTGTCCTTTACATTGTGAAAATTTCATAATGAATGGACCAGTAGAAATGCTTCAGAATTACTTTTAATACAATCATTTTATCTTAACCCCTTATCAAGCCAAGTTTTATTACACACTTATAAACTAAGAATAGCTACATTAATTTGCAGTGGTGGACAAAGTACACAAATCATGTACTTGAGTTAAAGTAGAGATTCCCAGGGTAAAATATTACTCCAGTAAAAGTAGAAGTTCCTCCCTTTAGACCTCCACTTGAGTAAAAGTACAAAAGTATTTGCCTTCAAATGTACTTAAGTATCGAAAGTGAAAGTACTAGAAGATTAATTATGACTCTAATGTCCTATTATCATTTTTGTAACAAGACTCGCTTCATTAACTCATTTTAGGTGAAAATACTCCAGTGTCGCTCTTGGTAAACCAGTCTTTTAATAGAAGGTCATTAATTAGTGACGCTGATGTTATTAAAATTATTATAGGAACAAAACACTGAAGGTGAACAGTTTCCATCAGGTAGAACTGAGTGGCTCTGAAATCACTTTTTACAAACAAGCAAAGTTTCAGTTTAAGATTTATTTGCAACTTAGTTACAAGTTTAAGTTTAATAAAAACTTTAAACTCAGATTCACAAATGAGTTTCCTTTACTAAACTGCATCTGTAGGTCTCTGTTCATAAACATAAACTAGCCAAAACTAATTTACTATAAAATGAAATGTTTGTATAAATTCAGAAATAAAGACACGTCAGTCACAACTGCATATGTGTACATATTTCTGTATTGTGGTCTGTTTACACAAAGTTAGGTTAGTTCATCATTTATGTTGAATAGACTCACCCAAAATATTACACTGCTGCACTGACGTTGAACCGTGTGCTGCACTGGGTCGGTATGACCAACAGGTCAAAACAAGCTCAAAACAAAGTGACCGCTGTGCCCTGATTGGTGTTCTTGCTTTATGCTTCTTTCGTTTTGACATGTTATGTTTTTATACACACATAAACCAAAAGGAACAACAGATTTCTCATAATGTAGTGGAGTAAAAAGTGAGATATTAGACTTTGAAATGTAGTGGAGTGAAAGTAAAAAGTTGCCCAAAATGGAAAAACTTCAGTACAGATACACAAAAAAACTACTTAGTACAGTAATGAACTACGTTTACTTAATTACTGTCCACCACTGTTAATTTGCATTAAAGTCCACTGAATAATAAGCCTTAGTATGTAATAAGTCTGGAATGTTGAAGTAAAGCATGTTTTTGGCTTCTTCTGTAAGCTCACCATTTTGGGGAGACTTGGATTTTCTCCACTTTGTTGACCAGAATAGAGGTTTCAGTATAGCAGAGTTACACATGCACATCTCTTGTCCAGAGTGGCCTTAGGTTAGCATTTAGCACCATAGCCTATGATATAGTGGGGTTTAAGGACAGCACTGTCTCGTCTTACTCAGGCGTGCAGCCGTATGTGACGGGGCTGTGGTAGCTGGCCGCAGTCGGAGAGCTGATTCAGTCGCGTGCTGGTCTGTGAATGTGTATGTGGTTGGCTTTCTGCTGTGCTGTAAGTAGTTTCTCAGATGTAGATCGAGTCGGTCTGTGTCTAAGCTGTTTATCAGATGTTTGCGTGGTATGCTAACCTACAGAACAGTCCGGTTCTGTTTTCTGTAGCCTTTTTCTCTTCCTGTCAGGAAACTCAAAGATGATGAATGGCGTCCTGCACTGTTTTCACACTCAAACACAGACACACATACTAAGACGCTGCTACGAACAATGAGGGCCGTCACTGTTGATTAGATTCGTAATGGTAGTGAATATTTTGTCGATTAATCGAATGTGTTGTTTTTCTTTTAGGCCAAACTATAAACGTAGGCTTAACTGAACAACAACATACTGTGCAGAGCTTTTCAGAGATTCCAAAATTTGGAGAAATTTGGAGAATTCTTTGCTTTTTTTTACCCAGTCATTTCATGAACTTGTTAAACAGTACTGTGCAAATGTCTAAAGCACCTAAACACATTATTTACAGTTATTTAAAGTTATTTTCCTCAAGGAGAGGTTTGGAAATGATCACACTGATGTGCATAAATTCGCTACCTATGGTATTAATATCATTTATATTACAGTAAATACAAATAAAATGAAGAGGTAGTGATTTATGTACATCAGGTTACTTACAAAGTGAAGAATTCTAGTATTTGGCCAGGAAGTATTTATTTGCTGAGAAAAAAAAACATTTATATAACAAAAATACTGGACATCCTCAAGGAGAGGTTTGGAAAGGGACACACTGATGTACATAAAATCACTACCTATTTTATTAATATTATTGTAATATAAATGTTTGTTCCCAGATAATAAATTACTGCTTACTGCCCCGATATATAGTATTTAACAATACAGTTTCATAAAAGTGACAGCACTTTTATAGGAATTTCACTGTTATGTTAGTGCCAAGCTAAGGTGGTCTTCATTCACTTCCCACACAGGGTTACCACAGTTTGAATAATCTGAAGCAGTGATTCAAGTTGCATATTCCTTAGTTTGAATGTTAACGTTTTACAGTAAATCCTTAAGTAAAGCCTAACTTCACTTAAGTAAAACAAAACCTTTTACATCATATAAGCATGATTTATAGCAGCAAACATTACCATTACCCTGCGTTCACCCTGGCAGCGATGCGACAAGGCGGCTGGAGGTCATTTATTTTTAATGAGAGCTGCGATTTCCTGGGCGGCAAGAAGAGGCGTGAACATTGGCGACGCGAAGTGGGTGAAATCAGCGATGCGGCAAAGTTGAGCGGAATGAAATATTTTTGCAAAATGAGGAGGGAAGCGATGTGGTGATTACCAATAGGAATTGAGCAGAGTACACGCTTTATCTCCGTTTAGATAATTAGATAATTGTAATTTAGATAATTGTTCCTACTACAGGTGGTGGTGTGTTCGCCACAAACACACAGTAATCACAAAGACCAAATACTGTTTTCTCACATACTGACTGCACAAACACGAGGATTAAATAAAAAGAAGCACACAAGCGATTTCTCACCAGGATTTTTATCTTTAGCGGGAATGCGTCTGATTTGTTGTTGGCGTCAGTGAAACCATGGCATGTTGGAGTTCAGAAACACCCACAGGCAACGAGCGGTCAGCAATTTGGGGGACAAGAGGCAAAAAGTCGTAGTGTGAATCCAGGGTTAGACTTCATATGAAACATGCATGCATTAGAGAGATCCTGCTGGTGTGGGTTTCCTCTCTTTCAATGATTCACACACAAGTGGCCTAGAGGAGAATCTGCTGAACATGGCTCTGTAATGCCCTGTGGACATCCTGCTCATCGTTCAGAAAGCATCACTAAGCTGATTTATCGAGAGTATAAATGGAGGAATCCTGACAGCTTCACTAACAACACTGCTTTTTTTCTCCTTATACTCACCCTGTAGTCACAAAATATATAGTTTTTTCTTTTTGAAAACATGATAGATGAGCACATTCATAACGCACATCACCCTTCACTGTCCACTCACCTCCAAACTGTGTGTGTGTGTGTGTGTGTGTGAACACTGTACTCTCTGTAGTGGTCCTCATTAAAACACACACGGCTGAGTGCACAGGCCCATCACACTGTCTCACCAGTTTGCCCAGTATATTTCTCTGAGGTCGTCCCACCAACTCGCATTGTTCCTGTTTTCTCCACATCCTTCGTTTTTAAATGCACACGCATATAATAATATAATAATATGGTTTATTTATATAACACCTATTATGCAGTAAAATGCAGCTCAATGTGTTTTACAACACAAAGGCGAAGAGCATAAAAACATTAAAGAGAAGAATGGGGCAAAATTTATTAAAATTATCAATGAATAAATCCAAAATTCTAAAAGTAACATTAAGAATAATCACCAAAGATGAAATAACAAAAATGAAATGAGTAACTTCTGTTATTATTTGTTCAGCTAGACACACATTTGTCTCCCACTTTTATGTAAAGTATGTTTCAGACCAGAACCAAGCGGTTTTCTTTTTGTTTTGTTTTTTTATCTTTATGTAAACCACATTGTGAACATTGAGAGGATGCTGTGAATAAAATATTTGGTTATTAGCGGTGTAAAAATGCATCCGTCTGAAGCTGCATCATTTTTGGAAAGTTTGAATCAATTACAATAAATTATAATAACGTTCCAAATGCGCCCATTTTATGGGCCGAAATAAAATTCTCTGGCTGTTTTCAAAGGTAACAATAAAAAAAAAACTTGCATTGTGTTGTTTTCACTGTGTATATTCCAGAGTTTTGTAAACAGATCTTTAAAAAATCCATTTGTTTGTTCAGTTTGTCTTTAAACATAATTCAGAATCCCAACAAAATATGTTGAATCAGATTGAAGTGATTCATGCAGTTGTTTCCTACAGTACTGTAATTGAATCGATTCGTCATGAGGTATAATCGTAATAACGTTGCTGTTAACAACACAAAAAGACCATCTCCAAAAGAGTAACCATACAGGAGAAGATAAAACATTCTTAACCTTTAATGTAAGTCAGTGTAAAGAGATTTTATTCCGAGCAGTTTTGGAGCATTTCTGTTGATTCGTTCCTCCTGAGATTTCCACACAGTACAACAGCAATGATATGAAATGTGTCATCAAACACATTTCGGCTCTTTCTCAGGAGTGTTTCTGTAAGTGGTTTTTTTAAATTTTGTTTTTTATTTTGATCTACCTGTGCAGAGGGGATCGAGGAAATGTGGGGAATAGCCTCACACACACACACACACACACACACACACACATATACACGCACAGAGGCTGATTGTGTCTCTTTCGTGCGGTTGGCTGGTCAGTTGGAGTGATGTCACACCCCAGAGCAATGCAGTTCAGCTGCTGTTCCCTCTGTGCTGTAGAGCTCCACCTAGAGGCAGCTTGCAGTCCTTTCAGCACAGTCACACTCGAATAATCTGGGAATTTTTTATTTCGCCATAACTCAGTGTGTGAGATGTAAACAGAGTGATTCAGAGTGGTTTGGTGTGAAATGGTTCAGATGTCTTTACAGTGGTGGTGATAGGAACCAGGGGTCGCCATGACTACAACACAAATACAGACATTTTATTTACTCTCCGAAACCACCAGTGAACCTACACAAGTCTTCTGAGTTAATATGGAATGTTGATGATGGAAAATAGTGGAAAATCTGAAATAATAAGTTTTGTTTGGGGACTGTTTTGCCTCACAGCGCCCTGCATGTCTCCCTCCACCATGAATGGACTTTAAAAATATGTTTTAGATCCAAAACCTTCTCAAACCTGTCGTATAACAACGTCTCAGACATCAGGCAGAGTATTCATAGCCATTTAATGTAATAACTAACTGTCTCTGTCTCTCTGTAGGAGCAGGTGAAGCAGAGTGGACAGGAGGAACCTAAGGACACAGACACTTTGGTGCATGAGACGGACAGTCAGTACGGGACGTGGGAGACGGGGCTGCGCACGGACGACAGGTAATACCATATAACAGTGCTGTATGCAGTATTTTTGCAAGGGGGACAAGATACAGTGGAGGATCTCGAGGGGAATTGGAGCTCTGTTGTGCTGCTGCTGTTGTAAGTTTGCTGCTGGTTGATTTATCCGGCGTTCTCATGTGAGCGTCTGTTCAGCGTAGTCGGCTGAGGGAGCTGAAGATTTTTCTGCAAACGACATTTAAAAGCTGTATTTTAGCAAGAGCTGCTACAGTGACTGATTCTGTTAGAGCAACACACAGTGCACTGCAGCAGGGCTTCAGCCTGCACTGCTACAGAGGGGTCAAAACAGCCATTAATACTACTACTACTACTGCTAATAATAATAATGATGACAATAATAATAATAATAATAATAATAATAATAATGTTAATAATAGTAATAATAATAATGCCCAGATAGTGAGCGTGTATCGGTCCGCTGGCTTGATAAGGTCGGCACCCACTGACTGTTTTCCACTGCCTGTTCACCCTCGGACCACCCAGACTACTGTCCTGCTTACAAGCTCTAACTAGTTTTTGATCTCCTCACACAGATTTTAAATGCACAGAGACTTTTATTTTAGAAAATAAACTAAGACAAATATTACAAAAAACTAAGAAAAAATGGCTAGGCCTGATCTAAAATGATTTTATAGAAAATGTTGACACTGAACTAGATTATAATTATTTACAAAGTATAAATCAAGAAAAGAAGGAAGGAAAAATAAGTCATTTGGAAAATGAGCGATGATAAGTGGAATTTTATCTAAAACTCTGCTTAACCACTGTTGGGCCGCCTGGAAAATGCTGAGCAAAACACCAGTGGACCGCCAGCACTGCCACCAGCGGGCTGACAGTGGTCCACTATCCTCTTGCTATCAGGGCTAATAATAATAATAATAATAATAATAATTATAATTATAATTATAATAATGTTTTATTAATGCGTTGACTTTGACAGCCCTACTCACGTTGCATGTGAATGTTTATGGTAGTCCATCATCAGTAATTGCCAGGCATTTTCCGATAATTATTAAACATAGCTTTATTTATGAGCCTATATTGCTTCCTACATTAACACATTTTATCTGATACTGCGATAAAAACATTATGATTGGAAATAAAACTTTGGCTGCTGCTTTTATGGAGTGATATTAATAATTAGTTAAGGCTAATGCTAACTAGGCTAACTTCATGACATTTCTGGCTAATGCTAAGGCTTCAGACTCCGTAAGGGCACTGTGTGGAAAGGAAACATTTTTTGTTATAGCCAGTTTATTGTAGCCTCTTATGCTTCTTGGAACCACCGGTGGTTCCAAAACGCACTTCGGCATATTCTTCATAACTTTCGTATTTCATAAGCTACATTCAAAAGGTGGGGGTCGTATTAGAGCTGTAACTGTCTTCTTTACAGTCAAATAGATGGGAGATGTAATTTTAAACCCTTATAATAAAAGAAGCTGAACTCAATTTGTTTTCTACTGAAAGTCGACCCATTTTTCCACAAATCTGGGCTATAAACTATAAACAGATGGCGTCTCTTCAGTGATCTGCTCTGTAAAAATTATTTTTATAAAATAATACAAAGAGCGTCTAAGATTTTTGGCTTTCAGCAGTAAATTGTAAGCATATAGCAATATGTGTGATCATAAAACACATGTTCTGTTAATTTGAGAATGGCCATTGTAATTTTACAGCTTTGGGTTAAAGAACTCTTTTTTTGTTTGCAGTGTTCTTGAAATTTTTAATATATTTTTGATAAAATGTATTAAAAATGTTCATTTTTGACCAGATTCCACTGAACCTCCACGTGTACACACTTGTGGGCCATTGCCATTTAATAAGACAGTAGGCCAGCACAGTGATATCCATGCTCTTTTAAAAGTATTACTATATTTGTTAAGCTTTAACTCGTTTATTGAGGAAATTCAGTTTTTTTAATTAGGCTGAAAGTTAGAACAACTTTATGCTTGTGGCTCTAAAAGAGCTGTAAGGTCACAGTGCTCTTACACCAGGACACCCAACCTACTGATTCAGGAGAAAGCAGCTGAGGACAGCAGGATTCTGCTGAATCACTGCAGCTAAAACATTGCTGTGGCAATTTAACACCAGGATCGATAACTGCAGTTCTGCAGCAACACACTGACCGATAGTCCATCTGCTGGTAATGACCTTATGGCCAGAGACCCAGCTGGGGAGAACTATTGCATACTGAAAATGTCACTGAGAGATTGGATTATTGCTTCCTAGAATAATCTAATGTAATGCATGATGGCCAAGAGCGAATAAGGCAGATTAGATTGGGTTGGGAAATGAATGGAGCTGAGCTGAACCAGCGGCCAGAGAGCTTTATTTATTTCTTTATTTGTAAGCGATATGCAGTTATACTGTAGCTGATGTACACTCAGCAGTGACCTTTGGACTGTTTGGGTGGAGTTGGAGGTGTAAACAGAGCCTTATGCCTAAAGCTGAATTGGTCGTTTGCTGCCACCTTGTGTCCTCAGTTGAGTATTGCAGCATTGGAGTTACGCTCCTTGTTTTCTTAAGGTGATCGTTTGGCTAAAAATCAAATGTACCCTGATTTCCTGCCTCATACTAAGTATAGTCGATCAGCCAAGACATGTTTGGTGCTTCTTTAATTTTGTACTGGAGCTACAAGACTAATATAGCAAGTTATGAAGCCTATTAGCATTAGCATTGTACAATTCTGGATGCCTAAATTATCAAAGCATGTGGAGAGTCAGTATCTCTAATAGACTTGATTCTGACTCTGCATGACTCACTGTTATCTGTTAATATGGACTGTTCAGTCTTCCAGGTGGCTACGACCGTTTTTAGCAATGCATACTTTTGTTCATGTTTACACTTTACTTGAAGCCCACTTTATAACGTTTACATAACTATTTAATGTTATATGCAGTTATGACAGATTATGCACAGTAATTACAGTGTCATTTTACCACTACTATTAAATATCATGACATATGCAATATTTCTGATGTTGTGACGGCTATAATAGAGTACACAGCAAAAATTAGCCTGTGACATAAGCAGCCTTGACATGAAATGTTATAGCATCTACTATGACAGTTATGCTTATGGTAACATGACATTGTTATATTACTGACCAAAATCTGTTATGACATGCTTATGTCAGTATTATGTCACATGGTTCAAGTAGTGATCTGTTCAAAAAGGGAAACTGATGCTCCTTTGGTCAAGACCAGATAACAAAACATTAACACAGCATAAGTATCATGAATAAAGAATAAGAAATTGCCAATGAATATACAGTAAATGATATTAAATAAAGAAAATAAATGAGCCAGTCAAGTATTAGATTAACCAGTGATAATGAATGACCACTGTTAGAGGCCTGTCAGAATAACAGGGCTATAAAAACCAGTGACTACTGTTAGATGTATATTATAATGATACATTAGTGTCAATATATGAATATTCAACCTAGAAATATCCAGCCAGGAGCAGCTCTGTGGTCAGAAACTGATCACTGATGAGAGAATGGCCAACACAAACTGTACATCAATAAATGAGCTGTCGTCTCTAACTGTGCACCAGCAAGGTGGAGCTGTTTCTCCACTCTGTAACTGCACATCTACATGGTTTACTTATATGGATTATGTGGTAGGTGTTTCTAATAAAGTGGCCAGTGAGAAAAAAGGTTGCACACTTAATGAAACATGGGCCTTTAGTATAACATGGCTATGGCTTGTGTTTTCATCAGAGAGAGTCACAATACAAACTCTACACAGATGCTCTATACACCCTCAATTAATCAGTCACATGACTTAATTCACAACTAACTCATAAATACTGAGATACAAAACAACAATACAAAAAAAACTAGTATGCAGAAACATCCAATGATATCAATACCAATTTACGTAAAAGATCTAAGGGCAGTATCTATAAACTGGACCCTAGGGGGCGCCAGTCTAAACATATGTCTGTAGAAATGGGCTAAAATCAACAACTTCACTTAATCCAGGAAAAAAATAGCTTTTAATTTATAAACCCCAAAAGTTTCCCTTTGGTTAAGTGGTTAAGTCTGTAACTGAACACCTGCATACTTCACTTATATGGTTGGTGTTTCCGATAAAGTGGCCAGTGAGTTTCAGTGTTTCATGTGGTGTTTCCGTTAGTCTGGACATTCCTCTTTGTTCCTAACACTCTCCTCTCGCTCTCTAGTCTGACACCAGCTACCCCTTCGTCTGACGGCAACCTCACACCTTCTCCACGAAAACCCACTCCTACCCACACGCCTGAGGAAGCCACCCCTGCGGACACTCCCACCAGCCCCGCCCCTTCAGCCGAGGAGCCGCCAGAGCCCTTCTCTTTTCCAGAGGTGTGATATCCGCCAGCACAGCCTAAAAATGAGATCACAAATTCACGAAAATGTGACCAGTATTTGTGGCGGCTTGAAATGTAGTTCAGTCGCTGCATTATTAAAAGTGCAAATCGTTTATTACTGTAAGTCTGAAAGCCATGTGTAACCCAGAGATACATTTCAGCTAACAGGACAATATGGTGCTTATGATGTTTTCAGATATAATAGGCTCAGGTCTTGTTCAGAGTCACGCATCACTGCAGGATGTTCTACCAAAAGAAGTTTGAGAGCAAAAGAAGCAAAAGAAGTTCGTTTTACTTCTTCTTATCTTTCCTGACTGTTTGACTGTGGAAATATGATATATCAAAAGCTAAACTACTGACTTACTAAAGTCAAGTGAAAGTTTATTTACATTGCACAAAGCAGCCTTACAGAAAAATCCAGGTCTTAGCCTCCATAAGTATCGCCAGTGGCTACAGTGTTAAGAAAAACTCCCTGAGAGAAAGAGGAGAGGAACCAAGACTCAAAAGGGGAACCCATCCTCCTCTGGTCGACACTGGATAGATGTGGTCAATCGCGAAGCAGCACAGATTTCATCACCAACAAAGTATAAAAAAGGAATTAGTAACTAAATTTAAAATGCAGAGGTGTAACTGAGTCAAAAGTAGTTCCTTTACTCACTAACATGCTTGAGTAGAAGTAAAAAAATTGTATTTGAAAGTACTATATTAGTATTGAGTACAAATCCATCAATGTTCTTGAGTAAATGTACATAGTTATTAACCTACTGTCCAGATTGTTTTTCCCTCGTTTTTAGGTAATAATTCGGCTACACTCGAGATACAGGCTCACAATTATTACATATGATTACACAAACAAACGTATTGGAACAAACGTGTGCAAATATTGCTACATATATCGAATCAAACGTTTTAGCTGTGAGATTCTGGTGGCACTGACTTTTTGTTTATTAGAGAATTCAATTAATTAATTAAATTAATTTATTAATGTTTATTAGAGAATTCAACATAAAGTCCAGTATTTTAAACAAAAGTTGCCACAATTTAAGTCTGTAGACACGGGCTGATATGCTAGTTACAGTACAGTACAATACAATATGCTGTATTGTTACATACCTAATAAGTACACAAGTAGTTGTGTAGTTATGTAATGAATTACATTCGCATTTGATTTGCAATCTGTATCGACTTTTCCTGTTTGAAGGAAGTTTAGAACACTTTCCACACAATTGCTGCTTGTTTTCATGGCCTTAAAGTGAGAAATTATTCATATAAAGTTTGTCGCATTAACTTACTGTATTTTTCCTCTCCCTGTGTTAGACCCCCACCGCTCTGTTGGACTCCAGCGCTCTACGCTCCAGAGCGCAGCTCAGTAAGAGACTGAGCCGCAGAGCCCCGCCCTCCAGAAACGCCCGCCACAGCGCAGCGCTAACACAGCTAAACGAGGGGTCGGCGGCGGGAGGTGAAGAATGGCGCTACAGAGACTCAACAGGTAAACCACGTTTGACAATCACCTGGACACAAAGTAGAGCTGCCTGTGTGGAATGACTGTGTGGATCATATGAACATTATAGAGGTTTTTAAATGAAACAGTAGAAGCCATATCGCCCCCTACACTTCCTGTAGTGTATTACAGTCTGTCAGAGTGACTGTGTGGATCATATGAACATTATAGAGGTTTTTAAATGAAACAGTAGAAGCCATATCGCCCCCTACACTTCCTGTAGAGTATTACAGTCTGTCAGAATGACTGTGTGGATCATATGAATATTATAGAGCTTTTTAAATGAAACAGTAGAAGTCACCCAGATTCCACTCACACTTCTCTCCTTTCTCTCTGCAGAAGATAAGACGGACTCTAAGCCTCAGGAGGATGAGGAGTCTGACTCGGAGGAGCAGGCTCGGGACCCCCGGACGCCCTCTTCCTCCTCCGCCTCTTCCCAACCCCAGAGAGTCTCTCTCTTCCCTGGCATGGACCCTTCCGCAATCATGGTGAGTTACAGGAGAGATAGAAGATCGAAAGTACCTTCCTTTAAAATATTGTTTCAGAGGAGCAGTGAGCACAGTACTGTGTGCAAACACTGTACAACAAAAAATGAATGAGTAGACACTACATAATGTACAACCCCTTTCCAAAAAAATTGGGAAGCTGTGCACTAATAACAAGCTGAGGACACATTGTCCATGATTACCAAAAAGACCACAGGACACTTTTCCATTTCAACTCAGTCCATTTTAAATGAGCTCAGGCCCAGAGAAGGTGGCAGTGTTTCTGGATCCTGTTTATATACAGTTTCTTCTTTGCGTTTTAGAGTTTTAACTTGCATTTGTGGATGCAGTGATGCGTCTCTTGCTATTTTATGTTGAGAAACGATATTCTTGAATTGTTGCACTAATTGATCATGCAGTCTTTCACAGAGTGGTGAACCCCTCCTCATCTTTACTTCTGAAAGACTCCGCCTCTCTGAGGTGCTCTTTTATACCTAATCATGTTACTGAACTGTTGTCAATCAACCACCAGGTGTTCCAAGCCTAATCTTTAGCATAACATGCTGTAGAATAACACAATTGTTTTTTTTTTACGCAGAGAATAAAAAATAATACAAAGAACAATTTTGTTTACATAATTAGTTGAATTTCAGAAGTCTGTATCAGTCTCGGCCACAGAATCACGAGCGCTGAAGACATTGTTACTGTCCTTTTTTCCCATTTTTACTTTTCTGCTTAACGTGAGATCAGCAGCTGTCTTTTACGCTATGGACTGATAGAAATGCAAAATGAAAATGAATGATCCAAAAAATTTCATTACATTAAAGTTAACCCTTTTTTCTCCTCCTATAAATTTACCACTTGAAAGATTCGAGGTTTTGTTAATACAGTAATTATAATACGTATCATTAAAAATGTGTAAACTATGAAAGTGTGTATTTTAAAGCTGATCGAGTTCTTGTTTGTGTTCAGGCCCAGCTGAAGAAGCGAGGTGATGGAGAGACTCAGCCGGACGGCCCTGCCCCCTCCTCCTCTCAGCTCTCTCGCTCGCCCTAAGTCTCCCTTCCTCCCACGAGCCGCGCGTGTGCTGCCCCCTGCTGGCGGCAAAGAGAACGGGTGAGTGAGATTTTCTCAGTGTTTCTCAGTCCCTGTGCTGTGTATTGTGATGCTTTCCTGCTCTGACACACCTGATCCAGCTAATCTAACCATTAACAAGGCCGTCATGAGCTGAAGTGAACACAAAAAACATCAGTCTGTGCAGGACAGGGTGTCCTTACTGTCTGCGACGGCCTAAACCAGCTACAGGATTCAGGGCTGGCTATAATAAACACATGCTCATAAATAGTGCTGGCCAATATGGCCAAAATTTTCCTTGTCCTAAATATTAATTAGTACATTTATAGCTTGTGATCTTGTAGTATACAAGAATATTTGGGTATCGTGGAAGCATAGTAATAAACTTTTCCATATCGCACCTTTAGTAAATTTAAAATGCAACTTAAAATGCTTTACAAGGAGAAATGCATATGAAAACATAAACAGCTTAAAAGAAAATTGAGAAGGTAAAAGGACTGAATAACAAAGGGAAAATAAAAATGAAATAAAATAAATGGTCACAATACTAATAAATAATAAAGTAGTAATAACAATGTGTGTAGAAAAGTAACTGAAGCTCAAAAATCTATAAAAAATAACAATAATAATGTTACAAATAAGCAAATTACATTAAATAAAATACATTAATTGGCATAAAAAACCTTTTTTACCACTGCATAATCATTTTATGGAAAACAGATGTGTGTGATTGCAGCTGTCTGTGAGTGTATGTTCTCGTCCACACTGATGCTGTAATGTGAACTCTCTGTTCTCCCACAGGGAGGCGTCTTCACCACAGTGGCTGAAGGAGCTCAAAACCAAGAAGCGGTTGAGTCAGTATGAGAACGACAGCTAGGCCTCCACAAACAAGTAGGAGACCATCTGCATCTCTTTAAAGGAGTAGTGTGGTGAAAAATCTCATTTACACAGTTTAGCTCTCATGCATCTCCGCAAGATCTCCATCTCAGCCAAGTCGTGTTTGGCATCTGCTTCTTTAGTTTTAGCACCAGAGCTACGAGGCTAACAAGTAGCTTATAGTTACAAATTAGCTTGGTGCTAACTGCAGGCCTAAATCATCACAGGCTCATTTCAAGCTGTGTGGTATTATTCTGTATCTCTAATAGAGATTTTGTGGTTTCTGACTCACTGTTATCTATAAACATGGACTTAATTCAGGCTTTTAGAGGACGGATAGTGTTTTAGCTACTTTTGAGTGAGTATAGCCGAAACAGAGCCACCTTTAGGGTCAGAGTTATTGTAGTTTACATTTTAGATTTCAGTTCAGTTTCAGTTTAAAGAGGGCATCAATAGTACAGACTGAAAGCCGTGACAGCAGGTTGGACAAACATGAATAAAAATGCCTGATTTTTGTGAATATATTTATACACACCGGTCAGGCATAACATTCTGACCAGCTCCTTGTTTCTACGCTCATTGTCCATTTTATCAGCTACACTTACTATATAGGTGCACTTTGTAGTTCTACAGTTACAGACTGTAGTCCATCTGTTTCTCTGATACTTTGTTAGCCCCCTTTTACCCTGTTCTTCAGTGGTCAGGACCCCCATGGACCCTCACAGAGCAGGTACTATTTGGGTGGTGGATCATTCTCAGCACTGCAGTAACACTGACGTGGTGGTGGTGTGTTAGTGTGTGTTGTGCTGGTACGAGTGGATCAGACACAGCAGTGCTGCTGGAGTGTTTAAACACCTCAGTGTCGCTGCTGGACTGAGAATAGTCCACCAACCAAAAATATCCAGCCAACAGCATCCTGTGGGCAGCGTCCTGTGACCACTGATGAAGGACTAGAGGATGACCAGCACAAACTGTGCAGCAGCAGATGAGCTATCGTCTCTGACTTTACATCTACAAGGTGGACTGACAAGGTAGGAGTGTCTAATAGAGTGGACAGTAAGTGTGTCTGATCCACTCGTACCAGCACACACTAACACGCAGTGCTGAGAATGATCCACCACCCAAATAGTACCTGCTCTGTGAGGGTCCATGGGGGTCCTGACCACTGAAGAACAGGGTAAAAGGGGGCTAACAAAGTATCAGAGAAACAGATGGACTACAGTCTGTAACTGTAGAACTACAAAGTGCACCTATATAGTAAGTGGAGCTGATAAAATGGGCAATGTAGAAACAAGGAGGTGGTCATAATGTTATGCCTGATCGGTGTATAAGCGGTCATTCATGCATTGAAAAAAACAAAAAAACGTTTTTTTCTTCTCTGAAATTATATTTTGTTTTTATTCATGTGGTTTCTTGGTGGGGGGACCTCCTTCTTCACCACATCAACATTTTGGCCAACACTGTTTTCCACAAAAAAGTCTGATTCACTGCAGTTAGCTGTGTCTGACCAGCCAGTGAAAAAGAATGCAAGTGGCCACTCTGGCCACAGACTCTGCATTTAGGCTGAGGAGCGAATTGTGTAAATTGTAAAAACTGTGTTTTTTCTGATCTCCATACAGTTATACACAAAAGTCTTCACGCCCCTGGCAAAATTCCCTGTTTTGTTGATTTTCTAAGTGTAAATAAGTGAACACATCCTCTACAGAGACACACTACTTTTTTGGTAAAAGTTCCCGTCAAATTAACAGAAAACGTGTTTTATGATCATAAACATTTTGTTATATGCTTACTGCTGAAAGCCAAAAATCTTAGACGCTCTTTGTATTATTTTATAAAAATAATGTTAACAGAGCAGATCACTGAAGAGACGCCATCTGTTTATAGTTTATAGCTCAGATTTCTGGAAAAATGGGTCGACTTTCAGTAAAATGTTCAGCTTCTTTTATTATAATGGTTTAAAATTACATCACCCATCTATTTGACTGGAAAGAAGACAGTTACAGCTCTCATACGACCCCCACCTTTAGAATGTAGCTTATGAAATATGAAAGTTATGAAGTAAAGAATATGACGAAGTGCGTTTTGGAACCACCATTTTGGTTCCAAGGAATTAAAAAGGTTAATATACCGAATTCAACATACTGAGGGAAGAAAGTGGTATAAAATGTGGCCTGTGCAAAAGTTATGGTTATATTTGTTCCTTGCTTATTTTGCCGGGGGCTTCCCAAACTCTTGCAGACTGTTCCTCAGTCCCCGTTTTCCCTCTCCGTCAGTCTGATTTGCTGTTTTTCTTTCCCAGGATGCCTTAAAACTGGAGTATCTGTAGCTGAAACTCGATGACAGAAGCCTTAACCTTTGACCTGGAGTCGACGGGAAACCCACTGCTGCTGATTACATCATCGTTCTGCTCGTGTTTGACTGGTGGTCCGCTTTCTCTGTGCTCCGCCCCCCTCCCAGCCCCCCCAAACCCCCCCGCCCGAGGTGTTACACGTGCATGGTGCCTTCCGAGGAGATCTGTGACCGACGAAAATAAAAACAGTGTCTGTCGTGTTGTGTGGCTGTTTGTCCGTCTGTGTTAGCTGTGTCTCCTCTGTTCCTGGATATGTTTCTGTTTTTTTAACGCATAGAGCCACTTTATTTACAGGTGAGCTACAGAAATGGGTGGGGCTTCTTTTAAATATTCAGGAATATCTGAGCTCACGGGACCACGCGGCGTTCGATAGTGACCCGAAAGTGCTTCGTATGACTGGAGGACTGCCCATTTACTCCATCGTTCACGCCGATTTGTTTATTTTTGCATTTTTCTGTTCACTGTAGTAAATTTTTTTGTTTGTTTTTTGTTTTATTCTCCGTGTTTGTTGGGTGTAGGATTACAGACACGGTTTAATTTCTCGTTTATAATAGTCCGTAAATCATTGCTGTGCTAACTGGCAGACAGTATAGACAGTGTATTTAGTAAATAATGCTAAATGTAATCAAGAAATGTATTTTTGATGGTTTGAAGGAGTTTCTGTCAATCAAAACACAAGAACAAGATATATATATATATATATATATATATTTTTAAACAATAAAAGTCCTCATTAGCCCGTCTCAGTGGCGGATTCTTCTTCTAAAAGGTTTCTTTTAGCATTGTATGGTATTGAAGCAAGATGCGCGTTTGCCGGGAATCCCCGATTTGTCCAGATTGACAGGGTTTGTATGTACAGATTAAGCCAGACAGGTGTATTTTACATTAGTCAACACATTTAGACAAGCATTCCAGCATATTCTCTGTTAATTAACAGACATTTAACAGTAAAAGCATCACAGAGAGCTTTGATTTATGAACATCTTGCGCGTGCATGTACAATCACTTCTTTCACCCTCACCCGCAGTCTTATATCCGAAAGCTAGTCTTTGTTTGCTTTGACGAAGGGCCAAATATGAATTGCACAATCAGAATTAAAATGGGTATCGGTCGTTCTCCCTCTAATTCACAGCGTGTTTGGAAAAGGCGAAGGGCGTCGGATGGGAACCCAGGGGTGAAACACGGTGTTCTGTTTGTATTTTCACTGTATTCTTCGTGTCCTGCCTGTTTGGTGTTTACTGACCAGATTAAGGGATCGTTGTAACTGTACTGTAAGCAACACTGCACATTTGTTGCCACTCTGTCAGTCCGGTTCATTTTTAAAATTAACCCACATGAATTTGCTGGTTCGTGGAATCGCCCCCCCCCCTCACCCTCCAACAAGCACTTTCCATCAGTCGATGGACATCAGCACTGACCAGTAGGCTGCCACTTTATAAGAACGTGTTCTTTCACATGTAACCTAAAGCCTGCGTCGTGTCAGGATGTGGAAAGTGGAAAGTGCAGAGCGGCGAACGAGTCCTGATTCTTAGACGCCCGCTTCTTTCCTGTCTGTCTGCAAGTGTTTGTCCATTCAAGGGTAATTTTGTCTTCTTTTTATTTTTTAAATTCACTTTAAAGATGTATATTGCACTGTGTTGCATTGAAACCAGTGTCTGACTGTAAATTCATAATAAAATTTACAATAAATTTATTTTCTTTGCTGCCACTTTCAATACAAAGAGTTACTGTCTGTTTTATTGTTGTGCGCACGTCAGAACGGCCATTAAGCACAAGGTATTCATTTTTTAGTGGCAGGAAAAGACAGAAAACACACTTTACAGAGAATAACACAGAAACCTCAACAGCTACATCTAATATCAGATCTTCCATTCTTTTCAGGAGACTCACAGACACACCTCCAAAGTTCAGTCTTAGAAGCTGGTTGGTCATTTTCTGAAGTAATCAAACACATTCAGTGGTGTTGAGGTCTGGACTCTCATTTTTCGGAACACAGTCAACCTCGGCTAGGTTAGCTTCAGTGTGCTAATCAGCTAGCCATGCAAACTTTGTAAATGCAGAACGTTTTCTGTGACGTTTGACCTACATAGAATTAGTGAATAATTTCTTTGTCTGGCTATAAACTTTACAACCATGGTGTGAAGGTTTTTTGTCACTATCCATGTAGCCTTTAGCATGCTAACTAGCAGAGTAATGAAGTTTATCAGATGGAGTAGTTTTCTGTCTAAAACTCAGTTGCATTTTAAAGTAGTTTGCTTTTATGGCTTTTAAACAAATGTCCATCATTTTTTGAGGTTTGTAAAGGAAAATAGATCATGTTGCAGTGATTTCTGGGTAAGTTCTGCTGCTGAAGTCAACACTCATGTTTGCCGAAGGTTCATGTAAACTTCCCTTACACTAATAAAGTGACGGAACGACCCTTTAGGTGACGTTGTGGGTTTCCTGAGGGGAAATGACGAGACAGAGTTGACAAAGCTTTGTTAAAACGGTATTGGAGTGTATGGCCAAGGGTACTTTAACAAATGTATTCGTTGAAAATATTTTTAAAATGCCTTTATTTACAGTGCTGTGAAAAAGTATTTGCCCCTCACCTTATTTCTTCTATTTTTGCTAATTTGTCACCTTTAAATGTTTCAGATCATTCAGCTAATTTTAATATAAGAGCAAAACAATGTGAGAAAACATAAAAAGCAGCTTTAAAATTATCATTCCATTATTTGAACGAGTCCTTTCTGTGTGGGGTTTGCATGTTCTCCCTGTGTCTGGGTTTCCTCCCACAGACGTCAGCCCAATTGGACACCCTACATTACCCCTAGGGGTGTGTGAACAAATACGGCTGTGTGTGACTGGTGGCCTGTCCAGGGTGTTTTCCTGGCTTCCGGCAAATGACTGCTGGGATAGGCTCCAGCACCACTGTGACCCAGAAGGATAAGCGTTTTAGAAAATGTGTGTGTGTGTGTGTGTGTGTGTGTGTGTGTGTGTGTGTGTATCACTCATGTGACAATTGCCCTGTTATGCCTAATAACTGCTTGTGCCACCCTCTGCCATCAAACTACCGTGATAACTGTACATCATTATGGAGGAATTTGGGCCCCTTATCTTCGCAGAACTGTTTTAATTTGGCTACTTTGGAGGGATTTCAAACATGAACTGACCATTTAAGTTATTGAGATGGGATTCAAGTCAGGACTTTTGTTGACCTTCAACAAAAATATGCCCAAGAAAGAGAGATATTGTGATTATGACACTGAAAGGATAACTGAATTGTTATGCAGGCCAAAACGTGTCTTTCAGAAGCTTTTCATGGAGCTGGATATCATGAAGATCTGCCCAGGAGCAGGTTTATGGAAGTCCAGAGGGGCCATAACCAACATTATTTTGAGATGACAACACAAGTCGTGCTCTCAATATAACAATCCAGAATATTATAGCTGCAGCTCATGGCCTCTCTGGGCTTTAGTATAGTTTGGAGAAATGAATGAGCAAATTAGCAGCTCATCCAGCTTCTCTCTTTTTCATATATGCAACAAGTAAAGCAGGACGATGTTGTGGCTGTAGGGAAGGCAAGTGATCAGGGCGTCCCCTGCGGTCTGCATTCAAAACAGAGGTTAACAATAAAATGTTGTAACTGGTTTAATTTTATTTTAATCTGTTGTATTCGTAGCTGCTGGGCTTGTGCCGCCACAAAAATTATGTTTAAAGTTCCAAGTTTAAAAGTTTTTAAATGATTATTAAAAGTTTCCCTATGGCAAAATGAATGGAAATTGAAAATGTTATGAAGGTGTCCAGCAGATGGCGCTGGTCTGCGTTTTCCATTCCTGGAATAAACAAAGACCAGTTTATTGTTTGTCATGAAGGAAGCTAAACGCAGTAGACATGTAGAGTAGATTCAGGCATGTGAGGGAAGTTTAAAGGTGAATTCCACTGTTTAATTAAAGTTTCTCCATAACTAAATGATTCAAAGTGGTTTGGTGTGAAATACTTCATTCTAGAGAAACCTACCAAGGCAGAATGGGCCCTTTTCTCACATTCTGTTAAGAGGAAATAGCAACAAAGCAGTGAACAACACATCTGGTTGGCCTGTGTGGTGTCCAGTGTGGTGCCCAATCTCACATGCTCCAGGCCAGACCTGATTTCACTTCCCTTTTCTGGTCACTGTTTTTGCAGCGTCATTGGATGAATCATACCCATCACAGCCGTCAACAGCTCTGGGAGGAACCTCAGAAGGCGTAGGTAGATGTGTATGTGCTTGACTTTTTGTGAACTTCAATATATCGTAAATAAACACAACAAAGCTAGCACAGAATTAAATCAATGAAGTTTTGCAGTTTACTGTATTGGCTTGCATGATAATAAAACATGCTAACTTGCTGTCCCTGGCCGAGGGTCCTCGGGAAGAGAAATCAGGGCGGGGGTGCGAGATCAGGCTTCACAGCGGTCGTTTAAAAAAATGGAAGTAAGGCACTTCACAAGTCTTGAGGACCTTCTTTACATATCAGGCAATTTCCAAAAGAATATACACACAACACACACACAAAGAAGAATAAGGGATACAGGCTGTTCCTCATTACGTTTAAGACTTTCAACGTAAGTTACTTTAATACAGCCAGCTAACTTAGCTAACCTAGCGACAGAGCTGGCTTATGAGGAGCCTGGCCGCTTCCTATTTCCCCCTTATATCAAAAATAGGACTGCTAAACAGCAGAGGGCGCCCGCGAGCGTGTCCTCAATGAATGGGAGTGAATGGAGCTCAATGGCTAAAAGCTAAAAGTTAAAATAGTTTCTAATCTCTCGCCCAGAACGTTTCTTTAATTTTAGAAAGTAGACGGATGAATTTCACTAAAAAAGCAAAGAAATCTCACCTGTATGTTTCCTTTTTTCTACAGTAAACGGGTTTTGGGCAGCAGAAGGCGGGCATTACTGCTGCTGAGTGCTGATTGGTTGGCGAGAGGAGCAGCTCATTGGCTGTTCGCGCTCACTGACATCGTGAATGTACATGAGGTGCCGTGTTAAACTCCTATAACTCGAGTTTAAAAGCTCTTAAAAATATAACAGCAGTGTTAAAATGTTTTATGCTGTTCTGTTCAGGAAATGATTGTATTATTTTACATTAAAAATGTTTAAACATTTATAAACTCTGATTTTGCTCAAATGCGCCATATCAACCCATTCATTTTGGACTCACTCAAGAGCGCCCTGAGTGGGAATTCTGCTCTCTACAAGTTCTCTGCTAGCTAACAACCTACCCTAGCGAGCCAACTTAGCCAACCAGACATTGTTGTTTTCATATTTATATATTTTTAATATTTTATATGTAAATATACTTTCAAATGTTGTGAATGAGGAGGTGATAGTGAAGGCCAGATCATACAGATCAGCTACCAGCACTGACCAACACATGAGTTTAAATCTGTGGTCGCAGTGCTTTATTAGGTCATTTTTTATTAAGTCGGCCTCTTAGTCAAGTGTTCTGTTCCACCTTAAATGGTGCTGCAGTTACATTCTGGTGCCTTCACATCACCTAAGCTGACTGCTGCATTGTTTAAGGTGGAAAGGAAATTTGAATGAGAAGCTAAAGATACGTTTACTTCCTCATTGACACTCAGTAACTACTAACACAGATACACAGTATCATCCGTTCCATGTGGATGCTCTTAAATAAACAGATTCTTGGGCTCTTGAAAGTTATTCCAAAGGGAACAGCAGGGTTGAGCACCACCTCTGAGCATGAATCCACCCGATGAAGTCATCACTGTCAGCAAAGTGACGGCTGCAGACAAGAACGCCGGAATTTACTCTAAAATTAGGCCCCTCTACTCTTTGGGATCTATTCTGATCTTAACATGGTTGGTTGGAAATGTATGAAATCCCAGGTGTGGCTGTTTTTGAGTTTTGGCACTGAGGAACACAACAAAACACCTTAAAGCTTGACTGTGCCTTTTATTTTGGTTCAACCGGAAACAAAATTACTTACAGAAACTGATGGAAATGTGAAAAGGCTCCATTGTTCACAGTGGTGGTGATAGGAACCGGATGTCCACCTCTAAAAGCTCCCTCACAGAAAGTTACTACATGAAATGGTTATGAGTTCACTGCCTGATGACTGAGACACTGTTTTAAGAGGTTTTGAGAGGATTTTGGCCTAAAATATACTTTTTAAAAACCATTTATGGCGAAGGGATTCATGCAGAGTGCAAGGAAGCAAAATAGTCCCGAAAGAAAATTTCCTATTTCCACTGTTTTACCTTCATCCAACATTCAGACTCAGAAGACATGTGTAGGTTCATTGGTGGTTTGGATAGTAAATAAAATGGTTTTAGAATAAATATAGCTTTATCTCTTTCCTTTGTCAAATAGCATAATAAAAGGCCTTTGTGTTGATATTCACTTTCTATTAGAGTGTTATAGACGGATTGCCTGATTTTCTTTAAGCTGAAACTGCCATTTTTAACAGTGGGTGAGTGGGTGTGGGAGCTTGAGGGTTAACAGGCTTTGCTGATGCTGTTGCAAAACATGCAGAACAAGTAAAACCACTTCACGGCAAGAGGTTGGTTGTTATTGTGAGCGATTCCTTCAGCAGAGAAGAGCACCAGGCAAGAAAGAGAAGAACAGAATGAATGAAGCATGTTGTCCCTCTAGCAGCAAGTCTGCTCCAGGTAAGATCATAGAAAGCCATGAGAAACCCGGCTTAACTGTGATTCTGACACACTGTACTGACACAGAGTATACCTACCATACAGTGTACGTATGTATATGTAGTATCGCAAGTGCTTAGGGTGGTCGTTCTGGAATAAGAGGTGAGTAGTGACTAGTTCGAGTTGATCAGGAACTGGAGTGAAATGATAATACTTCTGATAATGTATATTACTCAGTTCTGTTTTAGTCATTAACAGTTAGCTCCTAGTTCTCCTTCTAGGGGTTTAAATTCATTCTTTTGTGCTGTTTCAGCTTCTTTACTGTTAATCTCTTTTCTCACTTCTGAGTCTCAAGTCTCTGAGGTTTAAGTCCAAGTCAAGTCTCAAGTCTCTGGGGTGTGAGTCTGAGTCCAGTATCAAGTCTCTGGGGTTTGGGTCCAAGTGAAGTCCTGAGTCTCTGGGGTGTGAGTTGCAGTCGAGTTTCTGAGGTGCGGGTCTGAATCAAGTCTCAAGTCTCTGAGATTCAGGTCCAAATTGAGTTTTGAGTCTCTTAGGATCAGGTTCGAGTTGAGTCTCGAGTCTTTTAGGTGTGAGTCTGAATTAAGTCTCTGAGGTGCGAGATCAAATCAAGTCTTGAGTCTCTGAGGTTTGGGTCAAAGTTGAGTCTTGAATCCCTGAGGTGTGAGTCCGAATTAAGTCTCAAGTCTCTGAGGTGCGAGTCTGAATCAAGTCTCGAGTCTCTGGGGTTTGGGCCCAAGTCAAGTCTCGAGTCTCTGAGGTTTGGGTCCAAATCAAGTCTTTAGTCTCTGAGGTGTGAGTCCAAATCATGTCTTGAGCCTCTGGGAGTCTCTAAGAATTGAGTCCGAATCAAGTCTTGTGTCTCTGAGGTGAGTCTAAGTTGAGTCTTGAGGCTATGAGATGTGAGCCCAAATCAAGTGTTTTTGTCTCTGGGATCTGAGACAAAGTCAAGTCTCGAGTCTCTGAGTTGCTGGTCTGAATCACATCTCCAGTCTCTGAGGTGCGAGTCTGGATCAAGTCTCGAGTCTCTGAGGTGCGAGTCTGAATCAAGTCTCGAGTCTCTGAGGTGCGAGTCCGAATCAAGTCTCGAGTCTCTGAGGTGCGAGTCTGAATCAAGTCTCGAGTCTCTGAGGTGCGAGTCCGAATCAAGTCTCGAGTCTCTGAGGTGCGAGTCTGAATCAAGTCTCGAGTGTCTGAGGTGCGAGTCTGAATCAAGTCTCGAGTGTCTGAGGTGCGAGTCCGAATCAAGTCTTGAGTCTCTGAGGTGCGAGTCTGAATCAAGTCTCGAGTCTCTGAGGTGCGAGTCCGAATCAAGTCTCGAGTCTCTGAGGTGCGAGTCCGAATCAAGTCTCGAGTCTCTGAGGTGCGAGTCCGAATCAAGTCTCGAGTCTCTGAGGTGCGAGTCTGAATCAAGTCTTGAGTCTCTGAGGTGCGAGTCCGAATCAAGTCTCGAGTCTCTGAGGTGCGAGTCTGAATCAAGTCTCGAGTCACTGGGAGTCCAAGTCGGGTCTTGAGTCTTCTGAGGGACCATAAGTGAAACCCTTTGTGGGGGCCCTCCACTCACTCCAGTTATATTATTTTGTATGTAAGAATGTCAATTAATTAATACTTAATTTTTCAGTTAGCATTTATGAAAATTGTTAAGTTTAAGTAATTATGATTCATTAAATAACCTAAGTAATAACATACAGGGAAAACAATCTATAATTAAATGATCTCTATAAATGAATACAAAACAAAAAATTACAACATGTGATGCATAATTTACGATTATGTACAGTAATCATACTTATTTTGGGGTCGTTAAAAAGTCTTTCATGATATTTTCATAACATTTTTTGTGGGCTAATTCCATGACTGACAATAAATAAAAAAATAAACAAATACATAAATAAATAAATACTCACAGGACCCCTTGAGGCGTAACGGTGCTAAGTGGTAACACTTATAGCAAAAAAACTGCCCTGTTGTTGTTGTGTCTAGTCTTGTTTTCTGGGTTTGATCTGAGGGGTCAAAAAAAAAGACAAAAACCATCCCTCTTATAACATGACTGCCCCCCTTTCTATCCCCTTTGGGTCTCTTAAGTCTATTCTCAACATTTTTGTTCCATCATATGTGAGATTTACATACTGTTTGGTACAGCTCACTATCAGGGTTGCCAGGTTTGCAATTTTCCCTTCTGAATTAGGCTTGTTTTGTGGGAGAAAATTAGAAAGTTGCAGCTTCTGTTGGCCGGCTTTTATGCAAACTTTGAGGTCTTTGGGGGGATTTTGGCAACCCTAACCACTGTAAAATATGCAGCAGGGTCTGTTCATTTAAAAAAAGAAAACAACAGGTACCAGCGTTAACCAGCGAGTGATGTTTTTACATGTAATAAAACTGACAATTGGAGCTTATAATTTCCAGGACTGTCTTAATATTTAGTAAAATAAGAGCTGGAATTAATATGAAAGAATAAAAGCAACTTTGCCAACTACTTCTCCAGAATGAGTGTTGCTGCAGTGTTGCTAATGTTATGGTGATGAGTGTTAACATCACGCTGATTAACACCCGGTTAACACACCGCCTGATGTTGTAAATGTTCTTAGTGCTGTGGAGAGGGAATTTTATTAGAGGGAATAAAATGCTGAGTAAAGAACTATCATGTCAAAAGGCACCAATAAATGATGCAGCACTGCACACAGTGAGCAGCACTGAGGAGTTCGCGTCTTACGGGCTTCTTCAGGATGGCTGACCACTCCAGAGCTACAAGAAGGGCTTTGACTTCAGAGGGCAAAACATTTTATGTGTATATTCAAGTACAACTAATACACATAAGACAACTGTAGTAAAATGAATAAATGATTATTATAAAAGTTACAGAGGTTATAGTTTGTTATATAGAACACTTTATATTCTATATCGTTGCTGTCAGAACGAAACCTCATACCTCAACTTTCAGCGTTTTTCAGGTTTTGTCATAATTTGAAAAATACCTGTTGCTCTTTACATTGGATGTAAATTTCATGATGAATCAACCAAAAGAAACGGCTCAAAATGACTTGAAGAAAGTCTGGTTCCATTGACTTACATTAAAAGTAAAGAAGGTTTTTTGCTTCTCCTGTAAAGTTTCCATTTTGGAGATATGAGGTTTTGTTCCGACAGCAGCGATATAAAGAAATACCAGACTGGCTAATCTGAAAAGCTATACTGACTGGAAATGACATACATAATCCTGAGTAAATGCTTTTAAATAGTACAGCAAAGCAACAGTAACAAATCTTGACTTCTAAATGTTGAATTTAAGCCTCTTTTCCTGCTTGCAGAGGACGCACAGTGTCTTACTGATATGAGGATTTTACTGCTGGGCAATAAAGCAGCAGGCAAGAGTTCATCCATAAGCACCATCCTGGGCAGCGAAGGGCCGAGTCTGAAGACCGCTCAGTGTGTGAAGAGGCAAGGAGAAGCTGAGGGAGTAGCGCTCACTGCGATTGAGGCTCCAGGCTGGTGGAGGAATTACAGAGTGAAGGACACTCCGAATTTAAACGCTCAGGAAATCGTACTCAGTGCGTCTCTGTGTCCTCCAGGACTTCATGCAGTGCTGCTAGTGGTCCGCCTGGACACTCGCTTCACAGAGACGTGCAGAAGAGCACTGGAGGAACGTCAGGGCTTGTTTCTGACTGACAGTGTGTGGAGTCACTCCATGGTGTTATTTACCTTTGGAGACTGTCTTGAAGACACCACAGTCGAGAAGCACATTGAGAGTCAAGGACACGCCCTCCAGTGGCTCGTGGAGAAATGTGGGAACAGAGTCCATGTGTTAAATAATAAGAAGAGGGACTCCAGGCAGGTGAAGGAGCTGCTGGAGAAGATTGAAGAAATGGTGATGGGAAACGGTGGACGTCATTTTGAGGTGGACTGTAAGACTTTACATGACCTAGGAGTCCAGAGAAGAACGGATGAAATGAAAGCAGCGGAAAGACTGATCAGAGCACAGACGCAGAAACAAGCCCTTACATGTCAAACAGGTAAGAGAATATTTGCGAGAAGAGCTGCTTTAAAGCTGCACTCTTAAAAAAAAAGGTTTGTCGTGGTTCTAAACTAAAGAACAGCAGGTGTTTATAGAACCATGAACACTCAAAGAACCACTTGAATGCATAAGTGGTGGTTTGTATGGTTAGATTGTTCTTTATGATGGAAATCTACTTCTTTATTGGTTCTTAAAGAATCACTGGTTCTTTATGGCATCAAAAAGTTTCCACTATTGTTACGAATCAAAAAAACGTTCTATATAGAACCCTTTTTGATAAGCATGTAGGACTACCAACAACTAAATACAATAAGATCAAAATATTTTTTTGTTTTGATATGTGCACTGTGATGATGTCAAAGATGATCTATTCAGGTACATGCTTAAAAAAGATGGTTCTTCAAGAGTTCTTTAGTAAAGAATATGGTTCTATATACAACCATAAACACTCAAAGAACACTTTGCATGATTAAAAGGCTCTTTGCCTTAATTAATTGATGATTAAAGGGCTTGTTGCATTGTCAAGGGGTTCTTTACTAATGAACCCTTGAAGAACGATTTTTTTCAGAGTAGTATAGAAAATGGTTCTATTTAGAACCATGAACACTCAATGAACACATTGCATGATTAAAGCGTTCTTTGCATGGTGAAAGGGTTCTTCAGATTGATGGAGAATGCATTGTAGGTGGTTCTATATAGTATCTTTTTGAAAAGTGTTCAATATAGCACCAGAAGGGTTCCTCTATTGTGACAACGTCAAGCTTGTAACCATAGAGGAACCTTTTTTATACATATATAGAACAAAAAGGTTTTATACAGAACCATCTACAGCACATTCTCCATCAATCTGAGGAACCCTTTCATGAAACAAAGAACCCTTTCATTAGGCAAAGTGTTCTTTGATTGTTCATAGTTCTGCACAGCACCATTTGTAGTTTATGATTGCAAAAATTGTAAAAATGATTGTAGGGCATTAAAAGAATGCTGCAGGTTTTCCACTGCAGTACCAGTATAGTCAGCTGAGTAGTACAGCATTGCATCATTGGCATGTAAATGTACTTTGCAATCAATAATGGAGGTGGATATTAATATAGATATCAAATAATAATGGCCTGAGGACTGAACCTTGAGGGACCCCCTTAGTCACCAGCAGTAACTCTCATTTACTTTGTCTTGGGGTCACACAGTGCTGTTTATCAAAGAGATCATTTCCAATCCAGTGGGTAGATCTGTGGTCAAAACCAATATTTTGAAGACTTTTTAAGTAGGGAATGGTCAGAGAGAGGTCAGAGACATCACTAAAAATGGGATATTAATGAAAATGTATTTCTAATGTCCTCTGGCCAATACATTTTTTCCATATTTTCCTCTTCCGATCTAATTACAAGGCTGACGTTGGTTGTCCTGCCCAAACAGCTTTAACAAAACTGTGTTCCATCACTGTCTCTCTGTGTTTGAGTTAGAAACCGAGATAAAGCTAACCACCAAGCAAAAGCTAGCCTAGCAGGCCTAACTGAGCTTTAGAAACAGCTCTGCCTGTTTTTTGTCTGTGCGTTTGTTCATGAATCCATCCATGAACAGGATAATCAGATAATCAGAATCCAAGTCTTATTGTATTTGGGACACCACAAGACGCTGCATGCTGCTTGGATGTATAAGCACCCAATGCAACATGCTCAGTTAGCACAATGCTAATTCTCCTGCCTAACCTTGTTAGCTGCACTACCTGCATTAGCCTCATAGCTCTAGTGCAAAACTAAAGAAGCAAACATGTCTTGGCTGATCGACCACATTTTGGCTTGTAAATTTAATGTTTTGGGCAAACTTTCAGCTTAAAAGTGAAAAGAAGCATATAAGATAAAACACAAGTGTCAATTTTATTTATTATTATTTTGATGATAGAAAAGTACAAATTAAAGTTTTATAAAAACCATTTCTGTTTTAACACAAGCCACTAAAACATACTTGCTTTACAGGCTTCCTTTCACTGGCTTTTTTCTCTAATAACTTTTACAGCTCAGACCCAACAAGAACTGAGAATTTTGCTGGTTGGACACAGGCATTCAGGAAAGAGTTCAGCAGGGAACACCATCCTGGGCAGAGAGGAGTTTGACTTAAGGACGACATCAAAGTGTGTGATCAAAGAAGGAAAAGTAGCAGGGAGGCTGGTCACTGTGGTAGAAGCTCCAGGTTGGTGGAACAACTACAGCGTAAAGGACACACCAGCGCTAAACAAGCAGGAACTCTTGTGCAGTGCATCTCTATGCCCTCCAGGACCTCATGTCCTGCTTCTGGTCATACGAGCGGACGGCTCATTCACGATGCAGAACAGAAAAGCAATCGAGGAACACCTGGAGCTTCTCGGAGCGGAAGTCTGGGATCACACAGTGGTGCTGTTTACCTATGGAGACTGGCTTGGAGAAACTAGCATTGAGCAACACATCGAGAGTGAAGGATATGCACTGCGGTGGCTCGTGGAAAAGTGTGGAAATAGATACCACGTTTTCAATAACAACTGCAGGGATGATGGCAGTCAGGTCACAGAGCTCCTACAGAAGGTAGAGGAAATGGTAGCAGGAAACAGCGGGCAACATTATGAGGTCGACAGCCTTTTAATAGAAGAAGTGCGAAAACAACAGAAGGCAGGAGAGGAACGTGCAAAGTTGAGAATGTCAAACATGATGGAGAAGAGACAGACACTGAGAGTGCTGAGGGGTATGATACCGATTCTTCCTCGCCTTACTGGTAGCGCAAGAACACCGGTTACATGAGGCTCAGAGAAAAGATGTACATTTTATGACCAGTGTTGACTATGATTTTAAATGCTTTAATAGCTTTAATAAACTCAGAATTTGAAAATGCCAGCTGCCCTTCACAACATGCTAAAATGTTATGATGAATGAGCTAAAAGGAAAAGCTTAAAATTACTTGGTTAGGTTCTATGATCTCCTGTAAAGTTACCATATTGGCGATATGAGATTGTGCTTCAACAACAGCAATATATTTCTAAAGATCTGTTATTAAAACCTTCACAGTCAGTTGGTGATAAACCATTACTGGTGATGAAAGTATATCTTTTATGTAGTCTTATTGTATTTTTTTCCCGGAATTCTGAGACGTCCACTGATTAATTTTATCTATGTAGTCAAACAAGCAGCCTATACACTAAAGACAGAGTGTTGTTTACATTCAGATGAAAGCTAATTGTACTTGTATTAATTATGCCAGTCAAGGGAAGCATATAAACTTGAAATAATGTATGCCCTAGAATTGAGACTTGCGGGACACCATAAGATACTGCATTCTGCTTAGACGTATATGTACCCAGTGCAATGTATACAGGTGGCTCAAAGCTAATTGTGGTGCATAAGCTTGTTGACTGCATTAGCTACATTAGCCATGTAGCAAAACTAAAGAAGCAAGCTGTAGACACCAAACATGTCTTGGCTGATCGAGTGCATTTGTGGTAAAAGTTCAAACTGAAAAACGTGGGGGAAAGAAAGCAGGAAGTAACTTTATATTAATTATTATGGGTTTGTAGCTAATCAAAACAAGCAAAGAAAGTTTGTTTAAAGTCTGGATGAATTTGGTAAAAAGTTAAGCCATTATTCATTAAAGTTGCAAAGATTTCTCCGCTTTTATTGACGCAACAGCTACTCTGCATCTGATTCATGAAAGTTTTGCACGATGTGGAAACCAGTTATGATGCAAATGATAAATCAGCTTCAGCTCGTAAAATCAAGCACAGCCTACCAGAAACTAATTTACATATCATTTACATAAGACTCGCCCCAATTCTTGCAGATATTTCGGCAGGGAGCCAATAAAGCTACAGCATTCAGCAGCTCATGAGCCAATGGCTGTGCTGGTAGGTGGAGTTTGAGGTCGAGCGGTGAGTGCGCTGCTCCCCCTATTGACCAAACTTTCTAGTGTTAAAGTTATGACAACTGCAATGTAGAAAATATGAAATAAACAAAACATTTTTTTAAAGATGATAGCCAGTCCACCCTTGCTGTCAGGGAAATCGGTTACACTTTAATTGGATAGTACATGGTAGATGCTTTGTAGATATTTATTTTACTTTCAAGTTACACTGAGCTAAATATCCACTAAATTGGCCATATTTTTTTTTTAACTTGGCACTAATCCTAACCCTAACCTTAACCTCAACCCAAAACCTAAACCCAACCCTCACCCTGGTCCAAATCCTAACCGTAACCCCACCACTGTTTAGAATCAACTGAGTTTCAACAGATAGTTTATTAAGAATCTGAACATCTGTAGATAATCTATAGGGGACTATAGTGGACTCCAAATAAAGTGAGACTGGGAAATGTGTGTGTGCTATTTATGCAGCTTTAATGAATAAGGGATTATGTGTACAGTCTTGTTTTGTAGGGGATAAAAAGTAAAAAGTTTTCATTACATAATGACAATAATAAATGATCAACTTTGGGTTGGTATGCTGTGTTGTTTAACATTCCTTCTTACACCTGTTCTGCCTTATAGGTGAAATACATCATCTAACCGATCTGAGGATTGTGATGCTTGGGGGCATGTCTTCTGGGAAGAGCTCCACAGGAAACACTATTCTCGGCAGTGGGGAGTTTAGCTTAACAAGTAGTTCCAACTGTGTGAGCCGGCGAGGAAAAGTAGGGACCAGACAGGTCATTCTAGTTGAGGCCCCAGGCTGGTTGAAGTGTTCCTATGTGGGACTAACTGCCGAATCTGTCAAACAGGAGGTCATGCGGAGTGTAACTCATGCTGTGCTCCTCGTTATACAGACAGATACGTCATTCACAGAGAACGAAAGGAGAACCCTGGAGGAACATCTCAAGCTTCTTGACGAGAGGATTTGGAATCACACCATGGTGCTGTTCACGTGTGGAGACTGGCTAGGAGACTGGAGCATAGAGGAGCACATCGAGAGTGAAGGGAAAGCTCTCCAGAGGCTTGTTGAGATGTGCAGGAACAGGTACCATGTCCTGAACAACCAGGACAACGGTGATAGCGCTCAAGTCACGGAACTGCTAGATAAGATAGAGGAGATGGTGGTGGAAAATGGTGGGTATTCACCTGTGCAAGGGCCAAAGCCTTCTCCGGTGAAGGTCCAAAGGCATTGTGAGGATGCAAAAGAGCATGAGCATTTAAACGTCAGGACAGATAGAATGGCCTTTAGCCAGCATGATGAGGATGAAAAGAGAAAAGGAGGCTTGACTGAGATGGATCAAAAAAAGGGAGCTGCTGATGCCGTCCCAGATGACACTTTGGATGAAAAGAGTCCACTGCCCACAGTTACAGACACGACAAAAAAATGGACATTTTCTGATATGCATATTCACAAAGCTCGTAGTATGCAGCACTTGAAGCCAACGAGTAAGTTTCTTTAAATTTAACTTCAGTTAACATTATAATACACTTGGACTGCTCTTAATAAGCCTTACCAAGCCAGTCGCTGGTCCTGCTGCCTGTTTTAAATAAAGGCCATTTTTCTTACAAGGAAAATGGCAGATTCAGAGTTTTTGTTTTTTGGGCCAGTTTTGGGCCCTGTGACCAGAAGGTCGCAGGTTTCGAGCCCCTGAGCTGACAGTACATGACTGAAGTGCCCTTGAGCAAGGCACCTAACTCCCAACTGCTCCCAGGGCACTGTGGGCACTGCCCACCACTCTGGGCAAGCGTGCTCACTGCCCCCTAGTGTGTATGTGGTGTTTCACTGCACAGATGGGTTAAAATGTGGAGGAAAATTAACTGCTCATCACAGTTTTAGGGTGAATGAAAGTATTTTCTACAGCACTTTTATTTGTGTATTATACATTCTATGCACAGTTCATACAAATGTCATATTCAAATAAGGCCTTTAGATATTGAGATATTGATATAAGATAAACATATTACAGACCCAACACTCAGGAAAGGTTATGCACAAGATTATGATAATTAGTGCACAAATAAAAGTATTGCCAGATTTAGCAGCATCTAGTGGTGAGGTTGCAGATTGCAACCAACTAAATCCTCCTCCCTCACCCCTCTTTTTCCAAGCATGTAGTAGAACCTACAGTGGCTGTCAGGTACATTGGTAAGTTCAATTACCTGTCCAGTAGAAAACAGGCAACTTCGGCATCACTCTGAAACATTTGTCATTTATTAGTGCTTTCCATCTGGAAAAGGCCATCTTAGTGTTGGTCCTCGTAATCTGCCTCCGATTTTGTTT
The DNA here is from genome assembly GCF_904425465.1 of Colossoma macropomum. Lineage (NCBI taxonomy): Eukaryota > Metazoa > Chordata > Actinopteri > Characiformes > Serrasalmidae > Colossoma > Colossoma macropomum. The sequence goes on along the minus strand of NW_023494793.1, from coordinate 1,713,415 downwards.
TGCTTCTTCATATTTTTCTAGGATTCACCTTCCTCTGCTTTTTCTCGTGTATAATAATAAGTATTATTCTCCATTTGTCAAAATTTCCATTTGTGTCATCTAAAATGTCTCATAATGCAAAATGTTTACTCACCAATTTTTTTCTATGCCGTCCAACTAGTGCTAAAAACACTGCTTAATGAAGTAGTTATGAGCAGCCAATTAATTAGCCAATTAATGATAAGACTCAATAAGGGAATTATAAAGGACACCAAAGATGTTGTGAAAACACAAATAAAATTGCTGTGGAAGATGCTTAATACAAGTTAGTTATTGTTTTATAAAGTAGCTTTATAAATGAGCAGCTATTTAATGGCAGGTACTGACTTAATATAAACAAAATTAAGACACAATCAATGCAAATCTTCTCTGCCATAAAAAAACAAATGGTCCATTCATAATGTAAAGGACAGCTGATGTCAAAAGGTGTAATCATCTTATTTTTACTTCTTTCCACAGTGGGCGGAGACGACCGTTTTGACAGTGGCTCCGATTATGATTCGGAAGCGTCGTTTACGATGACCAATACTAGCAATATGTATAGGTTGCTACCGTCAATGACATCATCTTTGAGTTCTGGGATCGGCTCTTTGAGAAATGCTGGTTCTCTAGGGTTCAGAGCACTGAATGTCTTTATGAAGAGACCCAAACTGGAGGAGGACAGCACCAGAGCAGAGGTCCAGGAAGAAGAGAAAATACAAGGAATAAGGTGAATCATCGTCCAAAGAAAACAAAAAGACTTAATGACCAACGAAGAGAAGGCCAACCAACCATGAGCCTATCCTTTTATACACTGTGTGACAAAAATTGAATTCTAGTATCAGCATATCAAACAGCACTGATGACAGTTTTCTTCACAATAGTTTTAAGCAGAATTTCTCATTTGTAGTCAATGCCAGTAAAATAGGCCATCATGATGCTTAAAATCAGGATAAATCGAGAGAGAAAACATTAGATGTGTTATCTAATAGATAGATGTGTTAAAATCAATAGCCAGATTGGTTGGTTATTGCAAGTTCACATCCCAGGACTGACTTGATATTCCTGGTTGAGCCACTAGCAACTACCACTGCCTCCACTTTAGGCAGCAAAATGAAAGTCTTCCCTTGTTTGATCAATACAGTATAACAATAGCAAACTACCAACAGACCATAGAAGTCCAGAGTAGAGAATGGCCAAATATACTCTCAGTTATGACAAAAAATGCTAAACACAAGAACACTGGTAATATATATATGTAGCAGAGGTATCTGGGATAACGTCTTACAGACAGAATGAAACAGAAAAGTTTAGAGAAATCCAGGCCTCCTTATCTGTGAAACATGGTGTCGAATACGGCATTGGAGCTAATTTTTTATTTATTGATGGAACTGTAATATCTGGTAATGTTGGTTGCAAATTATTGGCAACCAGTTACTGACGATTTCATTTCAGATTTTGTTCATTTTTTCAGTTACTTTTGATCCGTTGTAATAAGACTGTCTGTCAACCCTTGAAAGTCACAGGTATAAAAAAAAATCAAGCTGGAAGTATTTTTCACTCATAAGTGAAAAATATCACAATTATGTTTGCAAATAGAACATTTTATTGTGGTCTGATCTGATGAAAAGTTGTGTGTGCTAATGTTGGGTGTACAGTTTGTTTTGCACATCTTGTGTCATTTTTTTTTATTTTTGATAAAACAAACAGGAAAAAACTGAAAGTGCAAACCTGTCCGTACAGAATGTCATATTAGTCATTATGTAAACGTGATGAGTTGTGTAGTTGTGTACAGTGTAATATATGAAAACGAAAATGATAACTCTAGATGTCTGAGTTAACTTCGCTGTCATGGTTTAGTGCCAAATCAGATTAGTTGGGCTACAAACCACAAATAGTGTCATTATCCAAAACCCATAGGCTGCACTGTGCATTCATATTTAGCATGTTGCTAAAAGACTTTTATCTCTCTGTATCCTGAAACAACCAGTAAAACACTTTTTCACTGCCATTTTTGTGTTTTAATAGGTTCAAATCATAAAGACCTCCAAACAGAACTAACAATCTGTTGTGTTTCTTTGCTGAGCTGAACATAAGAAAATCCACTGGCACGGTTTCAGTTTTGTGGCTGTTGATGCATAAAATTGGTACCAACAGGATCTCGATGGTCTTCTCTGTCACTTGCAGATGGATCCAACAACAATTCAGTGAATTTATTACTCTCCCAGGTTAGGATAAAGTCGCCAGGCACTGTGATGTCACAAATATGTGCACCAGAACACAAAGGAAACTATCGCTATTAGCATTCATGCTAGCCTTCCCAGAACAAGAGTTATTGTTCATTTTTTCATGCTCATCAGAGGAAAATTCAGATTTCTGTGTAACTGTAGGCACTTTTTGTTAACATCTTAAAGTCTCAGGCTTATTACACACAAAGACTTACTATTCAGTACGTCAGGGACTTCAGTGCGAACTAATGGAGCTGTTCTCAGGTTATAGAGTTGTATAATTAAACTTTGGGCCTGTCCGTGGGTCCGTAGCCCTTTAAGGGGATAAGCTAAAGTAAGCAGGATAAAAGTTGAAGTTAAGCTAACTAGCAAGCAAGTTTGCTAATTACTGAAATTAGACACTTTATCAAGGCACTAAATTAACAAAAAGGCAATTAAAATGTTAATTGCGGTTATTATCACTGTGTTTCTTTATTAATAATTCTCAAAACTCTAATTGTAATTGTAATTTTGCTATTTGGTGATGACCAGAGGACGGGTTCCTATTTTGAGTCTTGGCTCCTCTCAAGGTTTATCCTCATTCTTCTTGCCTTGAACCTTGAATTTCCTGTAAAGCTGTCTTATGGTGATGTCCACTGTAAAAAGTGCTATTATTAATGATTTGGATTCGGTTTAATTGGTTGGGGTTGAGTGATAACTTTGGTAATGTTTGACTAGTTTGAGTCTTTTCTTTGAAAGAACAAAGAAATCTGAAAACTCTACCTGCCTCTTGTTCACATAATTCTCAAAAATATCTTATTTCTGTATAAAGACTCTTGAAATTGTGTAAAAATGTCAATAAAAAATGTGCTCAGTTATTATTCAGCCTACCAAGTTGAAGTTTTGGCAATTATATATAACAAAGTATTGCAAAATGTGGTAGCTGAGAAATTCGGCAATCTGATGCTTTGACAGAGGCAAAAAGCCAAATGAAGCCTCAAAACCAGTTCACATTTCTCATAACGCAAAATCATTTATTCATTCATTAGCAGTAGCACATAGATTCACTGACACAATGGGGCATCGAAGAAATCAGCGTTTAGGAGCGAAGAGGAGGCGAAGAGGAGAAGAGTGACGGCTGGAGAAGGCTGGAGATGGTTAGGGTGCGGGTTGAAGCTCAGTTGGTGGGGTGGAAAGCCCCTCTCTGGTGCCACTGCATGTCGCGGATGCGTCTCACAGACTGGATCTGAGGCAGCTGAGCCCCAAACTCGGCACACTCCTTATACTCTCCCTTCTCAAACAGGTACTGATAGCCTCTGTAGCCAGGGTACTGGTAGGCCACCCAGCTGTGAGGGAAACAGGAGGAGAAAGTGCATCACATACTAGAATATAAGAGAAAATCTTGTGTGATAGTTTAGTCGTGATAGTTTAAACTCTAAGTTTATTCAGTTATTAATCTTGAGACTTATTGTTCAGTAATTAATATAAACTGTTCAGTAATTTGTATAGATAAGCTTTACAGAATCTCATTCAACCTAATGAGAATCTTTGTTCAAAGTTGAGATCATGTTAGATTTTTATTGATCATACAAAGGAAATTTGGCTGCCTGTTCTGGGACAATGAAAGGTTAAGCGTCTCATCCAAGAGAAAAACCTGAGGGTCCTGGGATTTGAACTCACAACATTCTGGTTGCTACAGCACACATTGCTTAAAACTAATCACACAGGCCACCCAGTTCTATTTCGTACACAAAACAAATATGATTTGGATTAATAACTCACCCTAAATGTGGGCATTAAACTGTGTTCTACAGTTTCTCAGTAGGTTGAATTAGATTTTTACCAGCGGCCTGTAAAAATTGCACAGCCCAGCAATAGTCCTACAAAACATATCAACATCAGGAGCCTGTACTTTCTGCACTGTGGTGAATGCAGTTGCACTTACGTGCCGTTCTGCACTCGGACTGAAGAAACCTTCTCCTGGTAGCCGTGAGCGTGGAAGCTGGGCACATCATCATCTATGATCTCGATCTTCTTCCCTGCGAAGCTGGGGTTCTCATACAGCACGATCTTGTGCTCCTGGCTGTCCTGAAATGGCAAAACGACAGAAAGTGAGGAAGAAATTTACCAAAAGAGATGCTGCTACTGAGTGCTAAACTTATTAGCATTACTGCTAATGAGTGCTGATAGGTTAGCATTATTGCTACTGAGTGCTGATTTGTTAGCATTACTGCTACTGAGTGCTGATTTGTTGCCATTACTTGCTGATTAGTTAGCATTACTGCTGCTGAATACTGATTGGTTGGCATCACTGCTACTGAGGGCTGGTTCTATTACGGGTACTGAATGCTAAATGGTTGGCATTACTTCTATTGAATGGTGATTGGTTAGAATTACTGCTACTGAGTGCTGATTGGTTAGCATTACTGCTACTGAGTGCTGATTTGCTGGCATTACTATCACTGAGTGCTGATTGGTTTGCATTACTGCTACTGATTTCTGATTTGCCATCATTACTGCTACTGCACTCTGATTGGTTGGCACTACTGCTACTGAGGGCTGATTGGTTGGCATTACTGCTACTGAGTGTGTTTGGTTGGCACTACTGCTGCTATGTGCTGATTGGCTAGCATTACTGTTACTGAGTGCTGATTGGTTGGTGTGCAGATCAGCCCACTGAAGCACTGAAAGTACATAAGACACTGTTCGGAAAGACAAGTAGAGTTCAAAGGTGCTCAAAAATAGCAGTGTTGGAGTATATACGCAGTTCTGTGTTGGGTAAATGAGCACATTTTTCTGTTTAAAATTATTACGCATTTACAAGCGACTAAGAGCACTGAACTAAACGATTTTGCACAGAAGCTCCAAAGAAAACTACTATTTTTGGGCTTGACCAAGAGAGCTCCTAGCGTCTGATAAACCGAGAAGACAGTACTGAATGACAATTCTTCTCACTTCCATGCTCACAGAGCCCCCTGGTGGCTGCAGCCCCTAAAACACACCTAGTTAATATGGCCAGTTTGGTTATGAGCGTGAGGAGTGGACTACTGCAGTTGAATGGGTTATATAGATCATATATATCATATATACATATTTAAACAAAGAGGAGAAAGGAAGGTTGTGGTCATGTGCTGAGGTGAGTAAATGTGAGTCAGTGAGAGAAGTTTGGTAGTTACCACTTTAATGGGGCGGAAGGAGAAGATGCAGTCGCTGCGTCGGCTATTGGTCCAGGCATCCCAGCGAGGATACTCGCCCTTCTCAAACACAAACTGCTCCCCCTTACAGCCGGGCTGCTCATACCCCACCCACCTACACTCAGCACAGAGAACACGGAACCGGGAGTCAGACCCTCACAGAGACTCTCACCACACTAACACAGTCTTTTCACTCACTCTCCCTCTCTCTCAGTTGTTCATACAGAACTGATGACCTCTTTCCCTAAACCAGTGCTGCCCAAAGTGAGACTCGTAGGCCAAAGCTGGCCTGTAAGGACCTTTGGATTGGCCTATGAGTCACCCACCCACTCACTCAATGACGGAACAAACATACTATATGAATAACATGTTCAATTATGTATTTTTGAAGTATTTAAGACCAAAATATAGAGTAATATATCATAAAATACATTTATAAAAACTTGAATTGAAGCATACGTGCTGTATTTATTTGTAAACTGCCTTTTTTGCCCACCACAAACATTGCAAACAGCCCTGCATTGTTTATTTCTATACGCACCCTAATTTTCATTTATGCATATGAACATATGAACTTACATATACACACAGGTCCAATTTTAGTCTAACTATTTGCCCACTATTATTGCAGCTCTCTCTCTCTCTCTCTCTCTCTCTCTGTCATTCACACAGAATCCATGACCCGTTACCCTAAACCTTTAGGCCAAAGCTGGCCTGTAAGGATGTTTGGTTTGGCCTATGAGTTACACTAACCCCACCCACTGACAGAACAAACATACTTTTATATAAATATATAAATAACATATTCAGTTTTCTATTTTTGAAGTAATTTAGACCAAAAGTATAGTGTAATATTATAAAACACATTTTTCCGAAAACTCAGTTTAAAGCCTACCCATTTATTTACATCTTACATTAGTCCAACTATTTGCCCACAATCATTGCATCTCTCTCTCTCTCTCTGTCTCTCTCTCTCTCTCTCTCTCTGTCTCTCTCACACACACACTCACGGTCCACACAGCACCAGTATCGAGCCCACTTTCTCCACGCCCGCCTCCTGGAGGTTGTTACAGGGCCCAGTCAGCTCATGGCAGCGACCTTGGAAGTTTTCCTGTTCGTAGATTACCAGCTGAGGGAGAGCCGGCGAAAACAGGAGAGAAGAATGATTTATAATAATGATGATGATAAAAAGGAAAAGATTTGTGTTAATCTATTTCTTCTTCTTCTTCTTCTTATTATTATTATATTATAGTAAAACTTTTCATTTTAGTTGCAAATTCGCAAAGTGCATTAGAGTGGACAGATTAAAGATTACAGTTCAAATGAAATAAAAGCACAATTAAAATAAGGAAAAAACAGAGCAATATTTCTCTTCTGTTTCATTCAGATACTGTACTAACAATGTCTACCCTCAGAGAAAGTAATATATGTAACATGTTCCATGATACTCTGTTTCTATACCTTTCTAAAATAATGTTATGTTTCTTTTGTGCACCTTGAAAGCACTGGATCCTGACTGCTGCTGCTTGGTTGTAGGGTTTTGGTGATCAGTTGCCATAGTGAACCAGGATGGGTGTGACGAGCTTCAAGACGTAGGTAATGTTATCATTGCATCCCAAGAAAAAGAGAAAAAGAAAACGTTTCCATGACTACATATAAAGCAGTGATTTAGTTTCTTTATAAAATGTCTATTGAAACCAACAGCAATCAGGACGTTTTTCACCTCATAACAAAATAAATTAATTACTGCAATTAAAATCCAGTTTTCCACATGTTAAAATCAACAATTTAAACCAACACTTTTTGTTCGTTTAAACACACATTTGACACAGAAGGTGGTACAGTAGGACGACTGTTGCTGAGATTGCGAAAGTTAACGAAGGAAACCAAAAAGAAGAATCATTCTATGGACACAGAAGAAGAGGAACGGACGTTGGTGCCTTACCAGCTCCGTGGTGTGCCAGTCTGTACTGGGTGGCATGGGGGGCTGAATATATACAGCCAGCTCAGGGGTGGAAACTCTGCCAAGAGTCGGTTCAGAACACACTCATAATCAGGTCCTAATAGGCTGGCTCGGCTGTCGTGGGGGGGTCGAAGCAGTTCGAGCCAACACACATTCACACACTCACTCAATCCAACACCCCTCCACCACATACCCCCCCACCCCGCCTGCCGGACCACCACCCCAACCAGAACATCATCCTCAGCAGCCCAAATCCTCCCTCCCCTTTTTGATGGCCCACAAAGTTATTTCATTAGTTGTCAAATTTGCCCAGCCACTCTTTGTTCGCTATCCCATGATTCAGCACAACCTGTGCCAAGAGTTTGAGATGTACAATGAGGCCGGCCTGCAAACGTGCTGGTAGACCTGGGAGGGAGAGAGAGGGAGAGAGAGAGAGAGAGAGATTTAACACAATATTGATATTTAACTTATGTGTAGGACTGTAGGACTGTGCAAAGTGAAAGAAACAGTCATTAAGTACAAGTTATTGGTTTTTCAGGAGATTAGATATAAGAAAATCCACTTGCACAATGAAATAGAAAGTCAAAGGAAAATAAGCGAGTTTCTAAAACTGTTCACAAACTGATTAAAAGCTCCAGAGAAAATGTTCCTCCTAACAACCACCTGGAAGACCTGGTAGCCCCCAAAACTGCCCCCATCAGATAAACAGCACTTAAAGCTTTCATCTCTGAGAGAGAGGAGAAAATCAAGCTGCTTCAGATCTGAAAACATCCACAGGTGTTTCTGTCCATCCTTCCACTGTGAGAAGACGACTCAGCGCTGTGGGTCTGAAAGGATGTGTAGCTGTTCAAGAAGAACCTCACTGAGAAAAGGAGACGGACACATCAAACAAAGAAGCTGAACGATGGACTGACCACCCCAGAGTCCAGACCTCAACACCACTGAATGTGTTTGATTACTTCAGAAAACGATCAACCAGCTTCTAAGACTGAACTTGGAGGTGTGTCTGCAGATTTACTTGAGAAACTGAAAGTGAGTCTCCTGAAAAAAAGAAGCTATTATATTTAGTTGTTGTATTTTCTGTCAAATCTATATTATCTGCTTCTTTCCTGAAGTTAAAAATATTTTTGTTGTTTTTGTACTTTTTGTTTTTGTACACTTTTTTTCTGCCAAAGGATTAAAGGATATTCACTCTTCAACTTTGTTTTAGTGTTAAATAATTAATTACTAACGTGTTTCACATCACTAACTAAAACTTAGCCAACAAACAAAGCGACTTTAATTACTGCACAGTGTTGGGTTGCACTGAATAAGGCATTGTGTGAGTGCTGTATATATGCAGATTGACTGGACAAGGGATTTCACAAAATATTAAGCTCAGACTGCACACATGGATTACAAACTACCTTCCGAACTCCACTTTAAACTCAAAGGCAAGGAGTTTTCAGTCATAATTTGGGTTATACTGCCACTCTGTGGTTTGCTTTCTCTTCAGAGTATTATAAGTCTGTAACTCCTTTACTGCAGAGTTAGGCCTGTGCGATACATGGCTTGTTAATTGTTATTGCAGCACTTGTCTTTTCCAATAGTGTCTCAGAAGGACTGCAAACAGCCTAGAACCACTAAATGTGCTCAGAGCTTCCCAACTAACCTCAAGCATTCCTGATCAGTTCCTGTGCCTGTTTGGATAATCCAACGTATTCATGGGATCCAAGAAATGAAAATAGTTTGGGTCACAGTAATGCATGCCGATTGTAACAAGTCATATTCAGCAATGTGTTTTTAATATATTGTGAGGCATTTCGCCAGAGCTGGCTCTAGACCCTCTCAGCTGGGGGGGGCGCTCTGGAGCAGGACGCTGTATTAGAGGAGCCAGTTACATCATTCTGTTCACAATGTCAGTTCTCCTTACTGGGGGAGAAACAGTCCAACATCACAAACGTTTGCTTCGTTTACTAAAGAATAAACAACATTGAAGAGAATGAGTCACTGACTGTTGATGGAACCGGTTGTTATTTAGCCAGCTAAGAGTGAGTATCCAGCTCTCTATAGATGCTGCAATCAGCAGATAACAGCTAACAGGAGCATATCGCTGTTGTCGGAAGAAAACCTCGAATGTCCATTTTTGACGTTTTTCAGTTTTTGACATAATTTGAAAATACCTGTTACCCTTTACCTTGTATGTAAATTTCATGATAAATGGACTAAAAAAAACAGCCCAAAATGACTTGGAAAAAATTCTGGTTCCATTGACTTTAAAAGTAAAGTAAAGTATGTTTTTTCCTTCTCCTGTAAAGTTACCATTTTGGATATACAAGGTTTTCTTCTGACAGCAGCGATATATGGATTTATTAGCTGTCTAGATACATAATTTTAAAGATAAATCAATCACCTGACTGCAAAAAGCTGTATGGATTTAAAAGACACTTTCATTGGGTGATTCACAGACGTCATGGGAGGTTTTTTAGTGCTGGTGGTGTGCCCCCCCACCTCATATTTGTGAACCATAATGGTGATGATCCACTATTACACAATTTTAAAAGTGACCAGGCTCTACATTTAGGAAGGTCACAGGACTGTCTGACCAGGCTGCACTGGTCTTATCACGAATGTAATCTCCACTGCTGTGGTTTCATCATTTCTGTTGTCATTTGGTTTTATAAAGTTGAAGCTCACGCTATGAAGCTCAAGCCACTTTCTATTAGCCAACATCACAATGTAGATAACACGATTTACTCTTAAATGAGCCGAAAACTCGTAAATAAAAGATCAGTTATCTATTTAAATGATGCAAATCAAAAGAAGTGCTATACATGAGGTAAAAGCTGACTGGCTATTCAGCACAATCAGTCGTATATAATTGTTTTACAATGTTTTGGTTCAGATGTGATGGGAGCTTTCAAATACAGCGTGAGACCTCTTACCTGCCTCACCTTATTTACCTCATAAAACTGTCCAAATCAAGTTAATAAACTGATCGATTTTAGGTTTGGACAAATAAAACGCTAATAAAAGAGTCACGCGGGTCCTGGTGCTTTATTGTCCTGCTGTTTTTGGCCACAGCTGTGCAACAGTTCGCTCTAATCCAAAGATATGCCTACATATCCCCCCAGGGAAAACTAGCCCTGTCTTCAAAATAAGAGTCCTGTGAATAAGTGCTGAAGAGCCAATAACCAAACTAACATGTCAAAAACATTTTTTGAAGATGCTACAATTTAAATGAATGGAGTTACATGCCTGTAGTAACTATATGGACTAAAACTGTCTTAAAGTGGAAATCCACTGATTTTTAAAAGAAAATATATTGCATAATTAATTGGTTAAGATGTAAACAGAGTCGTTCAGAGTGGTTTGGTGTGAAACCCTCTGTTCTAGAGAAACTTACCGAGTCAGAATTGTTCACATTTGTGGTGATAGGAACCAGACGTCCACCTCTAAAAGCTCCCTCACAAAAAGTTACTACATGAAATGGTTATGAATTCACTGCCTGATGACTGAGACACTGATTTGTAATAGTGAAGAGTTTATATAAATAGTGAAGCCAATTGTTTGGCATTGTATAGGAAATTGTCCCACTATTCTACCATTATCAACATTGTGTATACGTGTAGGTTCACTGGTGGTTTTGGATAGTAAATAAAATGTCTGTATTTGTGTTGTAGTCATGGCAACCCCTGGATCCTATCACCACCACTGTAAAGACATCTGAACCATTTCACACCAAACCGCTCTGAATGACTGAACTACATCTGACACTGAAAAAAAAACTCTTAAAATGACTGAACTGAACTGAACCTTCAGCTCTCTTCTGGTATTCGCTAAAAGACACGGGGGGGTAGGTGGCTGGTGGGCTATGTTTTGTTTATTTTGCAAGCCCACAGATGGTGTAAAGGTTTAAAGGGCCTGGGGCTGATCTACAGCAGCAGGAGGAGGAGGAGGAGAAGGAGGAGGAGGAGGAGGATGGGGGTGGGAATCTGAGCAGGACAGGCAGAGCTACTGCTTTTCTGTCCGCTCTCATTTCTCCAGGACTGACTGGAAGTCTGGAAGACACAAGAGCATTTCTTGATGCTTTGAATTACTGTGTTTACCTTTTACCATCTCCCTTTGTGTGTTTTTGACTATCTGTCAGAGACGTTTAGATACCACTGCTCCTTTTCAACAATGTAGGATCCCTCAGCTTCTTTGGGTGCCCACGTCTGCTTGGAGATCAGCTTCAGAACTGGTGGAAAACCAACTGTTTTCAGGTTGCTTTGATTTATTTTGTGCTGCATTGAGAATGTTTGTGCAAGAAGGCTCCTCTGGAATGGTCTGAGAGAGGATATTAGGAACGCAAGCTGGGCAGGTATTTAGAAATGCAAATTAGGTTGGGTAGTATATGCCTAGTGTATTTATAATCAGCTTTTATTTCATGTAAACTGTCTCATTTTATCTTTACAGTGTTTTGCTTAATGTTCTCCGTAAAGCATTTGAAATGAAAAGCTGTATATAGACATAAACAAGCATAAAAAATAAAGATTTTTGGTGCACGATGCTGCCGGGGGAGATTATTTTGCCTCTTCTGCTGCTCAGTGTGGGACTTTGCCAAAGTTTCCCACATTACTCATACGATGACATGGACGATGACTTGGCCATGACCTTCGACTACTACAAGGACACGGACGAGGTGGATTACAGAAACGGGAGCGTTTGTGAGGAGTGCATGCCGGAGCTCTGTCCCGAGACGCGAGGCTGCAGAGCCGGGCTGGTGCGGGACAGCTGTGGATGCTGCTTTGAATGTGGAAACCTTGAGGGTCAGTCGTGCGATCTGGGGGACAAGAACATCCACTACGGAATATGTGGAGAGGGCATGGAGTGTAAGCTGGACCCCAGGCATGAAGCGTATGAAGACGAGGGTGTCCACGACGCCCAGTGCGTTTGTGTTTCTCAAGAACCGCTGTGTGGATCTGACGGCAGGACGTACATGAACCTCTGCAAGTTCAAAGAAGCAGCGTTTGTGAGTCCTGGACTCAATGTGAGCGATGGCCCGTGCAAGACAGGTAGGAGAAAGAAATAAATGAATACATTGAATTGTCAAATTTACCCCCTTGACATTCCTGGACCTGCTAATGGGGGCAGACTTCATTCATCACTCTTAGAACTTTATAATAACTCATTTTGCATTGACATGTAGTCACTGAAGAGCAAGGCTTGGGATCTAGACATACTTTGGAGTAAAATAATCATTATTTTGGCATAAACATTCTGTGTTTGCTCATATTTTGTATCTCATGCAGTTCTACCAGGGGATACGTTCTTTACCTCGGTAATTATGTGTTACCTTTGTGGATCCCACTTTATTTGGATAGATAAAGATCTTCAAATGAACAAAGAATTAAGAAAATGGGTCTATATAGAACCATGAACATTCAAAGAATTCAGAGGGCTTTGCATTGATGGAGAACGTGTTGTAGATGGTCAAGCTTTATTGGCCAGGTATGCTTAGGCATACAAGGAATTATGTATATATATATATATATATATATATATATATATATATATGTATAAGATACCAAGATTCTACACAGCAAAAAGGGTTCTTCTATTGTTACAATGTCAGGACAATGCAAGAACCCTTTATACCCTCTATATAGAACCATCTACAACACATTCTCCATCAATCTGAAGAACCTTTTCACGATGCAAAGAACCCTCGAATCATGGAAAGGGTTCTTTGAATGTTCATGGTTCCATATAGAACTATTTTCTTTACTAAAGAACCCTTGAAGAACCATCATTTTTAAGTGTGTAGGGCTATTATGAGGTCATATGAAGGTAAATTCAGTAGATATTTAGGTCCATGTGAGTTAAATGCAAGGCGAGCATCTATAAAGCCCCTTCTGAGTGCTATCTACATTAAGCATTAGCCATTTTCACTAAGTTATGAAAGTGTTGTAATGACTCTTACATTCCCCTCAGATGTAGCTGGGGGTACAGAGGAGGGAACATGTGGCATGTGATGGAAGAAGGAAGGGAAGGACACGAGGACACAGCAGTTACGATTTTAGTCAATGCTTTTTGATAAGAATAATAAAAAAGAATAGGATGCGTGTGGAGATAAGATTCGACTCACCACTGATTAAGTATCAACATTGACTGGGTGATTCAACCAACCACAAAGGTGGACGGAAGACGGTGCCAAAGAAATGAAATAAAGAAACCAAAGTCTAATCTGCCTAGCCAGGTCTAATCCTCACCAAAATACAGCGGGAGGCACTCGCCCCTTACCTGATGTGTCTTAACAATAAAACAACCATCATGCATTTATAGGTGCGCCCAAACTTGCCTGTCCACACATCGCGCTGGAGGGAGAAAAGGGAGAGAGATAGAATAAGAGAGGGAGCAACGAAGCCGTTTACTGGCTACATTTTCAAGTCCATCGAGTAGCAGCTTAACTAAACTGCTGCAAAAGTCTCAGATAAGCTAAATGCTTCTATGCACGACTCCTCTCAGGTGGGTCCTTTTATTTGCCAAGACCTGCCCCTCAGTAGACAGCAGCAGCTCTGATTGGTGGGCCAAAAAGCACAACCAAGCCTCAGTGAAGTCCTCATTGGTCCATCGCACACCTGTATAGTAGTCTGTTTATGTGAAAGGGGAGAGAGAGACAAGACATACGTGCATCGCAGGGGCGTAACAGTGACTGTTCAGACCTTAAAAGCTAAAACAGACTCAATCAAACCTCAGTTATTGATCAATGTTAGTGTACATTAGCTGTAAATAAGGCATTATGTGTAAAGATGCGGCCTTTAGAGACAGATAGGCTGGTCTAGCAAACTGATTTTACAACAGTTAAAGACACATGTAAGTCCAAGGAGGTCAGGACAGTACAGTGTTGGAGGTGGCAGAAGATGTTGGAGGCCATCATGAAGGATCCTTGGCTGATCCTTTTATTTATAACAGCTGAAGTTCATTCATGCAGCTCCTAATGTTTTTCTGCCTGAACTTCTCGTCCAACATGTTGAGTAACCCTGGATAAGTGTGAGGTAAAAAACTCCAAAGTACTAGGTAACTATTTTGGGTAACATGAGGTAAGTAAGTCCCAGGCAGTCTAACTAAATTACACTGAAATGCCCTACAGGTTCTAGTTAGTAACTGGGTAAGTGTTGTAGTTAAGCACCATGCAATTATTTTGGATAAAAAGTGCGGGGTACCAGCTTAAAAAAAAGATGGTTCATCAAAGTTTACATGGTTCTCTATAGAACCATGAACACTCAAAGTGCTCTTTGCATGGATCAGTGGTACTTCAGATTGTGTTGTACATGGTTCTATAAATAACCTTTTTGAAAAGTGTTCTTCTGTTGTTCCAAGCTTGACGCTGTAACAAAAACAGAACCCTTTTTGGTGCTATATAGAACCATATACCACACATTCTCCAATCTGAAGAACATTTCACCAATGCAGTGAACCATTTAAGCTTTGAGTGTTCATGGTTCTATATAAAACCATTGCCTTTACTAAAGAATCCTTAAAGAACAATTTTTTCGTGGTTATAAGATGTGAAAATATTACAAATAAAGTACCAAGAGTCTTATTTAATAAGAACGTGTCTTTTACCTAGAAACCAATTTCAGTCTGGGCTGTAAAAGAAAGCAAGGACTTGGACTGTGGTTCTACTGGGTTCTTATCTGTTGGCCATTTCAGTGCAATTTAGTTAAACCGTCAGAATGTATCATCGTGTTATCCAAAATAATTATCTAGCACTTTTTAGGAGTTTGTACCTTACAACTGCCAGGCAGGTTAATACCTAGAACAGTAAAAACTGTAAAAACAAGCATTACCCCATGTTCTACATCTAACATCCTTAATGTATTCCACACTAAGTGTTCCACCAGATCTTTCTCCTGGCAGACTTTTCACAGTCGCTGGTGTGTCTCCCGGATCTCTCCTCTGTCTGATCCCAGTGCCTCTGTTTATTCTCTCTTGTAAACTTGTGCTTCTTGTATCCTAACTGCACTAAAATGAACTGAATTCAGTGTAAACTGACTGAACAAGGAAAAGAGCAGAGGCAGAATTTCTCCCTGTCTTGCTTGGTTCTTGCTTGCTTCTTTGCGTCCTCACTCTGAGGCTTACGTGTTGTCTTGTGGATGTTTTCCTCCTCAAAGCCTGTGCTTGGGAATTTTGGAGTTCCTGGACCCTGTAATTTTCCCACTGGCTTTCAGGAGGAGATTTATGGCCTCCGAACAGCTGCAGCAGCCAGACTTACATGAGTGGTTGTGCTGCTTTACTGAGAGGAAATGGCCTCTGAACATGATCCCTTATCTGATCTCTCGCTCCTTTTCTTTTCATGGTAAGTTCCTATCATAAAGGTCCCGCCGCGTAACTTGGTGAACGTGACCGGCAGCAGTGTGGTGTTCCTCTGTGAGGTGTTTGCCTTTCCCATGGCCCTCGTGGAGTGGAGGAAGGATGGGAAGGAGGTGATTTTACCTGGAGATGATCCTCACATATCTGTCCAGGTAAATATGCTGTTACATGTGGTTTGTGTCTTATTATGTTATGGTCATAATAATAATAATAATAATAATAATAATAATAATAATAATAATAATTATTATTATTATTATTATTATTATTATTAATGAACAGACAGTCATATGCAAAAGTTTGTGCACCCCTGGTCAATTACACAATAACATGGTTAATAAATCAAACAATCTGTTTACTTGTCTATCTTTATATATGTTTACTTGTTTATCTATCCATCTATCCATCTATCTATCCATCCTCCTGTAGTCCAGAGGAGGCCCTCAGAAGTATGAGCTCTCAAGTTGGCTGCAAATTGAAGAAGCTAGTCGGGTAGATTCGGGTACCTACAGATGCACCGCCAGGAATGAACTCGGTGACGTCTCAGCTACCGCCGTGTTGGGGATTTTGCCACCAGGTAACATAAATCTGTTACTCAATTTTTAAAGTACTCCATTTGAAAAATAGAGGTTTTTTACCTCTTGTGTGAACACTTCATAATAAATAGACCAAATGAAATTATTCAAAATTATTTGGAAAAAATGCTGTTCCTTTAATGTTAAGGTTGCAAAACCTTAACATGCTTTAAAGTATAAGAACCTACACTCAAGTCCTCCTTGTAGTGGAGCGGAGAACAAGTAAAAACGAACACTAAGTTTGAGTTATTTAAATTTCTAATAGTTAACAGAAATCTATGATTTATTCTCTCTTAACTTCTTATTTGAAGTCCAGTGAACTCAAAGTTTACCAGGTTACTTTTTTTTTTTAGCTAAACATTTAATAATTTTACCTTTGTACCATAGTCAGTATAAGAATTATACATTAAGAGGAACACACAGTTAGAAGAAACTTCCTGACTTCTCGCTGCGCTCCAGCCATCGCATCAACTTACTGTTATTTAATTGCAATTATACTATTGTTAGTAATTAAATAGACTCGGAAGTCGTGCATCATTCCGCAGTCACTATCATGACCAGATTAGGAACTCCAGGTCTAAGCTGGTTTTCTCTATTGCAACAATGATGGGATTTTCCAAATTCGACACAATTTGTATGTATGTTACTGGATCCTTTGAGTCACAAGGTTGTGGTCAAAATATGTTATGAGAAAGAGTCGAAATATGAAATTTACCACTGTGCACTGAATTGACATCATAAAACTGCCAACCTCACCAAAGTAACCCAAAAAAAAACAACAAAGCTTTGCTCAACTGCAAACATTAGAGGGAAAAATGTACAGACAAAAAGATGTTTTTCAAGCATTTTTTACTAAAGGCAATGCTTAATTTAAGCAGTTCACATGCTTAAATGGTTCTTTGCATGGTGAAATGGTTCTTGATTGATGGAGAATGAGTTGAATATGTTTCTATATAGCACCTGTTATCTTTACAATGTCACTATAGTCACTATAGAAGAACCTTTTTGGTGCTGTATAGAACCATTTTCAACATTTTCAAACGATTTTTCCATGCAGCGAACCAATTAAACAGGCAAATTGTTCTATATAAAACTCATGGTTTTAAACAGAACCATTGCTTTTTACGAATGAAGACCTGAACTCCCTAATATGGACACAGAATCATGCACAACATCGGCAAGTCGAGGTCTGTGCTTACTGTCTAGACTGTCTAGATCTTTAATTAAAGTTCAGTAAGGTCCAGTTAAAGAAAATTTCCTCAAGCAAAGGTCCGGAACATCATAATGTCTAATTGTATCATGATTCCATGCCATATACTGTAAACTAAAGCAGCCTAGTAGGTATATCAACATCTTATACAGTCAACAACTGAATGTCAAATCAAATGAAGTACAATTCAGTCATATTTCAACAATGTTTATTGTCAGTTTTCTCTTTTTAGAGCACGACATGCAAAATAATCTGGCTCACTTTCTTCTCCAACTGTTGTGTCTCGCCTCATCCTTTCCCTGTGTGTGCGTCACTCAGTCCAGTCTCAGTGCTCATAGTAATGGACAGATCTGATTGGCTGAGTAGCGTCACGTGTGATATTTACAACGCATGCGATTGGTCTGTGAGTTTCCGGGGTGCTAAACCGGTACCATAATGACTAAAAATCATACACCGATTAAAACAGTACGACCCCGTCGAAATAAAATAATTATCTGTAGTTTATCGGTTATAGGTCCAGGTCCGCAGAGGACAGCATCTGGGTCCGGACTCGGACCGCGGTCCACCTATTAGTGACCTCTGGTCTAGACATTTACCTTTACATATCTTTTTCTCAGATGTCTATGACTTTTGCACAGTACTATATTACTATATCATCTATAGTACTATATCATCACTGTCCAGAGAAAAACATCTCCATTTCTGTCCAGCTTAACTTTTCTACATTATTTGAGCTCAGCAGCTGTCCTTTACAATTTCATTATAAATGGACCAATAAAAATGCTCCAAAATCACTTTCAATAACACCTCTTTTCATTAACTTACATTAGAAGTAAAGAACGTTTCTGCTCTCTCCTGCAAACTTGCTATTTTGAAAATGCTTGTTTTTCTTTGGACAGCGATGATATATATTTACCTGACACTGATCCCATAAATGTTGTTTTTCCTTAGATGAGATGTCTGCCTATATAGCAGAAAACATCAAAGACTTGGCTGGATACGATCAAATGAGATACTACGAGACTGGAGACTACTACTGACTCACTTCAGATCCAGAAAAAGAAAAACACAAATAGACATCACAGTCGATCTGAAAAGACATCTCAGCGAGAAACTTTGTGTAAGTCTGCAAAAACATCTCCTGACCGGGGAACGTTGGTGGAACACTGGGGGAACATTTCAGCCAGTGTGAAATCCCCCAGCACAATCCACTGAGGAGAAACAAAAACACACAGAGACCCCAAAGAGGCAAAGGTGGAGAAGAAGGGTTGGGGTGGGGGGGGTGGGGGGTCACCCTGCTGGGACTGGAGCAGCTAGCAGCTTGGAGGTTTTATTAGGATACGAGTGAGGATGAATGTCTCTTTTGTTTTAATGTCCCCTTGTGACCAACTGTGTGAAGAACACTGCCAAACTCAGACATTCCAAGCAGAAAAGTGTCACCGTTTGTTCGAGGTTTTGTCCGGACTGTCCTGCCCGCTGCAACTCTTTCTACAGTCTCTATTTTGGTTTCGTCCTCGAGCGCCAAGTCGTAACATATCCTTTCCCGTCTTCTTGAGTGGAAAGCATCGGCGTCTATGTTTATATATTTTTCCATATGTGGCAATATGTGTGCATGGCTGCGAGTCCGATTTTTTGCGGGAGCCCACAGCTGTTTTTCCTTAAGACCTTCTGTCTAAAGGCCTCAGCACAGACTTCCTATTCTCCTTTTCATGTGCCTTCAAGGTGCGGACCCTCATCTCCTTTAATAAAAAACATGAGCCACTGTGAACGAGACACTAACATAGCAATCTTACCACCCTATAATTTTTCCTCTCTTTAATTGGCTGGTTCGGTCCTCACTCCTGAAGCCTGTGGATACATAGCATAGCAAATGAAGTGTTCGCTCATTTTGTCCATTCATGTTTTCAGATGGAATATATTTATAATAACAGGTACGCTGCGTAATGTATAGGTTAGTTTTTGAATATTAGAGCACACAGATTTCTAGACAGAGTCTACTTTAAATGTAGAGTCAGCAGTGCTTAAATCAGTTATTTGAAGCAGTAAAGAAAAACTTTGACCGGGTACTTTTATGCAGTACCTTGCTTTTAAAGACACTAGACTAAATAAAGGAGCAGTAATCAAATACGTCCTCTGGGTCCATTCATACGCCTTTCTGCAGAACTTTCAACTGTTAAAGTAATTAGACCTGAGCCAAGTGTAAAACACTCCACAGTAGGAGCCTAGTGGAACGGTCTGGTTCTGTTTAGCCTTAAACAGGAGTGATTCAGCAGTAGGGCTGATATATTATACCTGGCGCTGATGCAGTAATAAAGTACTGATCCTTCTTGAGTGCATGCTCTGTTCTTACAGGTGGTTAAGTGTTCTCCGCTCCAACACGGTTTTTGTAAGATGTAAAAGGACACTCCTGTCCAAAATGAGAAATTTAACCTACATTTGATATAAACATGTCTGTTCACATCCTGGAGTGGTAATGAAGTAGAGTCTAGCCAGGTGCTCGTTTTATTATTAATATTATTATTATCTATTATTATTAGTAGTAGCAGTACTAGTATTAGTAATCATATAAATATATAGTGTTTAATACTAAATTTCGTTTCATAATTCCATTCATTTCTTAGTTCTGATGTGCTGCATCCTGAATGAATCCACAAAGGCAGACATAACTAACTATCAGTGTCTGTTTTTACATGCAAAGACATTCGCCAATCTGACTGAATACAGCAGCGCTTGTGTTTTTAATTGCTTTAAAATGATGTCAGACTCAGGAAAACGTCCTTCACATGTCCTTATTAAAGAAGGCCGAGAGGAAGACGTCGTGTTCTGAGACGCATAAGCTGGACGTCCGTCCCACCGCCGTCTTTTAAAGATCAGAGCATAAACTTCGTCTCCTCTGCAGACCAGTTTCTGCTCCGCCATGTTGAACGGTATAAACTCTCACTATGACGTGACGAGCATTGGGAATGTAATCAGATACAGGCATTTACTCAGTTGTTATTCTTTTATTTAATGGATTATTAACAGAAGTACCCACCTTGTTCAATCGGATAGACATTGTATTGTAATTGTATTGCATTGTAATTACACAGATGATTTAACCTGTATGAACTGGCCCATCAAAATTATGCACATTACATTACTGGACCTCCTCTGGTAAAACTAATCCAGCTCCAAAAGGGCAGTTACAGTTGTCCATGCTGCGTCAGGTGGTCATTTGAATGGTTCCTTTCGCACGTAGCCCTCTACTTCTTTTTTCAACATTGCAAGCTGATTTTACAGTTGGGTAATCAGACACAGCCTGGAGGGTGAAGCAGATTTACTCTTCAGATATAAACATTGACCAAAAGAAACCATCAGTATGCGGTGATCCATATGAAGCTGTCTCAGACCCCTGCTCTAAAGTGAGATTTTCTGCTTTAAGGACTAGACTATCAAGATTGGAGGAACTTTAAAAAAAACTACAGCTGTCTAGGGGTGAATTTTGGTTGTTTTGAAATGTTTTTTTTTCCATTAAGTTGTAAATGCAGGAGAAAGTCAGATAGCTAACGTTACTGCTAGGAAGCTGAACATCTCATTGCAACTGTAGAAAACTGTAGTCTTTTCCAAACTCAGGTAAGGTGTCTAGGTAGCCACCTTGCTAACTTTACCTAGCCATTTCTGTCATCATTCTCTCCATATGAAGAGAACAACAAGCTAAAAGGTAAAGTTAGCAAATTATCAGTATGATATACGATATACTTTATTGTCAGATTTCTCTAAAAATTGAACTTGCATCACAGCGGCTCCATGGGAAAATGGGGGTGGGGGAAGGAAAGATGGCTTTCACAAACAATCAGACAAACACACTACAACAAACCACAACAACACACTTTACACCATCACCAGATTCCACTATACATCCTACAACCCCTAATAATGTTACTCCATGTGTACTCAAGCAGTTCCCTCTTTTTGACCAAGTGTCACAACTGACTGAGGGATACAGGAATTCTTAAACCTGTTAAGTTGTGACTATTATAGTCACCATACAGCACATGCAATGGATCAGACAAAACACCACACACTAATCTTTCCATACTTTTCTGTAGGCCAGTGGTCGGCAACATGTGTCTCTAGAGCCGCATGCGGCTCTTTTACTGCCCTGTTGCGGCTCCACAGCAGAATCAGATTTGTAGGTAAAAATAAAATAATCCTCCTTTACAGTAAAATAAAGCTCTGCTGATCGTTCAACACAGTTTAACAATAAATGGTCTCAAACTCTGGAGTTAATGTAGAACTGCTAATTCACCCTTTAACCCTGAAGATCAGCTCAGACTGCTGGCAAAAGCAACACAGACAACAGTCTCGCCAAGTGAGTAGCTAACAAAAAGGCAAAGAGAGAGATTCATATCAGTCTGAACAATGTGGTCTTTTATTTCACCGAAAGACAACTATACCATGCTGTCACACAGTATTGCATCACACTCTGGGTTACTCAGATGAACTAGATGAATCTGATTATTGACGCTGAATGAACTTAACCTACGGCAAAATAAATACATTGGTGTAGCAACAGATCTAATTGATATGACTATTCCATAAAAAGTGTTGCATCTATATGTACACTAAGATACTTATTTGACATAACCTGCTTAATTTCCTGATTAGGTGGATGTGAATCAGGAGAGATCAAAAATAATCTCCTCTGTCTTCTTTGCATTAATAATAAGAGCATTCTATGTATCTGACTACTTAGATACTTCACCTCAGTTTGGATTCTTTCCTCTGGCTGAAAAGATAAAAAATGTGCTAAGCAATCACTGTAAAGATTTTGTTTAACAACTGAGGAAAGAGATACATCAGCTAGCTTGTATTTAATGGTCTGTAGATCTGTGGCTTGGCTAGCAGTCAGAATTGGCTGACACCACCGGGATTCCCAATGGTCGTATGATGTATTTGCATTATGAATGTTGCACACTCAGGTAGTAAACTGTCTCTGGGGCAGTGCCCCTCTTGTCACTGGGGTGGGACCCTCAAGGCTCCATCTCAGTACCTTTAGTCAGGGAACATAACTGAACCATAATCCACTGAAATGATATGTTCTAAGCTGTACTGACTCCACACACCCCGTCTCGTCTCCAGGACTTTATTTTACTGTATTGTTTTAAAACATTCGGTTATGAAAAGGTACAAATACGAACTTTTCACCTGGAAAAACTTATTTAAGGTTCTCAATCAGACCTTAAAACCACTGTTGTACCTTTGATTGAACATTTACAGTGTTTGCACCCTGATGAACGAAAATGTGCCTGAACAGAACCTTTATTTCTAACAGTAGTGAATGAAAACATGATATATGATCGTGAAACTGACTGAGACAAATGGAATGCCTCTAAGATTCTGTGTGTTGCCAGACTGTGTTTAGTTTCCGATGGATGGTGGTATCTACAGTATATGTTTTTCCTTAGTATTTTACTCGCCTCTACGGACTCGGTGCATTCCTTTCCAGTTTCCTTTGGGCTTGTATGGAAAACGGGAGAAATAATTAGGGGATTGTACGAGAGCCGAGAGGCAGGAGCTGGGGCTCCCCCACTTTCCTCAAGCATCCACCAATATCCTGTGCAATGAAAACACATTACTGGCACAGAGCAGTGAAAGACAGTCGGAGTCGAGGACTTCAGTTCACCTTCGCAAATGTGCTAAAAAGATTACAGCAAGTTTGAAGCAGCTGACACTGAAATCCCCCTTAAAACGTAAACGTCTAAAGGAAGCAGGGCGCGAGAGAGGACTGTGAATTCACTACCCGGTGTTCTGTTTAAAAGATGCATTCCATAGGATCACAAGCAGGAGAAAAGAGGTTGGGCATTGAAGTTTCCTACAGTGTTTCTGCACAGCTCATGCTGCCACATGGAAGCCATTGGGAAATGCCTCCCCACTCTCCAAGGCGAATGCCTCCGTCTGATTTAAATAAAGCAAACCAATTCCAGACCCTATGGCCTCACAAAAGGTTTTTGTATGTTTTTATTTCTTTCAAAGAACAGATAATATCCATAAATGAGAATTCAGCAAGAAAGCCCTAATGCTCTGATGGAACGTGTAAAGCAATTACAATGAACATTGAGAAATTCCGACAAACCACAAAATATGAACATAGCGAAGTCTCTAAAAGTCATCTGAGGCAAAGTGCTCGGCTGATTCATAACGCTGAGTGACTGTTACGCTATGGTGTGCATTCGGGTTTGTGACAGACTCTTTGTCCACATTGAACAAACAAACAACAAAATCTGCTTTTGATTTTGCAAACGTTTGGCAAAGGAATGGGATGTTGTGCATGCCATGCTAGTGAGCTGGGCACTGACTAAAACCTCAGAAGGACAGATGTGAGTCTCAGATTGACTTAGTAGGAAACTTTAATTGCCACCTCCACATCATGCAGACAGAAGCAGGCTTGAAATGTCTCAACAGAAAACAGACATAAAGCTTAAGTGCTTAATACGCAACTTACTCAAACATGTGTGAATTACGTATTACTAAACATGATCAAACAATTTGAATAATGTGTTTCTTCCTGCTAATTCTAAAATTCAGTTCTATGATACACAGGGAAATGAATTTGGTACTACCATGCAGATTTCAACAGAGGGCGCACCAAGCGCACTCAGTGACAACTGCTTGGAAAACTGAGTCATTAACTGAACCAGAGCCGGTTTATGGGGAGACGATATAATACAATCATCTGTGCAGCCTATTAAATTTAATTTGATAGTATAATCATGCAAAATGTACTGGCTGGAGCCGTTTGTGGTGGTTGAATTCCAGTCTTTGATACAGGATTTTTGTGCTCTTTTAAACCCAATCATGTTACTGACCTGTTGCCAATTAACCACCAGGTGTTTTTTTTTAAGCATTATGCAACTTTACCAGTCTTTTGTTGCCGCCATCCCAACTGTTTTTAGAATGTGTTGTTGGCATCAAATTCAAAATGGGCAAATATAAAAAACTAAATTTTTCGTTTCAACATTTGATATGTTGTCTTGGTACTAAATTCAATTAAATAGAGGGTTTGATGATTTGCATGTCATTGGATTTTGTTTTTATTTACATTTTGTACAGCTTCCCAACTTTTTTGGAAAATGGGGTTGTATTAGCACGATAATTTACTGTGATCATTTACTCAGAAATAATAAACTTCATGAATTCTTAATTGTGTTGTGTTAATTTCGGCATCATGTAACAAAATAAACAAATAAAATAGCACGACAGTTTTCCGATTAAGAATGACTACGTTCATAATGAACATTGCTTTAATGAGTAACAAACTTATTATAACAGGATCTGTTGTTGTTAATATGATACAGATTGAAGAATAGTCTGGGTCATTCTCTATTGGAGTGGGAATCCAGGCGGATACATTATTTAAAAAATCTGTTTTTCATCCCAAAAATAAACAATGGTAATATGTTGATTAACATATATTATCATATATGCAAAATGGAGAGCTTAATTCCAAACAACTTATTTTATTGGGAAATGCAAAGTTTATATGTCACTGGTGTTACCCCTTAATGAGGCACTTGTCATAAATATATTTATTTTTCATTTACATTTAATGTGACTGTATTTACTGAAGAAATTCAATTAGAATAATCACATTACCAAAGCTCTTTTATACACATGCACCAAAAAATACAAAAATACACGTTTTTAATATATTTTAATGCATCTCCATATATTATTTAGTAAAAATATAAATAAAATTATTATATTGTTGTACGATTAACATGGACATTTAACCACTGAGATAAAATCAATGCAATAGATTTATATATATATATATATATATATATATATATATATATAAAAAGAAGAAAAACCTCGTATCTCCAAAATGGTAACTTTACAGGAGAAGGAAAAAACATACTTTACTTTTAATGTAAGTCAATGGAACCAGACTTTTTTCCAAGTCATTTTGGGTCATTTCTCCTAGTCCATTCATCATGAAATTTACAGACAATGTAAAGAGCAACAGTAATTTTCAAATTTTGTCAAAAACTGAAAAACATCCAAAATTGAGATACAAGGTTTTCTTCCAACAACAGCGATATGGTGCAACACCAGTGACGGTGACTGTTATTGTTCATAAAATATAATAAGCAGATATGGACTCACCTTCTCAAGCCTTGAAATGCTTCCTCTCTGATGAGCCTTGACCCAAAGAAGCAGTTTAATAGAGCTGAAAATACTACGTTAAAACGTAATAAGAAAAACTTGATCAACATGCATGTAAGAGTTTATCGCTGCTGTTGGAAGAAAACCTTGTATCTCCATTTTTTCAGTTTTTGACATAATCTGAACATGCCTGTTGCTCTTTACACTGTGTGTTAATTTAATGAAGAATGGACCAAAAGAAACGACCCAAAATGACTTGTAAAAAAGTCTGGTTCCATTGACTTACATTAGAAGTAAGGTATGGTTTTTCCTTCTCCTGTAAAGTTTCCATTTTAGAGATACAAGGTTTTCTTCCCACAACAGCGATATCCATGTAAAGACAACAATGCTTTGCACTTGCTAGATCTAAACTGTATTTCACCTTCTTAAGTAAAGCTTTCCAAACTCATCCGCCAATAGGATGGTGTAACTATGGGCTGTATGGGTGGTACGTTAAGCAGGAGTGCCCAAAATTTGTCCTACTTACGTACCACACTGTTGATTGTGGCTCCACTCCGAGGTAAGATATTTGATCCGAGTAATGAGTGTCTTCAGTAGCACTCGAACTTTAGAGCCAGCGGAGCTTGACCTGAACTCTCTATGAGGTTAATATGTATTTCAGGGTGAAACAACTGACAGTAGACATGTAACACATAAGAAAGCAGCGTGAAAATGGTTTGATTTAGCACCAGAAAGGGTTCTTCTATTGTTGCAAGCTTAACATGATCACAACAGAGGAACCCTTTTTGGTGCAATATAGACATTTTTAAAAATAAGTTCTACATAGAACCATCTACAGCACACTATCAATCTGAAGAACACTTTTACCATGTGAAGAACCCTTTAATCAGTCCAAGGGTTCTTTAAGTGTTCATGGTTCTATGCAGAACTGTATTCTTTACTGAAGATCCCTTGAAGAACCATCTTTTCTAAAAGTTTAAGTGTAATCATCAGTCATCAATCTTGCTGTACACTCAATGGTTCAAGGGTTCTTTAGTAAAGAAAATGGTTGTACATAGAACCTTGAACACTCAAAGAACCCTCTGCAATTCAGATTGATGCAGAATGTGCTGTATATGTTTCTGTATAGAACCTTTTTGAAAAGGGTTCTAAATAGCAACAAAAAGGTTCTTCTGTTGTTACGATGTGAGGCTTGTTGTATATGGTGCTGTGTAGAACGTTTTTGAAAAAGGTTCTTTTATTGTTACGATATCAGGCTTTTTACAGTAGCAGAACCCATTTTGGTGCTATATAGGACACTTTTCTAAAAGGTTCTATACAGAACCATCTACATCACGTTCTCCATAATTCTTAAGAACCCTTCCATGATTCAAGGAACCCTTACTCACACAAAGTGTTCATGGTTCTAGATAGAACCATTTTCTTTACTAAAGAACCCTTGAAGAACCATCGTTGTCCCTCCCTGGTGTCATGTGACTCGTTAGAGATACAAGGTTCCAGGTGTGAATGGGGAGCAGGGCTGTTAAATTTGGTGTTTTGGGTACAATTCTCTCATACTGACCACTGGATATTCAACATGGCACCTCATGGCAAAGAACTCTGTGAGGATGTGAGAAATAGAATTGCTCCTCTCCACAAAGACGGCCTAGGCTATAAGAAGATTGCTAACACCCTGAGCTATAGCACGGTGGCCAAGGTCACACAGCGGTTTTCCAGGACAGGTTCCACTCGGAACAGGCCTCGCCAGGGTCGACCAAAGAAGTTGAGTCCATGTGTTCAGCGTCACATCCAGAGGTTGGCTTCAAAAAATAGATGAATGAGTGCTGCCAGCATTGCTACAGAGGTTGAAG
This sequence comes from Colossoma macropomum, assembly GCF_904425465.1. Classification (NCBI taxonomy): domain Eukaryota; kingdom Metazoa; phylum Chordata; class Actinopteri; order Characiformes; family Serrasalmidae; genus Colossoma; species Colossoma macropomum. Next base: position 1,685,913 of record NW_023494793.1, on the reverse strand, counting down.
AAGAGGGCTTGGTCTGCATGGCTGTCGTCCCAGAAGGAAGCTGATGCACGAGAAAGTCCGCAAACAGTTTGCTGAAGCAAAGCAGTCCAAGAACATGGATTACTGGAACCATGTCCTGTGGTCTGACGAGACCAAGATAAACTTGTTTGGCTCAGATGGTGTTCAGCACCCTGGTGAGGAGTACCAAGACAACTGTCTCTTGCCTACGGTCAAGCATGGTGGTGGTAGCATCATGGTCTGGGGCTGCATGAGTGCTGCCAGCACTGAGTAGCTGCGGTTCATTGAGTGAAACATGAATTCCAACATGTACTGTGACATTCTGAAGCAGAGCATGATCCCCTCCCTTCGGAAACTGGTAAAGGTGATGGACTGGCCAAGTATGTCTCCAGACCTAAACCCAATTGAGCACCTGTGGGGCATCCTCAAGCGGAAGGAGGAGGAGCGCAAGTTGTCTAACATCCACCAGCTCCGTGATGTCATCATGGAGGAGTGGAAGAGGATTCCAGTAGCAACCTGTGCAGCTCTGGTGAGTTCCATGCCCAAGAGGGTTAAGGCAGTGCTAGATAATAATGGTGGTCACACAAAACATTGACACGTTGAGCACAATTTGGACATGTTCACTGTGAGGTGTGCTCACTTGTGTTGCCAGCTATTTAGACATTAATGGCTGTGTGTTGAGTTCTTTTCAGTGGACAGTACATCTGTACTGCTATACAAGCTGGACACTGACTACGTTAAGTTATATCCAAGTTTCATTTCTAGAGTGTCCCATGAAAAGATATAAAATATTTGCAGAAATGTGAGGGGTACTCACCTTTGTGAGATACTGTATCTTCCCATCTGTACCACTATAGAGTGGAAGGAAAAGTGTTTATTAGTGATGGCACCCTTGAATCTGAAGCTGCGAGGCGTGTGTCAAAAAATGGCCAAACCCTGGATGTGTACCCAAATCAGCAATGAGATACTGAACACGCGCACAACAATTTAGTTTTATTGGTTTATTTTATTTAAACAACAAATGCCGTGGTTGTAATGCGCTCTAACACAGTTTTAAAAGCTGTAAAACAGATGTTCACCAGATACACAAAGCACTTTGAGGTGTTGACCACCAGATGGCACTAATGTTAAATAAATAAATAGATAGATAGATAGATAGATAGATAGATAGATAAATAAATAAATAAATAACCATTGTTCGACACAGTTAGGAGGACAGCTTCAGAAAGCTTTGGTTTGCCATCACTAGTGTTTATCTGCTTCTGAATGTCCACCAGGTGCATGACGGGGAATAATCTCACAAATCTAGTTGCAGTCCTGTAAATAGTGACACTGCAAGATTCCTAATCTTTAAACAAAAAAAAAAACATACTATGTGACTAGAAAACCGTGACACTGTCTTTAGGTGTGAAAGGACGTCAGACTTAAATTTTAAAAGCCTTTTAGTGTATTAGTGTATGTCTAACATTACTCTGCACCGACCTACAGCACTACTCCTCAGCTGCTGGCTGAAATCACTATGAGTTCTCAAAATTTAAAGGAAATATACACGCACCCAAGGGAATGACCACACAGAGATGGTAGGTTAAACAAGGTGGAAAGACACTCCCAATATGCAAATACATGCCACCAAGAGCCAATAGGAACGAAACAAGTTTTACTCAAGGTTGCATTGACCATACTTTCATCAAGTAAAGCTGAGAAGCCCTAACAAACTAAACTAAACTGCAAGACGTTGATTCAACTCAAAAGATCCCATCTGAATGTCCAAAGTTGTCAAAAGTGACACGAAAAGCATGAGAAGTGTAAATCACTTGAGTGTAAACCCAATGTAAACTCTGTCTGAACCTGTAAAGTCAACTTAAATAAAAATAGTGAACATAAAACACTTTATTAAAGTTACCTTAACTTAAAATATGCCAATAAATTATTTTATTGTGATATAATAAAATGATTTAAAATGACTGACTTACTATCTCAACAATTCATTTGAGTTGATTTGAATGGGTGATTAAGTTGCTCCAACTTTCTGTATATTTAAGTTGTGTTAACTTTGGCAAAATACTCTTCAGTCTGTAGGACTGCAAGTTAAATAATCGATCTCAACTAACTTTACCTAAGTAACTAAGGACTATACAAGAAATAGTATGTGTTACTAGATTTGCATTAGCAAGTGTAACAGATGAGTAAAGTAAACCCCAAGAAATTAAGTGCAATTGTTACACTTTACAGTGCACTAAGAGTGTTTTAACCTGTTTGCTGTACCCAGTGCATCCAAAAAAAAAAAAACACAACCAAGGAGAGAAAATAACACAATATATAAGTCCAAACCGCAATGGTCCCCATTCTGAGCCAATGTGAGCCGACGCAATGATGAAAACTCTGTCGACGACGAATCGTGTATTGAGCTCGACCCCAGGAGTCCATGAGAGAACGTAAGCTGTTGAAAAGTGAGCAAAGAGAGGAAGAAACAAAACAAAAACAAACAAGAAGAAAAAGAAAAACAGCACAAAACTTCACATGAATACAACAAACACAAAGATCAGCTGAATATTCTTACAATTCAATAACAAACTTACACTGAGTGTATGAACCTACAGACTCCTCAAACAAGGGTCTTCATCAGTGAGGCATGGAGTCACCCCTGGCCTACAATGCTGCCTCATGGATCCCCTTTTGGCTTGTAAACTGCTCTCCTGTCACAGTACTGCCGCTTAGTGGATGGGGTAGGAATTACCATAAGAGAAAGTGAAAAATGTGACATCTGTCACAAAGGTTCCTCTTTGAGGCTCTCCATCCACAGCTTATGCTATTGTGATGATTTTGAAGAGGTTGAAACTCACAGACTGCCTTCACAGCTGTCACATTCCACTTTAATTTCTAATTTATTGTAAGCTGTTACACAGCCTTCATCCATTTCTGTTCCACATACCTCTAACTCTGATCCTGTTTCTCTAGGGAATGCTCTTCCTGATAACACGGAACAGGAGACTGTGCTGTTTTCAGACTCACCCCCACTTCTGATGATGTCATCTTCTGCTGAGGAGCAGCCTGACTGTTCTGAGTTCTCTCTCTAACCCTAACGATCTGATTAAGTTGCAGGGATGTGCGTCTGGATAAGAACGCAGACTGTGGAAGTCTTCCTGCACCCATGACCCAGACTCAGGCCTATGGTGTGATTCTGATGGCACTTCCAAAGGTTTCCCTTTCTGGCGAAGTTGATACATGGTCCTGGCCTGAACAAACACTGGTTTGCACCTGGGTTTTCAAATCCGGCCTTGAGCCACTTTCATATGTGGTCCTAGATCGGATACGTATCCGATGTGGGGCCATGTGACCTTAATGTGACGCTCAGATCGGAATTCATGTGCTTTTTTTCCACTGTGCGTGACCATCAGAAGTTAAAGCCTGTAAATGGTGGAAAAGCAACACATCTCACCTTTTTCTCCTTCGTCTCGCTCTAATAATGAAGCTGAGAGCTGATCAGAGTTAATTATCTTCTCAGTGAAGCTCGTTCTGCTCGTTAGTTTGTGCTGATGACGCACATGATTGCACGTCATTTCAGGACGCCGGTTCGTTCACATTAAAGACAGATTTGAATCACTTACCTAACTGGGTGTGAACCATCCTGTCAGAGAGATCGGATTTTTATTCCAGAGAACAATGTTCACAGGACAAAACATGTCGGGTTCTGAACATTTTTATTTAACACAGGGGGCGATAGAGGCGATTTTTCAAAAACCCTATTCATTCTGGCCATAGAGAAATGGAGCTCAGACCCAGAGTTCCTAATATGGGCATAAGAGCATGGAGACGACTACAAACTGACGTCACGACTACGGTGGTCTATTATTCCATCTCTAGCAGGAACAATTATCTAGGAACCAAAAAAAGAGCGCACTGTTTCACAGTGGCGGAGACAAAGCGCACACTACGCCGCTCGATGCTCAATTCCTATTTGTAGTCGCCACATCGCTTCGCTCCTTATTTGCATAAAGTTATGCCGCGTCCCAAACCACAAACTCCTGTACTTCACATACTACACTAATGAGTGCACTCCTAATGGTATATGTGCTATTTTTACACACTATATAGTGTGCGAGTATGCGGTTTGGGGCGCGGCCTTAAACTCAACTTTGTGGCGTCGCCGAGTCCGCCCACTTTGCACCGCCAACCAGAGAACTTGTAGAGAAGAGAATTCCCACTCTGTAATGTCTTCCGGGTTTCTCAAACGCTAGAGGGCGCTCCTGAGCGAGTCCAAAATAAATGAGTTGCTATGGAGCAAAATCATAGTTTATCAATGCTTAAACATTTTTAATGTAAAATAATACAATCATTTCCTGAACACAGAACAGCATAAAACATTTTAACACTGCTGTTATATTTTTAAGCACTTTTAAACTCGAGTTATAGGAGTTTAAAACGGCGCCTCATGTATGTCCATGACGTCAGTGAGCGCAAACAGCCAATAAGCTGCTCCGCTCGTCAATCAATCATCACGTTCCAGCAGTAAAGCCCGCCTTCTGCTGCCCAAAATCCTTTTGCTGTAGAAAAAAGGAAACATACAGGTGAGATTTCTTTGCTTTTTTAGTGAAATCCATCCTTCTACTTTCTAAAATGAAAGAAACGTTCTGGGCGAGAGATTAGAAACTATTTTAACTTTTTGTCTTTAGCCGCTGAGCTCCATTCACTCCCGTTCACTGAGGACTCGCTCTCGGGCGCCCTCTGCTGTTCAGCAGTCCTGTTTTTGATATAAGGGGGGAAATAGGAAGCCGCCAGGTTCCTCACAAACCGGCTGTGACACAGCTTCGCTCCTGATTTGCGCCGCATCCCAAACCACACACTTCTGTACTTCACACACTACACTAATGAGTGCACTTCTAATGGTATATGCGCTATTTTTATACACTATTTAGTGTGCTAATTGCGGTTTGGGACGTGCATTAAACTCCGCCCACTTCGCGCCACCCACGTTCCCGCCGCCTCCCGTCGCTGGACATCGCCAGCTTTCATTGAAAATGAATGACCTCCGGCCGCTTTGTCGCGTCGCGCGGCTGCCGGTGTGACTGCAGGGTAAGAACAATGACGTCACACTGTCTGACCCATCTGTGTGTTGTAGTCCAGAGTCGCAGTTCATCCGTTTTGTTCGCCAAAGACCGAACATTGGCGAGAGAAACGCTGGTAGCCGATGTCCGGTGAGGGTTAAACCTTAGCTGAGCCCGTAGTCAGGTTAGGATGGCACCAGAATTGGGAGTGGTTATGCCTCTCTTGTAAACCAGCTGAAAACTCGTGTTGAACAACTTAACTGTGACAGCATGGTAGCAAGACACAGAAGGGTCAAAGGCATCTCCAGTTCATCAGCTAAAAACAGTGCAAGAGGGCCGTCAGACCAGTATGGGTGCGTCAGATGGCAAACTGATTGTCCTCAAGGGGAAACTGAAGCCAGTCTAGAAGAGAAGAAAAAGGAAATAAAAGAGCTTTATGGTCGCGAAGGTCCTGCAGGAGCAGACAGAGGGCACCTCACGCAGCTCATGGAGGCAACATACTACCTGCAGCATAAATCCATCAATGCAAGCCCAGCACCATCAGTAGTGGAGCTGAGAAGTGGCTGGCCTCATCTCGTCACACCAAAAGAACTTTACAATCACTTCAAGCTACTTACTGACATCTCCATTCTTGAAAAAATGGATGAAGCGATTGAGGACAGAGGAAAGATGATTGTGTGGTTTTTCTGGCAAAAGCCAACAAATGAAGAAGTTAAGCAAATCTTATCAAGGTTTGATGCCATTGGATGGACCATGCTGGGCCCATGTGTTGTCCTCCTGCTAATGGCACAGAAGTCTGATGCACTGATTTTACAAGTTGATGTAAGTGTTCATTTGATTAGCAATTATGTTCGGGTATGATATAAATAATAATCTCTGTTTACAGTGTCAGTTCTGAGACCTGTGGTGTTATTTATTTCAGATTGAATCTCAAATTGTGTTAGTCTATATGTATCCTGTGTTTCAGGCCACAGCTTCTCCAGCAGATGTGGAGAGATCGGTTTCTTTACCAGATTCCCCAAGATTGACTGTTCAAGGTAGCGCACCAATGTAGTTTTGTGTTTTTTAAACTTTGTTTGGTCCAGTAAATATATTTATATCCATGATTTTTTTATTGATTTCAGGTGATGTGCTGACTTCAGTGAAGTGGATGATGGTCAGGTGGTCTTGTCTTCACATCATTCTACAATTTCACCCTGGAATACCAAGAAGAGGCCTTGTGCACTCTGGAATTTATCATTCTCAGCACTGCAGTGACACTCATGTGGTGGTGACGTGTCAGTGTGTGTTGCGCTGGTGTGAGTGGATCAGACACAGCAGTGCTGCTGTAGTTTTATATACTGTCCACTCTATTAGACACTTCTACCTTGTCAGTCCACCTTATAGATGTAAAGTCAGAGACGATAGCTCATCTGCTGCTGCACAGTTTGTGTTGGTCATCCTCTAGTCCTTCATCAGTGGTCACAGGACGCTGCCCACAGGACGCTGTTGGCTGGATGTTTTTGGTTAATAAAGGGGGCTAATAAAGAATGCAGAGAGTCTGTAATTATAGAACTACAAAGTGCTTCTATATAGAAAGTGAAGCGGATAAATTGTCAGTGTAGATACAAGTAGGCGTAATTAATGAAATGGCTGGTTGGTGTAGAATGAATAAAATGGGGATTACGGCTCTCAGTATTCACAGCAGGCCTGGACGATGGGGTGATGTAATCAGATATGGTCGGTGATTGACATGTAACCCGATGACGATGCTAAGCTGTAGCATGTATTGGTTGTGGGGGAGGCGTGATATAAATGATATTCAGGATTTTTAAAACTAGAAAATATTGGGCTAATTATTCTAGATATCACACAGGCCTTATTCACAGGTGTGAATTTATAATTTTGTTTTTTTTTCTTTTCAGCAACCTCATGAATTGGTTTTGTGGAGTGGTGTTTCACTCTAATGTAAAAATTCTGAAATGTTCTTGTTTAGTTGAGAACGTGGTAGTCGACCTTGCATTTTAAAGCTGCAATTCATCATTTATTTTTAGAAAGATATTGGAGAGCAATCATGATGTTGGAAGAGTGGATCAAAATACTGAAAATATCATATGTCATGGTAGCGATCTTAACATTTCTGTCTGAGAAATCCAGCTCTCTGTTTGTCATCATGTTTTCTGTTAGAGCTTTACAGAATTTATCCTAACACTGAGTACACAACAGGAGTTGTTTTCTTTTCTGTGTTTTCAGTGTGTTCACAGTGTTTTAACTGTTGTTTAAAAAGTACAGCTTCAAAGTAGCATCAAAGCATTGCAGCTATATATTATAATATTTCTTTTCTTTTTTTGTGTGATTTTCCAGGTGCTTTGTGGAGATCAACCCAACCACTGGCTCCAAGAACTCTGCTGAGAAAGCTGTCACCAAAAAAGTGGAAAGGTAGTGGAGAAGAAGAAACACTCCATGAATGCCAACGTTTGTAGCCTTCCAAGAAATTTAATGGCTTTTAACTGGCTGTGCATGTAAGTGTAATGGGAATGTTGGGACCACAGCAAAATAGTCCTCCATGTCCATAACAGTGTTTATGGATGTAGGTTGACTTGCGTGGTGAGGTTCATGAATGAGTTTTATATGTTTCTAAGGTCTGGGTTTTATATGTAATCCCGCATTTTGTTTTAACACAAATAAATTAAGTCTGTTGTACATAAAACTCTAGTATATCCCACACATTGCTCAACAATTTTAAGCTAAGGGAACGTCTTTGATGATTTTGATGATTAACTTATTGCTATTTAGTTTAGTCTGTTGCCGTGGCAGCTTTTTGGACATTTCTGTTAGTTTTAATCATTTCTTTCTCATTAAAGTTGCTGAACAATCATGTGAAACTGAGTGAAACTAAGTAAACTGTATAATACAATTACGTTTTGTTTTGGTAACACAATCTTACTGGATAAAACATATTTCTTTCCCATTGGCTCCTGGCTCCATCTATTTGCATATTGGGTGTTTCTTTCCATTTGTTTTACTCACCGTCAGTGTGCTTTCATTCCACCCAGGCTGCCTTTCCTCAGGCGTATGCGTTTCATACATGCTTTATTCAGCTGCCTGATCTTGTGTTGTTGGCTGAAAGTGAAGGTTATCATTCTCCTTGCTGATCAGTGGGGGTTTGTGTTGGCCACTGACCACATTCACACTAAAAGTTAAGGCAAAGTAGTCGGTATCTCTTAATTACCCAATGAAATATGATTAAATTACAATTTCAAAACATAAAAGTAAAATAATTAGAATTTACAAGTTGCACAAACATGCGTTTATATTAACCAAACACAAAAATTATAGCTATTCTAACTCAAGTTTTCATTACACATTACTTAACTTTTTTAAGGCAACCGGTTTCCTCTTTTTTTTATTGTTTTTTAAGTAAATTCAACTTATCTGGGCTTACAGTGTAAATGATTTTTAACAGTATAAGTGCTTTGGAAAAGTTTTCCTGTAGCTCTGCTGTCAGTTTTGATATTGAATCCCAGTGTGTCTCCTCTCAGGTATACGCAGTGTTAAAGGCTTGTTGCCGTCAAGTATGTGCAGTAATATCAGTATTTTGACCGTGTTCTTGTACTGATTCTGTCAGCCCCTCTCAGGTATATACAATGTTTAGTATAGTTGGTTCAAGAAAGTGGCAGCCTGTTTCTAAGGTCTAGGCCAGTGATCATCAGTCCTGTTCCTGGAGATCTACTTTTCTGCAAAGTTCAGTACCTGCCTGTATCCACTGGCTGCCTGTCCACTGGTTTTTTAGATGAGCGTTGAAATTTAATGCTGGATATCTCCAGGATCAGGGTTGGTGAAAGCTGGTCTAGGCTATATTTCATTTGAGTTGTTTAGATGTTTAGATACTTGGTGATTTCATTTTAGAGCAACATTTTGGCTAAATACGAAATAAGCTATTAGGAGTTTGTAAAGTTTTAGCATAGTCTGTCTTGTAACTGCTGACCAATTTACTTAACTATCAGTATTTTGACAGTGTTATGTTGAGTCTGATAGAGATAAAGTGGAAGGGCTGCATCTGGTTGCATGTTTTATTGAAGGATGAAAAAACAAAATGTGAGAAAAATTGTGGGATATGGACCCTTTAAAATCTCCATCTGACCTTAGGCAGTAGGGTGGGGAGGTGTTCCTTCCTTTCATTTGGCTTGTGTGAGATCCAGCGCCGGATGGCCTGGAGCAGCATTTCCTCCTGTTTGACTTTCAGGTTGTCCTTCTCGATGATGCTGCTCAGCTGCGTCAGCGACAGCTCCAGGAACTCCTCGGACACGCGCACCACCTCTTCAAAGTTGTTGAGGATGAACAGGTAGGCTTTCTGCTGCAGCTGGCAGAACGAGTAGAACTCAGCAAACACCCAGATGCCGATGCAGTTCTCCTCACACAGCTGGTCCTCCAGGAACTGGCAGCAGGCGTGCACAACGTCCATGACGGCCAGGTAGTCAGCGGCAACCAGCAGCTCCTGTATGTTCTCCTCGGTTATGGTGATGGAGCCCGTGTACACGTATTCAATAATAAGGCCCATCATCTCAGGAGAGACTCCAGGGATGTTATAGACGCGCTTCTCTGCAGGGCTCCAAACGCTGCTGAACAGCCTCCTGAAGAGGAAGCATACAGGTCATAATCATAGTCATAATCATAGTTGGAACTAGAAAAGTGCAGTTCCTGAGGAAAATACAGGGTGACTGCGCAGCTTAAGCAGTTGCTAGGCGGTTGCTATGGTGCTATATAGTTGCTAGTGTGTTGCTAAGTGATATTGTTATATTGTATGATATTGTATTGTTGTGACTGTTGTGTCTTTTTTCTGAATTTATACAAACACTTTTATTTTATAGTAAATTAGTTTCGGCTAGTTTATGTTTATGAACAGAGACCTATAGATGCAGTTTAGTAAAGGAAAACTCATTTGTGAATCTGAGTTTAAAGCAAGTTTTTATTAAACTTAAACATGTAACTAAGTTGCAAATCAATATCAAATATTAAAATTGCCTTCAGTGTTTTGTGCTTATGATAATTTTAATAGACGTCAGCGTCAGACTAGTTAATGACATTCTTTTAAAAGACTGGTTTACCAAGAGTGACACTGGAGTATTTTTACCTAAAATGAGTTAATGAAGTAAGAGTCTTGTTATAAAAACAGTAATAGGACATTAGTCATAATTAATCTTTTAGTACTTTTACTTTCGATACTTAGGTACATTTGAAGGCGAATACTTTCGTACTTTTACTCAAGTGGAGGTCTAAAGGGAGGAACTTCTACTTTTACTGGAGTAATATTTTACCTTGGGAATCTCTACTTTAACTCAAGTACATCATTTGTGCACCGTGTCCACCACTGCTTTTTACTGGGCTACATCACCATAGGAACTTATGGTCCAGCATCATAAACAGCTCTTGGACCAATCAGGGACAGCCTTCTGACCAATCAATTATTTATTTATTTTTTCTTTGTAGTTTTGGTTTTGCTCAGTATTTCGTCTCATTAAATAATAACTAATATTAACGAAATAACAGTTTAATTACACAATATAAAGAACTGACCCAATATATTAGTCATATGTTAGTTTGGACACATGATTTTAATCTAATGTGATTTGATTGTCCTTTATGGAAATTTCCATTGTCCTGATTTCCTGATGGGTTAATATTTACTTTTGAGGAAAGACAGTAAAGAACACTTGACTTGATGTGACTGTGTAGTGTATCATGTGATCATTTTACAGTCTCTTCATGTCGAGCTGGATGTGCAGCTGTTCTTTAGACTCTGACCTGAAATAGGAGCTACAGCCACACAGGACGATTTTGTGAGCGTTGAATTCAACGCCGTCCACCTGGATGAGAACATCGCAGAGTTCTCCGTCCAGCCGGAGCTGGTTGAAGTTTTTAAGGGCTGTAGCTCTCATTTCTCCCTCAGCCTGACTCCCCCCGAAGGACGTGGACGCCTGCTCCTGCTCACTCATTCTCACCGCAGTGGGACAGAAAATCAAATCAAATCAAATATGCTTTGTTGGCAGGACAGGATATGAGACCTATGTTACCAAAGCTGTAAATACATGTTAAATTGAATTATTATTAAATATAAATGAACAGAAATAAATTAATTAACATAATAATAATAATAATAATAATAATAATAATAATAATAATTGTACAGTTCTCCGTCAATGTACTCGGGGAGTGTTATTGATGTTAACAGTCAGCTAAACTGTTCTCATCACTAAGTCCTCAAAGGAACTGTAATTGGTAGGTTTAATGACGAAAAGTGTGAAACTACAAAAACAATATAGAATTTGAATGAATAGTGACTCTGAATATCGTGTTTACATTCACATAAAGTTAGTCTAAACTAACAAACAACAAAGGAATAAACTAGAAAGGTAAACAGAGATCAACGCTGAATAGAGATTAACTAGAAGACATTCTCGCTGACGGGACCAGAAGTAGTTACACAGACCACGGTAAAGTTAGTTTTATTTTCGATATTCGTCTTGAAAAATCATGCACTTCTAGACCACGCCTATGCACACGCATTTGTTTTCCTCCAAAGCGTTTCAGTGCATTTAAATACATATTTTAATTGTTCGTGCTAACAATAGACACCGTCAGACGATAAAAAGTCAATAGCTCCATAAACACTGTGTCCATGCACATCTGAATAATTGTGTTATTTGCTCTAAATTATGGTTAGAAACACAAACCACTTTAATTTAGAAAACGGACTTTGAATAAACCTGTAACTAAAATGTACTTGCCAATACTTGTCCTAAGACATTAGCAGTCTTGAAGGTTCAATAGATCCTTAACCATCTATATTAGTTTAAAAAATGAGAGTGTAGAAAAGAAAACGTCTTATTTAAGTGGATCACTTTTTTAAATCCATCAAAAACTCAGTGAATCCGATTTGTTATTTTTTCCATTTTCAATTTCGACATTTTAGACATTGAACATTTAAAATACTGCTTAGATTCAAAATGCAGCATTCACTGCAATTAATACAGCTGAAATGCTTTTGAAGGTTAAAATACAAATATTAATATAAAATAATTCTTGCAGTACATTAAAAATTCAAAAGTTGTGTATGATTGCTGAAACCTAACTGCAGCATACACAATTGTTTGTAGTGTTGGGTGTAATACAGCTGAAATATTATTGAAATTCAAAATGTATAAAAATTAATAAAAAGTAGTTACAGCAATATACCCAAAATCCAAAGGCTGTGCATCATTGCTGACACCTTGGTGCACCATACACAGCTGTTTTTAATGTTGTAAATAATGCAGCTGAAATATTATTGAAATTCAAAATCTATAAAAATTAATAAAAAGTAGTTACAGCAATATATCAAAAATCCAAAGGCTGTGCATCATTGCTGACACTGCACTGCACCATACACAGCTTTTTTTTATTTGTATATAATTTAGCTGAAATAGCTTTATACTTTGTATTAATGTTTATGTATTTTGAATTTCAATAGCATTTCAACCACATTACATACATCACTAAAATGGTTCAGCAAGATGCCAGCAATCATACACAACTTTTGGATTTTGAATGTTCTGCAATAATTACTTTATATTAAAATTTGTATTTTAACCTTCAAAAGCATTTCAGCTGCATTAATTGCAGTGAATGCTGCATTTTGAATCTAAGCAGTATTTTAGCTACATTACATCCTCAAGTGACATTCAAAGTTTGTGTGTCATTACTGAAACATATCTGCACCAAACACTGCTGACTTAAATGTTCAATGTCTAAAATGTTATCGAACACAATTATTCAGATGTTCATGGACACAGTGTTTATGGAGCTATTGACTTTTTATCGTCTGACGGTGTCTATTGTTAGCACGAACAATTAAAATATGTATTTAAATGCACTGAAACGCTTTGGAGGAAAACAAAGGCGTGTCCGTGGATGTGGGCGTGGTCTAGAAGTGCATGATTTTTCTTCCGACTGAAAAACTTGTCTCAGTTCTATGGTATTAACACAAAATAACGGTACGTTAAATGTCACCCAAACTGTAAAAGAACAGGTGTGCATCACTCTCTCTGGCCGTACTGTCATGAATATGTAAGTCTTTACTGACCACCGTAGTCCGATCAAATGTTATTAGCGCCGAAAAGACGAATATCGAAAATAAAACTAACTTTACCGTGGTGTTACACAGCGATGATATGAAAGGCTGCTTTAAAACATCTGCTTGAGTAATTAGATTAAATAATAGACACCATTTATACATAAAAACATACCGATAACGTCAAATTTAGCGAGCAGGAAACAGCAGATACGAATGACCAGTATCAGTAACTGCCTACCGTCTTAAAAATAAACAATCAACTGTATAATTGAATCTAAACAGTGAAAGAACGCTTGGAACTTAGAATCCAGTAGACAGACCTGTAGCATCTTCCCGTTCAGTTTCTGTCCTCCTTTAATAAAAACTGCTGCATGTATGAAGGAGAAGGACAGAAACTCACCCTGTAGCTGCTGTTTCAGTGAACGCTGTGTTTCCAGTACAGCCATCTGGCCGCTTTGGGTACAAATACATTCCAAATGTGTTTATCAAATATATTTTTGCGACGTATGAAAATGGCCAAAAATGCGTTTGTTGAATATTTTGGTGCAAATGCGTTTCTTAGTATTTGTGTGTAATAAAGGCCACAGATGTAACTAAACAGCACTGCTGCGATCTGCGCTGTGCTTCGTATTAACCATGTATGAATGCAGTAAAACACACAGAATGTATTTCAGATGAACAGGATATGAAATCATCCCTGCACAGAAGGATTTTTCAGACCGGACAAATGTGTGATTGTTGCTGTTTGAAAGATTTCCATCCATCGCTGCGCTTTGAAGTGGACATTTAGCTGAATGTGAGAGCGGTGAGTGCTGGTTTCGGCCCATGTGACTCAGAAAGAGCCGGAAATTAAATGAGCCGCTGTGTTTCGTAAACAGCGCGGTTGAGTTTGAGCGCAGAGAGCATCGATTAGTGAGCGCTGAGTGCTGATTTCCGCCTCTGTCTTAATAGATAAAGAGTAATGTAGTAAATATCAGCAGCATATTTAATAAGAGTGATGAATTCCACACTGAGCACAGTGAATGTAAATGTGTGAAAAACAGCAAATCCCACAAAAACGCAATACAACGTGACGTCACCACGCACGAACAGCCACTATAAATGGGGTGATCAGGTTTTCCGTCTATGGTGAGTGAATGAAAGTAACTCATATTGACCTCAGACGGCGATTAGATTTAAATATCCAATCATTTACAACATCAACACTAAATTATTAAAGTCTGAAAAACAGATTATTTTGTCGTTTCCCCCGTATCAGCCCACCGAAGTGCATACTGGGAAACGTCACTGGAGCCCATGGAGACCCGTGAACGTAGCGCTGAGACTCAGTATGAAGTAAAGAAGGGAACCAGTTAATGTTCATCTTATAAGACATTAGTAACGACCTTATAACCGGCGCTTTGTCGGTCTACTGGGTAGATTAATAACCAATCCGGGTCCGCAGGCTGAGAACACGTTGTGAAATGGTCAAAAAATAACCTTAAAAAGGTGATTGAATCATGTTTGGTTGTAAAAGGGTCTAAAATGCATCTGTGGGTGGGTTATTGATCATCCGGGTCCGCAGGCTGAGAATAAGCGGGTTTAAATATATTTGCACACATTGGGAAATAATGAAGGTTGAACAGCAGCTTTTAAACTGCACCTTAAATATTATTTACTAAAGAACTTACTAGAGAACTCACCTAAAACTAGGAATATATGTAGGTCCAGGGCCAGATCATGGTCTGATGAGGACAAGCTGATTATTAAAGATAAAAAAATTATTTTGATTACTTTAAAAAAAGTGACAGGTGCAGGTTGTGCGGCCCTTTTCAGGTATTTTTTTTATCTAATTTTTTATGATAATACAATTATACATTTATAATAATCAGGCATCCTCCTCCTGATGGACAGTGGCCACTCAGACACTCAGACACATCCACCAGAACCTCACCTGCTGAAACTCACACACAAACACACACATTGTAAAGGAATTACAAACAAAAACATTCACAAACCTCAATTACCAAAATGTTGGAATGTATTTGTGTGTGTATAAGAGGACATTAGGCGTGATGTGGACGAGAAGACGGGGCCAAATGATCAGATCAGGTAAAGTGACCATTTACAGAATCTCTGACTCACCTGTGCCTTTTTCCACACTAGACAGCGTAAAGTTCTGGACCTTTATTTAGTTTTTATTACTTCATTTATTCCTACCCAACAAAGAAATATCAGTGTCTCTGTGTTCTGGATTTGTTTGTACTGTCCTTAATGACCAGTTTAGGCACTTTTCTCCCTTCATAGCTGTAGAAACTTTAGAATTACACCAGCAGAGAAAGAGGAGAATAGTAGAAATGAAAGAGGCAAAGTCTCTCCCAGAAAGCACTGCAGCTGTTCACGTAACCAATGCCACTGTTATCACACCAGTCTTGGAGCCAACAGTGGAGGTCAGAGAGTCTGCTGAACACTTGGCGTGCTCTCCTGTAGGTGGGCAGACATCCTGAGATGACAATCCTGGCTTCTGTACTCTACTTAACTGTTTCTAGAAGTGATCCGAAACGCTCCTCGAGGACTTTGTGGGATGAGATGCGGTTAACCCCTGCGTGAATGACCACAGTGACAATGAGACCAGAGAGCCTAGAAAACAAGAGACAGCAGCATTAGCTCAAGAGCCAGAGCCTTTCAGATATTTTAAGATGGAGTCTCTGGTTATTAAACACCATCTTGAGTTGCAGTCTGAGGAGCTGAGGGCTTGAGGGCAGTTGCTGGAGGTGAAATTGTTTAACAAAACAACATAACTTGAAAGATTAAAGATAAAACTGTTCAAATATAATAAAGAGTGAATGAGCAAAAACACAGACGACCTGTTTAATTTACTCCTCATACCAAAGATAGAAAGATATCATTCTGTTCTGTCATATTTTTCCAATGTAATGAGTTTTTTTCTCAGTTCCCTAGAAAAAACAATCAGTTTAACCAAGAAAAGAAATCATGCAGGAAAAAAACAATATAACTCTTTTTATTCAAATTAAATAAACATTGTAAATGAAACGTTGCAGTGGTCACCAACCTTCCTCCTAGAGATCTACTGTCCTGCAGAGTTTTGTTCCAACCTGCTCTAACATTTTTACCCAACACTAACACATCTGATCCAGCCAATCAAGGACTTAGTTAGGTGGAGCAGGTGGGCAGATTATGGTTGGCACTAGACAGACCTCCATGACCAGGGTTGGTGACCACTAGTGTAGATTAGGACAATCAGGGTTTTACATCAATTTAAAGCTTAAAAACACTTCAAATCAGCTTTTTTATAGTGTTGTTTACATCATCAGCTAAAGAATAATAAACTAATTATAATACAAAGCAAAACTACAAAACAAATGACTCCTAACTACTTCATAGATGTCCATAAAACAGTGGATGAAGCTTAATGTCAAAGTTATTAGTGTTTCTGAGGTGACTGTGCTGTGATAGACAAAGTATTCCTGCTGTAAAAACACCAGTGTTCATGTTTTGATGGAATTCATTTCATTTGTGATGTTTTTAATGGTGTTTGAATTTGGTGCTGAAAATGCTTCTTAGCTAAAGTGGTTTAGTTAGTTGTATTTTTATAAGTAACCGGCTAAAAACAGTGACCACTACCTGTCTGACACTTTTCACTGTTGAGCTTTGTTAGTGAAATAAAACTAAAACAACCTAGAATTCAATAATAAACCTAAAATTTCCATAATTATAACCTACAATAGTCATGTTTAGTTTGTTCTGTTTGCCCTCCCTGATGTAGAAGTGGTGGTCGTCGTTATCAGAGCCCTGTTTGTCCTCTGGCCTGTGCTAACGCTGCTAACGCTGCTGTGCTAGCTGTGTTTTCTAACAGGTTAATGTGAGATTCGGTGTGAAATTCGCCACATAAACAAGAACAAACAGTGCAGCACTGAATGTAGTGTGTGTTGTTGAACTCTCGCAGGGTGAGTTGCTGTCCTTTCCCTTCATATTCGTGCAGTTTGTGAGCGCAAACATACCAGCACTCTTCTGATTCTGCTGGAGCTGATTGAGCTTCCTCCATTTCAAGCATGCACACAAAAGCTACTTGAGTGCTGACAGCGCCCCCTTCTGGAGAATCTTCAGACTGGAAAACTCAGAGAGACTTGAAAAGCCCCCATTCATTCTGAGCACAGAGAAACGGAGCTCAGAGCCGGAGTTCCTACTGTGGGCAGAACGCGGACTACAGAATGACGCGCAGCTACAGCGCTTCATGTAAACCATATAAGGCTTTAGTGCTGACTTCATAATATCAGCCCCTGGTGGCGCAGTAGAGAGGCCGCGCTAACTTCGTGTCCGTTGGCTTGGGCGATGGTTCGAATCCCGCCCAGGCTCACATGACGGATCGGAGGTGGTCGGCCCGTCCTCGCTAACAGGGGTGCTGTGTTTTGCAAAAACAAACAAACAAACACGCTTATTAACTTTCCTACATCTCTTATTCAGTCTTTATTACCTTTTCTGCAGCTCTTTACAGCATCTTCCTCATTACTCAGCCGATTTTCACCACATTTCTTTGGTTATAATCCTCAGACACAGACTAATCCAGGCTGCACGAGCTGCTCTCGGTAGCTTTTATTTATTTTATTATATATCTTTAATAACTGATCGCGCTAATTAGCCGATCAGTCCCACAGTCCAAACACCTGCAGGCAGGAGATTTGAAATGTGTGGCTGCAGGAATTTTATACATTTCATTTTTCATATTTGGGGATAACAAAAAACATGAATAAATGAATAAATATCAAGAAGTATGTATCTATGAATATATGTGGGTCCAGGGATGGATGGCGGTCTTATGATAAGCTGAAAGAGAAATTTAATAATCAGCTGCAGTTCGTGATGCAAACAAGCAACATAACAGTCATTATATTCTCAGCTGATGTTCAGCGGGTCTATAAGCTCCTGCGCTTCTAGTATTAAAGTGCTGTAATTATTTAATAATGATGCAGGGTTTGGACTGAGGGGCCTTTAATCTCTCCAATCTTGGAGCCAATCAGATCTCACCGTCATCAGTAACGACCTCAGGTGAGCTGGTTGGTCAGCATTGGTTTTTATGGGCCTGCATGTTCGTTGTGGTCGTGGACATCATTTAAAATCGCTCTGGTTCCTCTGAGCTCAGCGTTACTGGACTGACAGAGGCTGAATGAACTGAAACATCATCAATAGTTCATCATTTTTCATTTTTCATGAAAAGTAGAAACGGTTCACAATGACATGGACAAACATACTATTTATTATATTAACACAGGACGAAGATCACTGAATAAAATTATTATTTATTTATGTACTGTGTTAACAGACAACAGCAATTACTGTATTAAAATATTATTTATTGTTTTAGAAATTAGGATGCATTAGTTACAGTATTATATTACTATTTGAAATTATTTATTATTTACAGTAATAACACCGATCAAAAATTACTATAATAAATGTAAATTTTTGTAGTAAAATAAGGCAAAGATTACTATATTAAACATTACTCTGGATTACTTGTCGTCTTAAAATCATACACACTTAAAAAGAAAGATGGTTCTTTAGGGTTGGTTAGTAAAGAAAATGGTTCTATATCGAACCAAGAACACTTAAAGAACCCTTAGAATGATTAAAAGGTTCTTTGCATTATGTATTATATTAATACAGGACAAACATTGTCATATTAAATTGATATTTATTAATTATATATTAATTAATATATTATCACAGGACAAATGTTAATATAATAAATGTGTTGTAGTCATGGCGACCCCTGGTTCCTTTCACCACCACTGTAAAGACATCTGAACCATTTCACACCAAACCGCTCTGAATCTCTCTGTTTACATCTCAATCATGAAGATGTTCTTGGACATCGGTGGTGTTCCCCTTCAGTACACTCTCTCTAAGCCTCTTATCTCCAAATGGCCTGACTACATGCGTTTGAATTGTGGGAAGAAACCCGCGCAGATACGGAGAGACAAGCTCCACACAGAAAGGGTCCCGGTCGGGAATCGAACCCAGGACCTTCCGTCTGAAGGGCGTCAGCGATACCCACAGCTCCACCGGGCCGCCACAAAGCTCTTGTTTGATTTATTTTCTGCTACAAATAAAAAAAAAGTAGCAGCCCGTTGTTGGAGAGGCCACGGCCATTTCTCCCTCCGCCCACTCCCGAGCTCGTGAGAGCGGAATGACATTTTGTTTATTTGAACCCACACTCTCAGCTCTAGGGACACCAGTGCGCACTGACCTTGTCCACTGAGCCAACGGGCCGCCAATTATGAGGTCACCGCTACCTCCTTATAATGACCACATTAACGAGTCTCCTTCATTACTGCACACCGAGTCTCAGCGCTGCGCCCTTGAAATGGAGGAAGCTCAATCAGCTCCAGCAGAATCAGAAGAGTGCTGGTATGTTTGCGCTCACAAACTGCACGAATATGAAGGGAAAGGACAGCAACTCACCCTGCGAGAGTTCAACAACACACACTACATTCAGTGCTGCACTGTTTGTTCTTGTTTATGTGGCGAATTTCACACCGAATCTCACATTAACCTGTTAGAAAACACAGCTAGCACAGCAGCGTTAGCAGCGTTAGCACAGGCCAGAGGACAAACAGGGCTCTGATAACGACGACCACCACTTCTACATCAGGGAGGGCAAACAGAACAAACTAAACATGACTATTGTAGGTTATAATTATGGAAATTTTAGGTTTATTATTGAATTCTAGGTTGTTTTAGTTTTATTTCACTAACAAAGCTCAACAGTGAAAAGTGTCAGACAGGTAGTGGTCACTGTTTTTAGCCGGTTACTTATAAAAATACAACTAACTAAACCACTTTAGCTAAGAAGCATTTTCAGCACCAAATTCAAACACCATTAAAAACATCACAAATGAAATGAATTCCATCAAAACATGAACACTGGTGTTTTTACAGCAGGAATACTTTGTCTATCACAGCACAGTCACCTCAGAAACACTAATAACTTTGACATTAAGCTTCATCCACTGTTTTATGGACATCTATGAAGTAGTTAGGAGTCATTTGTTTTGTAGTTTTGCTTTGCATTATAATTAGTTTATTATTCTTTAGCTGATGATGTAAACAACACTGTAAAAAAGCTTTAAATTGATGTAAAACACTGGTTGTCTCAATCTACATTAGTGGTCACCAACCCTGGTCACGGAGGTCTGTCTAGTTCCAACCATAATCTGCCCACCTGCTCCACCTAACTAAGTCCTTGATTGGCTGGATCAGACGTGTTAGTGTTGGGTAAAAATGTTAGAGCAGGTTGGAACAAAACTCTGCAGGACAGTAGATCTCTAGGAGGAAGGTTGGTGACCACTGCAACATTTCATTTACAATGTTTATTTAATTTGAATAAAAAGAGTTATATTGTTTTTTTCCTGCATGATTTCTTTTCTTGGTTAAACTGATTGTTTTTTCTAGGGAACTGAGAAAAAAACTCATTACATTGGAAAAATATGACAGAACAGAATGATATCTTTCTATCTTTGGCATGAGGAGTAAATTAAACAGGTCGTCTGTGTTTTTGCTCATTCACTCTTTATTATATTTTAACAGTTTTATCTTTAATCTTTCAAGTTATGTTGTTTTGTTAAACAATTTCACCTCCAGCGACTGGTTCAAAGCCCTCAGCTCCTCAGACTGCAACTCAAGATGGTGTTTAATAACCAGAGACTCCATCTTAAAATGTCTGAAAGGCTCTGGCTCTTGAGCTAATGCTGCTGTCTCTTGTTTTCTAGGCTCTCTGGTCTCATTGGCACTGTGGTCATTCACGCAGGGGTTAACCGCATCTCATCCCACAAAGTCAGACCATGATCTGTCCCTGGGCCTACATATATTCCTAGTTGTAGGTGAGTTCTTTAGTAAATTCTTTAGTAAATAATATTTAAGGTGCAGTTTAAAAGCTGCTGTTTCAACCTTTATTATTTCCCAATGTGTGCAAATATATTTAAACCCGCTTATTCTCAGCCTGCGGACCCGGATGATCAATAACCAACACACTGATGCATTTTTAGACCCTTTTACAACCAAACATGATTCAATCGGCTTTTTATGGTTATTTTTTGACCATTTCACAACGTGTTCTCAGCCTGCGGACCCGGATTGGTTATTAATCTACCCAGTAGACCGACAAAGCGCCGGTTATAAGGTCGTTACTAATGTCTTATAAGATGAACATTAACTGGTTCCCTTCTTTACTTCATACTGAGTCTCAGCGCTACGTTCGCGGGTCTCCACGGTAACAGCGACAAGGGCTCCAGTGAGGTTTCCCAGTATGCACTTCGGTGGGCTGATACGGGGAAACGACAAAATAATCTGTTTTTCAGACTTTAATAATTTAGTGTCGATGTTGTAAATGATTGGATATTTAAATCTAATCGCCGTCTGAGGTCAATATGAGTTACTTTCATTCACTCACCATAGATGGAAAACCTGATCACCCCCCCCCATTTATAGTGGCCGTTCGTGTGCGATGACGTCACGTTGTATTGCGTTTTTGTGGGATTTGCTGTCTTTCACACATTTACATTCACTGTGCTCAGTGTGGAATTCATCACTCTTATTAAATATGCTGCTGATATTTACTACATTACTCTTTATCTATTAAGACAGAGGCGGAAATCAGCACTCAGCGCTCACTAATCGATGCTCTATCACACATTTGTACGGTCTGAAAAATCCTTCTGTGCACTGGTCATTCGTATCTGCTGTCCTGTTTCCTGCTCGCTAAATTTGACATTATCGGTAAGTTTTTATGTATAAATGGTGTCTATTATTTAATCTAATTACTCAAGCAGATGTTTTAAAGCAGCCTTTCATATTATCGCTGTGTAACTACTTCTGGTCCCGTCAGCGAGAATGTCTTCTAGTTAAACTCTATTCAGCGTTGATCTCTGTTTACCTTTCTAGTTTATTCCTTTGTTGTTTGTTAGTTTAGACTAACTTTATGTGAATGTAAACACGATATTCAGAGTCATTATTCATTCAAATTCTATATTGTTCTTGTAGTTTCACACTTTTTCGTCATTAAACCTGCCAGTTACAGTTCCTTTGAGGACTTAGTGATGAGAAGAGTTTAGCAGACTGTTAACATCAATAACACTCTCCGAGTACATTGATGGAGAACAGTACAATTATTATTATTATTATTATTATGTTCATCAATTTATTTCTGTTCATTTATATTTTAATAATAATTCAATTTAACATGTATTTACAGCTTTGGTAACATAGGTCTCATATCCTGTCCTGCCAACAAAGCATATTTGATTTGATTTGATTTTAAGACCCCATTTCAGAGTCTGTCCCACTGCGGTGAGAATGAGTGAGCAGGATCAGGCGTCCACGTCCTTCGGGGGGAGTCAGGCTGAGCGAGAGATGAGTCCGACAGCCCTTAAAAACTCTGAGGGAGAACTCTGTGATGTTGTCATCCAGGTGGGCGGAAAAAGGCAAAACTTATGTGCAGAAAAGCTCTCTACGTAGCCACACAGTGTATGTATTGCTAAATTACCTGCTGTTAAAACTGAAATGGTTCCATACAGCCGATGAGTTTGTCCTTTAATTTCTATTTGAACACCAGAGCTTTCAAGGACTCTAATGTCCTCAAGGAGTGGTTCAAAGATCTTACCAAGCCCGTAGACTTCTCTGTCAACTGACCTGAACAACAGACACAAGTGAATATGCACAAGTGATGAATTGCATTCTGGTGGTAAATTCCTTATTGCAAAATAAACAGTACCCATTTTATGAATTTTTGTTTTGGAGCCCAAAGGATTGGTTTTCTCTACATCATCATAATATAACTGAATTTGTAGGGCTTCAGGACACATTCTAAATAATGGGTGAGATGAAAACTGAGACCCATCACAATAGTTATGCATCATCGTTGTCATTGCGTTTTGTGCTCCTTAAGTAGAAGTTGCTGAATAAAAACTTATAATCGGAATATATTGACATGCCTGGTGCCAAAACTTGCTTCTGTTGTCCCTGTTTCCATGAAGAGTCTGCCCTATGGCCAAGAAATATTTCTTTTGGCTTGACAAGGTGAAATTTTTCTGAGAAGTGCTTATTCATTTTAAAGTGTGTGTCAATTTCATCGAACATATGTTTGGCACCTTTAAACTCACTCATTAATGACTGAACAAGTTCACTATCACCTGGCACCCCTATATCACTCAGCACTGAGGTCACTGAATTTCGCAAACTGTCTACAGTTATTTCCAATACCTCTTTAACACAGGTCACACTTTTTGTTACATCCATAAGTGTTGCATTTGATCCAGAATACATTTTGGCTACAAATGAGGCAGCATTGTCACTTGCAGACATAGCTTTAAGAGCCACAGAAGGCATGGCTGTGGTTCCTCGTTAGCTAGTGGTTCCTCATTAGCTGACATCCCTGCCTCTGTGGATCTCCTATGGCATGTTTGAAAAGACTCACTGTCCACCATGGCGCTTGTTGTCTGGTGGTCTCTATAAAGATGCTTAGTAAAAGACTTGATACTGTGATAAGTTCTTGGACAACCATCTTGGCTGCAAATAAGAGTAAAGTCCAGTCCCTCTGACAGTGCATGTATTTCACGAAGATGCCAAATTAGCTTCTTTATCTCAGTGAATTGCGACTCATAACATCTTGGACATGTGTACATTCTGCTGTGACTTATTGTACAGCCTTAAGCTTGGAAATAAGGTTTAGTACCTTGGCTTTCCTGTTAGTTGAGATGGGTATGTCGTAGATGTGCTCAAGGAAGAAGAACACAGAGCTGAGCTGGATAGGCCAGGTTGCACACCCAGTAGAGCTTGAATAGTTTGTCCACAGCATATGTGAGTCCTTCTTCCAGGGGAATGGTAATTCTGTGATTCTTTCCAACAATGACATACTGCTGTGCAGCGCTCCTCAGGTTTCCAATGCACACTAGCTGTGGCTGGTGGTTCTGTGATGAAGTCTGTGAATCACAGAGGGAAGCTATGCTGCTTCCAGCCTAGGATGCAAATATACACAAAATCAAAGCTCAGTTTGGCAGCATCACTGAGTGTTTTAACATAGGCCCACTACACACATGATCACTGAATATGTAATGTTTTATTACATTACATTACTTCAGTCCTAGAGGGCCACAGCACTGCAGTTTGGCAATTTGCCTCATTTAACACACTTGGTTTAACTCTCAGCTAATTACAATAGCCTTCATGTGGAAGTTGAGTCATAGAGGAGTACAATATGCAATATGATTAATTCAAAAGCTGTTGAAAATGCTGACAAACCTACCGGTACAAAATCAAGTAGGTACGTTATTGCAGACTTCACACAACAGCGACTCACTGCGACCGGTGGCAGAAGATGAGTGAGTACTACCAGCATAGCATAGCACATCTCATCTAAAAATGAGAATAACAGACACATAGGCCAGAAAAGTTCAAATTCTTAACCAATAATTAATTTACACAAAGAATTTAGGATTTCATGTGCATGTGAAAACGGATACCTTCAGTCTGGTCTTCCATCTCTTCAATTAGAGATGCAACATCACCCTTTCCCAAGACAGCAACTTGGGAATGATGGTAGCCTCCCAACGTCTTATGAACAAGTCTCCCCTTCCTTCATGCATTTTATCAAACTCTGCATCAAGCTTTACAAAAAAAAAGAAAAAAGAAAAAGTCTATGTTAACGTATCATTGCTGTCCAAAGAAAAATATGTATCTTCAAAATTAGTAACTTTGCAGGAGACGGCAAAAACGTTCTTAATTTTAATTCAAGTTAATGTAAGCGATTTTGTTCCAAGTGACTTTGGAGAATTTCTATCGGTTCACAATGTAAACAGCAGCTGCTGAGCTGAAATGATGTAGAAAATTGGAATTTGCTGAGTTAAATTAGGTGTGTTAAATGACACAAAATGCTACACTCTTTAGTACTGACACTCACAGAGTGGGCAATATGGCCAAAAAAAAAGATCACAATACTGCAAGACATTTTCACGATACACAATATGCATCACAATATTTTTTTTCTGAGATTTAGTAGGTTGGAACAGATAAAACAAAACCAGTAGAACCACATATAAAAAAATATCACATAACAAAAATAATACTAAAAACTGCAGAGATTTTTATTCAATGTTTTACAGACTGCACTGCACTATATCCAATTAAACAGGCCTAATTATGCTCACTATGCAATGAAACAGTCAATGTTAAGACATATTATGATGTAATTTACCACGATAATGATAAATATTATCTTGTTGCCCATCCCTACTTGTGGTGTAACATGTCATCAGCCTATAAGAAGCCTTTTCTAAACTCCTCTCAAGCACTTTATGGCAACTGAGGAGACTTCTGAAGAAATTCATATTGCCACTAGAATTGTATATGTTTTAACTACTGTTGTGTTATACAATACTCCTAAAATTCAATCAAAGAATGTTACTTGTCACTGCACTTAACAATCCGATAATTGCTGAAAATCAGATTTTGTCAGTAGTCCGATCAAGGCGTTTACATGCACTTGGGTAATCAGATAAAGGGGAAACTTTGGGTCTACATGAGTCAGTAAAACAAGTAAACGTTTCTGTAAACATATAAAATGTATGATTTTATACTTTTAAGAAACTTAAGTAAATACAATTTAGTGCAACCTCATCTTGAAGAGCAGTTTTATTTGATGCGAGACAGAAACATGCCTTTAGTTCACACATAATCACAACATAAACTAAAAAATGTGAATTACATGTGCAACAGTAATATACTGCATTCTAAAGGCAAGATAATGCTAATTTACCTAAACGTATGCAGAAGTGTTCATAAAAAGCAGGTCTGATCCCTTGCCTAACCTAATATTAGGCATGTAGAAGTCACATCTTTGCACATCTTTTAACCAAAAATCCAAACCAGATACTCACAAATCCTTCTCCTTTCCCATCTACTTGGACTCTCAGGGATGGAAAGACAGTGACGATACTCTTTGCTAGACCCTCCTTGTCAGTAGTGGATGGATAACTAATTAATACAAAAACAAAAGCACCAACACAGTGAACCTTTTTGCATTAACCCAATTTTGAAGCATTTACTTACGTTTTTTTTAAGAGGCCCAATACATTTGTGATACAGCAGGTAGTACAAGCATCACATTCAGTTGTAAAGAAAACATCCTGTTTGTCATACTTGCATTTACTCCTCTTACAAGCATTTTTAAAACATCCAAAATGACAGAGCACACCCCTGATCATTAAAATTAATTTAAAATATAACTAGCCCACATAACCCAACAAAAAGCTGAGGTGAAAGACTCACTGATATGTATACTTACAACCCATGCCTTTCCACCAGGTCGGAGATGCATACTTTTACAAGCTTTAACCTTGATTTTTCTGTCAGAGCACCTTTTGTTTGGATTTCATTAAGTGTCTCAGGTGCTTTCTTTTCCAAGAGAGACCCCAAGTCTTCATGTTCATGTGATTCTTGAGTAGGCTGCACATAAGAAAACACTGATTAATTTATTCTTTACGATGAAAACCACCACAAAGAAGTCGGACTGTGTTACCTTAATAACTACAGTACGAAACAAAAATCATTATAAAAATACGTACCTGGGCAAGACAGGCTGTGCTAGCCACAGGCTGCTGTGGGGCTGACTCTTTATATGACAAAAACACTTGAAATCTGTCAAAGTTGCTGACGTTTACATTCCTATCTATGTCGATAAATTCCTAAAAAGCTATATTAAATTTCAGAATTCTTTCTACAACACATCCAATTTGGTCTGCTGTTGTTTTTTCAACAAGATGTTCTGTGTTGTGAACATCATAAATCTTCCTTGAATATTCTTTCCCATCCTTGAAGATAGTTGCAAGAACTTGAAAAATGTCATGCTCCTTATCACTGTCCTGAAAGCAAAAAAAGATGAGAATGCAGCATTAAAATGTATTGTCTCACACACACATAAACAGACATTTACAACTAGACAGTCGGATCGTCAGAACTGAAGCATTAATGTGCAATCACAACATGAATAAATTTTATAATCTGTATTTTATGTAACTTTAATACACTGTGCCCTTGTCACAATAGGTTAACAAGTTGAGCAGATAAGTTAATTAACAGTCTAACAAGGTGAACAGCTATAATTTCAAATATTTACAGTGTGACTGTAAATTGCAATATATGAAGTAAAATATGTTAACATAACCAGAATGACATAACCTGTGTCTGTGCTTACTATGGCACTGTTTTAAACCACTGTCAGCTTAGAGTTAACACAACACTGAGAATATGCAAAGTTACAGGCTACCTTAAGGTTCAATTCAACTAGACGTGAATCAGCTGTAAGTTAGAAGTCCTTCCGCTTTTGAATCAATGAGCTGATCGAACTGATTCCTATTGAATCGAACGTGTGAATCAATTCGACCAGCTCATTGATTCAAAAGAACGATGAACAATAAATCATAAAGGCACGAAATTAAATATCAATCAGCTGCACATTTCATCTACACCCTACACTTTAGACTGCACATTTGGTGATGGCTCATTTTGCAGTGTCCAAAAAAAAATATCAAAAACCATTGTTCCAAGGAAGATACACACACTAACGCCGACATTTAGTGCTGACCTGGGCGGGTGAAGAGTTTTTATTCATTATACGGTAAGTTAACGTTTTCAGCAACCATATAAAACTGAATGAATGGTCAGTAAGCCAGACTAAGCAGAACAAGCTAATGTCAGTAACGTTAACTAACACATGCACGTTCATCCCAACATGTATTTAACTTTGCTATGTGATGTATAGATTACCATAAGGCTAATAAAGTGGTTCATTTAACTTACCAAATGCGGCCTAACAAGACAGAAAATGCATCGCCTTGTGAGAGAGTTCATTTCTACTTGTCATTCTGTCATCACCAAAAGTAAAGTTACTGTTTTCAGGAGTTTTCTCATGAACTTAAGGATTAAGGAATTGGGTTAAATCGTGCGTCATTTCAGCTGTTATAGTTAGCTTAGCTAGCTTACTTGTCTTTAAATTACAAAAAAAGAAAGGGAGGCGCCGTTTCTAAGAAGCTGAAGGTGGCTTCTTATTCCCCAGCTTCTTGTTCGAATTTTCCCGTTCCACCTTAAATTCCACCTCCACGTTTAAGGCGCAACGAGCAAATTGAGATGCCAGAATGTACCTGCTGCACCATTTAGCTAAGGTGGAATGGGAAGATTCGAACAAGAACTTCAGCCCTGTCCGTTTTATATCACACGGTTTTGTTATTACATGTCGATTCAAGCAGGACTAACATTAACGTTATTATTCGGGAGCTCAGAGGCGTATTAACTAACGTTAAAGGAGGTAGCTAGCTAGCTAATGCTAATTCACTCGGGAGTCATTACTTAACTAGCGTTAGCTAAGGTAACTGCTAGCTAGCTAGCAGACTTGTAAAAACTAGTCACAGACATAGCAGATTCGAACTGGATTAAAAGGATTAAAATCACGGATGTCGTCGATAATCACTCAAATTACAGCACGTCCCCATGTAGCTAATACTAATCCGCCCAAATAGAGCCAAGCAAGGCAAAATAACACACGGTGCCAAAATTATTCCAACGGGCTAACGTTAACGTTACTTAGCTCGCTAGCTAACTAGCTAGCTATATTAGTTAACAGCAGTTGTTGGTCAGACAACTATTAAACATAATTAGGATGTGAATTAATATTTAACCTGATAGGTACAAAACGGGTTGGAATAGTTGTATTTTGCCTTAACTTTACCTACATTCAGCCTTGGGGGTACCATGGTAGAAGGAAAACGACTTTAGTCGCTGAGGTATTGGCCACTGCCTGTCTATTTTGGTGCGATTTTCGTCCAGACTAGCGCTAACTGTTAGCTCACTTAGCTAGCTAGCTAGCAAGGTTGAAATATAAAAGTATGTTAGCATTTGCCGTTAAACTTGGTTTGGCTGAATATGAGTGCAATGGGCAAACCGTTTAACCGTTTATTAGTTGTTAGCTAATGTCACGTCAACAAAAGTCACCATTTCAGCTGCTACACTTAGCTAAGTTAGCTAACCTAGCTAGCTTGGGAAACACCGACCTAACACAGCATCTTAGGGTATTTTCTGTTTTCACTTGCGTCTAAAATATATTGTATCTTCAATGTTCATAGAATGCCAAAAACTTACCGATAAAACCGAGATGTGCTCCATCTTCACCGACGTCCAAAAAGAGAGAGTGAATGGTTGAAGATTTTAAAAAAGACTGGACTGGAGAGACATGACTGGCCAAAGCATAACGGAGTCCTTTTTTTTAAATTTTATTTTTTTGAGAGTAAATTGTTTATATATATTGCCCTGCGATGGACTGGCGACTTGTCCAGGGTGTGTCCTGCCTTCCGCCCAATGACAGCTGGGATAGGCTCCAGCACCCCACCGCGACCCAGAAGGATAAGCGGTTCAGATGATGTATCTATGTATGTAGTTTATATTTCTAGATACAACACGATTTCTCATTTTTACACAACACATGCAAGTTTCATTAAGTAAAAAAAAATCACAAATTTATTTTCTCAGGAATCAACACATAAATGTGTAGACTAACTTTGAATTTATATTACACATGTATGTGTTCAGTGTATTCAGAAATAGCACAGAATGTGTTAGAATACTCATGACATGTGTAGAAAAAATGACACATTAATTCTAAGAGTGTACGTTTTAGACCGAAATTGTATCATAAACTACCGTAAACAGTGTGTCAGACATCAGAGTGAGGATTCATAACGATTTCATATAATAATATTCTGTGAGGAGCTTTTAGAGCCGGACGCCTGGATCAGATCTGTGTCGGTGTTGGATTCCAAAATAAGGGTCCTGGTGAACTGATTACAGAACCAGGAATATAAACGGTGTTTTCACTGAGTTTCGGCAACATGTTTAAAATGAATAACACTGCCGTTTGGTAGGTGAAGTGACTGAATAAGAGATGTAGGAAAGTTAATAAGCGTGTTTGTTTGTTTTTGCAAAACACAGCACCCCGGTTAGCGAGGACGGGCCGACCACCTCCGATCCGTCATGTGAGCCTGGGCGGGATTCGAACCATCGCCCAAGCCAACGGACACGAAGTTAGCGCGGCCTCTCTACTGCGCCACCAGGGGCTGATATTATGAAGTCAGCAGTAAAGCCTTATATGGTTTACATGAAGCGCTGTGGCTGCGCGTCATTCTGTAGTCCGCGTTCTGCCCACAGTAGGAACTCCGGCTCTGAGCTCCGTTTCTCTGTGCTCAGAATGAATGGGGGCTTTTAAAGTCTCTCTGAGTTTATCAGTCTGAAGATTCTCCAGAAGGGGGCGCTGTCAGCACTCAAGGAGCTTTTGTGTGCACCGTTGAAATGGAGGAAGCTGAATCAGCTCCAGCAGAATCAGAAGAGTGCTGGTATGTTTGCGCTCACAAACTGCATGAATATGAAGGAAAAGGACAGAAACTCACCCTGCGAGAGTTCAACAACACACACTACATTCAGTGCTGCACTGTTTGTTCTTGTTTATGTGGCGAATTTCACACCGAATCTCACATTAACCTGTTAGAAAACACAGCTAGCACAGCAGCGTTAGCAGCGTTAGCACAGGCCAGAGGACAAACAGGGCTCTGATAACGACGACCACCACTTCTACATCAGGGAGGGCAAACAGAACAAACTAAACATGACTATTGTAGGTTATAATTATGGAGATTTTAGGTTTATTATTGAATTCTAGGTTGTTTTAGTTTCATTTCACTAACAAAGCTCAACAGTGAAAAGTGTCAGACAGGTAGTGGTCACTGTTTTTAGCCGGTTACTTATAAAAATACAACAAACTAAACCACTTTAGCTAAGAAGCATTTTCAGCACCAAATTCAAACACCATTAAAAACATCACAAATGAAATTAATTCCATCAAAACATGAACACTAGTGTTTTTACAGTAGGAATACTCTGTCAATCACACTTCTGTCAGTCACCTCAGAAACACTAATAACTTTGATATTAAGCTTCATCCACTGTTTTATGGACATCTATGAAGTAGTTAGGAGTCATTTGTAGTTTTGCTTTGTATTATAATTAGTTTATTATTCTTTAGCTGATGATGTAAACAACACTATAAAAAGCTGATTTGAAGTGTTTTTGAGCTTTAAATTGATGTAAAACTCTGATTGTCCTGATCTACACTAGTGGTCACCAACCCTGGTCATGGAGGTCTGTCTAGTGCCAACCATAATCTGCCCACCTGCTCCACCTAACTAAGTCCCTGATTGGCTGGATCAGACGTGTTAGTGTTGGGTAAAAATGTTAGAGCAGGTTGGAACAAAACTCTGCAGGACAGTAGATCTCTAGGAGGAAGGTTGGTGACCACTGCAACATTTCATTTAAAATGTTTATTTGATTTGAATAAAAAGTTATATATTGTTTTTTTTTTTACTCCATGATTTCTTTTTTTGGTTAAACTGATTGTTTTTTCTGGTGAATTGAGAAAAAAATCTCATTACATTGGAAAAATATTACAGACCAGAATGATATCTTTCTATCTTTGGTATGAGGAGTAAATTAAACAGGCCGTCTGTGTTTTTGCTCATTCACTCTTTATTATATTTGAACAGTTTTATCTTTAATCTTTCAAGTTATGTTGTTTTGTTAAACAATTTCACCTCCAGCGACTCGTTCAAAGCCCTCAGCTCCTCAGACTGCAACTCAAGATGGTGTTTAATAACCAGAGACTCCATCTTAAAACATCCGAAAGCATCTGGCTCTTGAGCTAATGCTGCTGTCTCTTGTTTTCTAGGCTCTCTGGTCTCATTGGCACTGTGGTCATTCACGCAGGGGTTAACCGCATCTCATCCCACAAAGTCCTGAAGGAGCGTTTCGGATCACTTCTAGAAACAGTTAAGTAGAGTACAGAAGCCAGGATTGTCATCTCAGGACGTCTGCCCACCTACAGGAGAGGAAGCCAGGTGTTCAGCAGACTCTCTGACCTCCACTGTTGGCTTCAAGACTGGTGCGATAACAGTGGCATTGGTTACGTGAACAGCTGCAGTGCTTTCTGGGAGAGACTTTGACTCTTTAATCTCTACCATTCTCCTCTTTCTCTGCTGCTGTAATTCTAAAGCTTCTACAGCTATGAAGGGAGAAAAGTGCCTAAACTGGTCATTAAGGACAGTACAAACACATCCAGAACACAGAGACACTGATATTTCTTTGTTGGGTAGGAATAAATGAATTAATAGAAACTAAATAAATGTCCAGAACTTTACGCTGTCTAGTGTGGAAAAAGGCACAAGTGAGTCAGAGATTCTGTAAATGCTCACTTTACCTGATCTGATCATTTGGCCTCATCTTCTCGTCTACATCACGCCTAATGTCCTCTTATACACACACAAATACATTCCAACATTTTGGTAATTGAGGTTTGTGAATGTTTTTGTTTGTAATTCCTTTACAGTGTGTGTGTTTGTGTGTGAGTTTCAGCAGGTGAGGTTCTGGAGTTTGAGTGTCCACTGTCCATCAGGAGGAGGATGCCTGATTATTATAAATGTATAATTGTATTATTGTAAAGATAAACAAATTACCTGAAAAGGCCACACAACCTGCACCTGCCACCATTTTAAAAATAATCAAAAGCACATAATGCAAGAAAGAGCAGAACATTTTAAACAATTTTTACTGTGTTGCTTGTTTACATGACATTGTTTATGTGTGCTGTGGTAAATAATCTCAAGCAAACTGAAGCTGATTATTAAAGCTCTTTTTCAGCTTATGTTTGTCATTTTTCTCAGAGTTTGGGTGGTGGGGCCTCATCAGACCATGGTTTAGTAAATTCTTTAGTATATAATATTTAAGGTGCAGTTTAAAAGCTGCTGTTTCAGCCTTTATTATTTCCCAATGTGTGCAAATATATTTAAACCCGCTTATTCTCAGCCTGCGGACCCGGATGATCAATAACCCACCCACTGATGCATTTTCAGACCCTTTTACAACCAAACATGATTCAATCACCTTTTTAAGTTTACTTTTGACCATTTCACAACGTGATCTCAGCCTGCGGACCCGGATTGGTTATTAATCTACCCAGTTGACCGACAAAGCGCCGATTATAAGGTCGTTACTAATGTCTTATAAGATGAACATTAACTGGTTCCCTTCTTTACTTCATACTGAGTCTCAGCGCTACGTTCGCGGGTCTCCATGGTAACCGCGACAAGGGCTCCAGTGACGTTTCCCAGTATGCACTTCGGTGGGCTGATACGGGGAAACGACAAAATAATCTGTTTTTCAGACTTTAATAATTTAGTGTTGATGTCGTAAATGATTGGATATTTAAATCTAATCGCCGTCTGAGGTCAATATGAGTTACTTTCATTCACTCACCATAGACGGAAAACCTGATGACCCCCCCCCCTATTTATAGTGGCCGTTCGTGCGTGGTGACGTCACGTTGTATTGCGTTTTTGTGGGATTTGCTGTTTTTCACACATTTACATTCACAGTGCTCAGTGTGGAATTCATCACTCTTATTAAATATGCTGCTGATATTTACTACATTACTCTTTATCTATTAAGACAGAGGCGGAAATCAGCACTCAGCGCTCACTAATCGATGCTCTCTGCGCTCAAACTCAACCGCACTGTTTACGAAACACAGCGGCTCATTTCATTTCCGGCTCTTTCTGAGTCACATGGGCCGAAACCAGCACTCACCGCTCTCACGTTCAGCTAAATGTCCACTTCAAAGCGCAGCGATGGATGGAAATCTTTCAAACAGCAACAATCACACATTTGTACGGTCTGAAAAATTCTTCTGTGCAGGGATGATTTCATATCCTGTTCATCTGAAATACATTCTGTGTGTTTTACTGCATTCATACATGGTTAATACGAAGCACAGCGCAGATCGCAGCAGTGCCGTTTTACATCTGTAACCTTTATTACACACAAATACTAAGAAACGCATTTGCACCTAAATATTCAACAAACGCATTTTTGGCCATTTTCATACATTGCAAAAATATATTTGATAAACACATTCGGAATCTATTTGTGCCTAAAGCGGCCAGATGTTTCCAGCTGGCTGTACTGAAATACAGCGTTCACTGAAACAGCAGCTACAGGGTGAGTTTCTGTCCTTCTCCTTCATACATGCAGCAGTTTTTATTAAAGGAGGACAGAAACTGAACGGGAAGATGCTACAGGTCTGTCTACTGGATTCTAAGTTCCAAGCGTTCTTTCACTGTTTAGATTCAATTATACAGTTGATTGTTTATTTTTAAGACGGTGGGCAGTTACTGATACTGGCCATTCGTATCTGCTGTTTCCTGCTCGCTAAATTTGACGTTATCAGTAAGTTTTTATGTATAAATGGTGTCTATTATTTAATCTAATTACTCAAGCAGATATTTTAAAGCAGCCTTTCATATCATCGCTGTGTAACTACTTCTGGTCCCGTCAGCGAGAATGTCTTCTAGTTAATCTCTATTCAGCGTTGATCTCTGTTTACCTTTCTAGTTTATTCCTTTGTTGTTTGTTAGTTTAGACTAACTTTATGTGAATGTAAACACGATATTCGGAGTCATTATTCATTCAAATTCTATATTGTTCTTGTAGTTTCACACTTTTCGTCATTAAACCTGCCAATTACAGTTCCTTTGAGGACTTAGTGATGAGAACAGTTTAGCTGACTGTTAACATCAATAACACTCTCCGAGTACATTGACGGAGAACAGTACAATTATTATTATTATTATTATTATTATGTTCATCAATTTATTTCTGTTCATTTAAATTTTAATAATAATTCAATTTAACATGTATTTACAGCTTTGGTAACATAGGTCTCATATCCTGTCCTGCCAACAAAGCATATTTGATTTGATTTGATTTTCTGTCCCACTGCGGTGAGAATGAGTGAGCAGGAGCAGGAGTGCATTTCCTTCGGGGGGCTTTACGCTGAGCGTGAGATGAGTCCGACAGCCTTGACCATCTTCAACCAGCTCCGGCTGGAAGGAGAACGCTGTGATGTTCTCATCCAGGTGGGCGGCGCTGAATTCAACGCTCACAAAATCGTCCTGTGTGGCTGTAGCTCCTATTTCAGGTCAGAGTCTAAAGAACAGCTGCACATCCAGCTCGACATGAAGAGACTGTAAAATGATCACATGATACACTACACAGTCACATCAAGTCAAGTGTTCTTTACTGTCTTTCCTCAAAAGTAAATATTAACCCATCAGGAAATCAGGACAATGGAAATTTCCATAAAAGACAATCAAATCACATTAGATTAAAATCATGTGTCCAAACTAACATATGACTAATATATTGTGTCAGTTCTTTATATTGCGTAATTAAACAGTTATTTCATCAAAATTAGTTATTATTTAATGAGACGAAATACTGAGCAAAACCAAAACTACAAAAAACAAACAAAAAAAATACATAAGGAATTGATTGGTCAAAAGGCTGGCCCTGATTGGTTCAAGAGCTGTTTATGATGCTGGCGCTCCACTTGAGTAAAAGTAAAAAGTATTTGCCTTTAAATGTACTTAAGTATCAAAAGTAAAAGTACTAAAAGATTAATTATGACTAATGTCCTATTACTGTTTTTATAACAAGACTCTTACTTCATTAACTCATTTTAGGTGAAAATACTCCAGTGTCACTCTTGGTAAACCAGTCTTTTAAAAGAATGTCATTAACTAGTCTGACGCTGACGTCTATTAAAATTATCATAAGCACAAAACACTGAAGGCAATTTTAATATTTGATATTGATTTGCAACTTAGTTACATGTTTAAGTTTAATAAAAACTTGCTTTAAACTCAGATTCACTAATGAGTTTTCCTTTACTGAACTGCATCTATAGGTCTCTGTTCATAAACATAAACTAGCCAAAACTAATTTACTATAAAATGAAAGTGTTCGTATAAATTTAGAAAAAAGACACGACAATCACAACAATACAATATCATACAATATAACAATATCACTTAGCAACTACCTGGGATACCATATCAACCACTTATCAACACTATTGCGACCATATAAAATACCATAGCAACCGTCCGACAACACCATAGAAACCGCCTAGCAACTGCTTAAGCTGCGCAGTCACCCTGCATTTTCCTCAGGAACTGCACTTTTCTAGTTCTAACTATGATTATGACTATGATTATGACCTGTATGCTTCCTCTTCAGGAGGCTGTTCAATAGTCTGAGCCCTAAAGAGAAGCGCATCTACAGCATCCCTGGAGTCTCTCCTGAGATGATGGGCCTGATTATTGAATATGTGTACACGCGCTCCATCACCATAACCGAGGAGAACGTACAGGAGCTGCTGGTTGCCGCTGATTACCTGTCCGTCATGAGCGTTGTGCGTGCCTGCTGCCAGTTCCTGGAGGACCAGCTGTGTGAGGAGAACTGCATCGGCATCTGGCTGTTTGCTGAGTTCTACTTGTGCTGGCAACTGCAGCAGAAAGCCTACCTGTTCATCCTGAACCACTTTGAAGAGGCGCACATGTCCGAGGAGTTCCTGGAGCTGTCGCTGACGCAGCTGAGCAGCATCATCGAGAGGGACAACCTGAATGTCAAACAGGAGAAAATGCTGCTCCAGGCCATCCGGCGCTGGATCTCACACAAGCCAAATGAAAGGAAGGAACACCTCCCCACCCTTCTGGCTAAGCTCAGGTGGAGATTTTAAAGGGTCCATATCCC
Source organism: Colossoma macropomum (assembly GCF_904425465.1). Classification (NCBI taxonomy): domain Eukaryota; kingdom Metazoa; phylum Chordata; class Actinopteri; order Characiformes; family Serrasalmidae; genus Colossoma; species Colossoma macropomum. The sequence goes on along the minus strand of NW_023494793.1, from coordinate 1,649,043 downwards.
ACAATTTTTCTCAGATTTTGTTTTTTCATTCGTTAATAAAACATGCAACCAGATGCAGCCCTTCCACTTTATCTCTATCAGACTCAGCATAACATTTTTAAAATACTGATAGTTAAGTAAATTGGTCAGCAGTAACAAGACAGACTATGCTAAAACTTTACAAACTCCTAATAGCTTATTTCGTATTTAGTCAAAAATGTTGCTCTGAAATTAAATCACCAAGCATCTAAACATCTAAACAACTCAAATGAAATACAGCCTAGACCAGCTTTCACCAACCCTGATCCTGGAGATATCCAGCATTAAATTTCAACGCTCATCTAAAAAAAACAGTGGACAGGCAGCCAGTGGATACAGGCAGGTACTGAACTTTGCAGAAAAGTAGATCTCCAGGAACAGGACTAATGATCACTGGCCTAGACCTTAGAAACAGGCTGCCACTTTCTTGAACCAACTATACTAAACATTGTATATACCTGAGAGGGGCTGACAGAATCAGTACAAGAACACGGTCAAAATACTGATATTACTGCACATACTTGACGGCAACAAGCCTTTAACACTGCGTATACCCGAGAGGAGACACACTGGGATTCAATATCAAAACTGACAGCAGAGCTACAGGAAAACTTTTCCAAAGCACTTATACTGTTAAAAATCATTTACACTGTAAGCCCAGATAAGTTGAATTTACTTAAAAAAACAAAACAAAATGAGGAAACCGGTTGCCTTAAAAAAGTTAAGTAATGTGTAACGAAAACTTCAGTTAGAATAGCTATAATTTTTGTGTTTGGTTAATATAAACGCATGTTTGTGCAACTTGTAAATTCTAATTATTTTACTTTTACGTTTTGAAATTGTAATTTAATCATATTTCATTAGGTAATTAAGAGATACCGACCACTTTGCCTTAACTTTTAGAGTGAATGTGGTCAGTGGCCAACACAAACCCCCACTGATCAGCAAGGAGAACAATAACCTTCACTTTCAGCCAACAACACAAGATCAGGCAGCTGAAAAAAGCATGTATGAAATGCATACGCCTGAGGAAAGGCAGCCTGGGTGGAATGAAAGAACACTGACGGTGAGTAAAACAAATGGAAAGAAACACCCAATATGCAAATAGATGGAGCCAGGAGCCAATGGGAAAGAAATATGTTTTATCCAGTAAGATTGTGTTACCAAAACAAAACGTAATTGTATTATACAGTTTACTTAGTTTCACTCAGTTTCACATGATTGTTCAGCAACTTTAATGAGAAAGAAATGATTAAAACTAACAGAAATGTTGTGATTTTTTGAATGTGGGGTTTCAAAGCTGCCACGGCAACAGACTAAACTAAATAGCAATAAGTTAATCATCAAAGACGTTCCCTTAGCTTAAAATTGTTGAGCAATGTGTGGGATATACTGAGTTTTATGTACAACAGACTTAATTTATTTGTGTTAAAACAAAATGCGGGATTACATATAAAACCCAGACCTTAGAAACAAATAAAACTCATTCATGAACCTCACCACGCAAGTCAACCTACATCCATAAACACTGTTATGGACATGAAGGACTATTTTGCTGTGGTCCCAACATTCCCATTACACTTACATGCACAGCCAGTTAAAAGCCATTCATTTTCTTGGAAGGCTACAAACGTTGGCGTTCATGGAGTGTCTCTTCTTCTCCACTACCTTTCAACTTTTTTTGTTGACAGCTTTCTCAGCAGAGTTCTTGGAGCCAGTGGTTGGGTTGATCCCCACAAAGCACCTGGAAAATCACACAAAAAAAGAAAAAAAATATTATAATATATAGCTGCCATGCTTTGATGCTACTTTGAAGCTGTACTTTTTAAACAACAGTTAAAACACTGTGAACACACTGAAAACACAGAAAAGAAAACAACTCCTGTTGTGTACTCAGTGTTAGGATAAATTCTGTAAAGCTCTAACAGAAAACTTGATGACAAACAGAGAGCTGGATTTCTCAGACAGAAATGTTAAGATCGCTACCATGACATATGATATTTTCAGTATTTTGATCCACTCTTCCAACATCATGATTGCTCTCCAATATCTTTCTAAAAATAAATGATGAATTGCAGCTTTAAAATGCAAGGTCGACTACCACGTTCTTAACTAAACAAGAACATTTCAGAATTTTTACATTAGAGTGAAACACCACTCCACAAAACCAATTCATGAGGTTGCTGAAAAAAACCCAACAAAATTATAAATTCACACCTGTGAATAAGGCCTGTGTGATATCTAGAATAATTAGCCCGATATTTTCTAGTTTTAAAAATCCTGAATATCATTTATATCACGTCTCCCCCACAACCAATACATGCTACAGCTTAGGCCAACCTTTTTAGTTTATATGCTTTTTTTCTTGTAAATATTAGCTGTTTCAAAGAACGTCTTAAAAAAAAACACATATTAAATAATAGTAAGTAACCCAACATCTTTTGCAAACTACTTAATCCATTGTTTTAAGAGTTGATACTGCAAACGTGCATTTATTAGGTCCTTCTGGTGTAGGGTTGTCGGGACCAAAGGCTGTCCCTTCCAACCCCAGGCCTCCAACATAATATTACGAATAAAAAAGAAATCTTTCAATACTGGCTAAACACTCTCACTAATAACTGTTTTAAGTCTAAGTTCTCAAAAGACGTCAGAAAGGAAAGAGTCTTCAGACGCTGAGTTTGTGGAAAGTGGGGAAAGGCTTCTTCTTTATTTCAGCATCACATGGCTCAGAGAGACCCCAACTGCGCAAATACAGTGTTCCAAACAACAGTTTATATATCGTTTATCTGGGGTAGTTTGATATCCCCCCACCTTCTTAAATTTTGATATTAGCTCATTCTATAATAGGTGCATCTCTTCGTCCATCAATCTGGCCATCGCATGATGAGCTCACTCCCAAAAACTGGTTTCAACAGGTTTTTACCAGCCTGCTCTACCTTTCAAGGTTAACTTGCCCCTCTCTTCACTGGGTCAGTAGGTACACACAGGCCTGTCTGTGAACCCAGGGGCTTTCCAGTGTCTAGAATCTCCTATGCAGACAGACTAAGGCCGACCCTTTGTGAGAGAATTAATATTCTCTTTTAGCCAATACCTATTCGGTTATTGATTACAACATCTAATCTATTTGATTACTGATTAAGGGAATATTTATTCAAAATCTCCGTCAGGGTTATGCCAACGTTCGTGCTAATAGTTCTTCCTGCTGGAGAAACTTTACACTGCAACACTAAGTGACATGTCCACACGCTTTATTTAAATACCGAAATGTTTTCTATCATTACAGTGGAGTCACTTTGGAATTCAGCTACAGGTGCCTTCAGTAAACCATGTACTATTATATTTCATCATTTTAATAACTCATCTGAGCCACAAGGACACTTAAGCTGTATAAAAAATGCTACACATTGATCTCAGTAAAACACTCTAAGAAGCCTGCAGCACAGACAGTGAGGAATTTACTAACATAGCCAGGGCTTTTAAAGACTCAATAATAACATAATGTTATAACAGTAAAGGTAAATAAAACATTGTGTACATATGGTTTAATATTATTTGTTACCTTTTTCTCATCCTGTTTTCCGGCTGTAGATGGGGATAAGAAGAACTTTCTTTACATCTAAACGTTCCAGTGCTGGTGCTAGCCCGTCTAGAGTAAAACCCAGTCACTTTAGCTTAGCTGTTTTACTGTAATGTTTTACTGTAGCGTCCTGTGGGCAGCGTCCTGTGGGCAGCGTCCTGTGACCACTGATGAAGGACTAGAGGATGACTAACACAAACTGTGCAGCAGCAGATGAGCTATCGTCTCTGACTTTACATCTACAAGGTGGACTGACAAGGTAGGAGTGTCTAATAGAGTGGACAGTGAGTGGACACAGTGTTTAAAGACTCCATCAGCACTGCTGTGTCTGATCCACTCACACCAGCGCAACACACACTAACACACCACCACATGAGTGTCACTGCAGTGCTGAGAATGATCCACCACCCAAATAATATCTGCTCTGCGGGGGTCCATGGGGGTCCTGACCACTGAAGAACAGGGTAACAAAGTATGCAGAGAAACAGATGGACTACAGTCTGTAACTGTAGAACTACAAAGTGCACCTATATAGTAAGTGGAGCTGATAAAATGGACAATGAGTGTAGAAACAAGGAGGTGGTCATAATGTTATGCCTGATCGGTGTAAATGAAAACATGAAGTACTTATATTTGTGTTTACATTTATATGAAAAATGCCATGTCCAAAACTTTTTTCTCAGTAATTAATAGCAAAGCCTTTATTTGCCATCACAGCAATCAGTCAGTTCTAAATTACTAACGAGCTTTTAGCATGTCTACACTGAGATTTTGGACCACTTTTCTTCTGGGACAATCTCTAGGTCTTTGAGGCTCCCTCCACAGATTCTTGATGCGATTCAGGTCTGGACACTGGCAGGGCCACTCCAAAATGTTGATATTGTTTTCTGATAATCATTTTTTGACCACTTCAGCTGTATGTTTCAGAACATTGTCTAGTTGGAAGGTCCAGTGCTGCCCGAGGCCAGGTTTTTCTGCAGACTGCCTGACATTTTCCTCCAGAATCTTAATGTAATCCTTTTCTCATGTCTGCATTGATATGTTAGTACCAGAATTGCTCAGATTCATCAGGATGGCCTTGGTGTGATCCTTAGATTATTCTAGGCCTCTTGCGCTACCGTTCTTGCAGAGCAGGGGTCATTTTTGGCTCTCTGCCGTGCCCTCTGAGATTTTTAAGTGTAGAACTCTTTGTACTTTTTGAGTATGCTTTGCACTGTGACCACTGGCACGTGATAACACTTGAATATGGCTTTATAGCCTTTCCCCATCTTGTGGGCAGCCACAGTGTGCAACCGGAGATCCTCATTAAGCTCTTTGGATTTAGCCATGACTTGCAATTGACTAGTAACTAACCAGAGAACTACTACATCAGCTGTTCTCAATTTATAGTTGATTCGAATGCTGTAGAACATGGTAGAGATTACCAAGACTTTTTGGAATGGTATAGAACCTTGTATTTTCTGGAAAATTGCAACAATTTCAAGGGGTATGAACAACTTTGGACATGGCAAAAAAATAAAAAAATTAGAAAAAGTTCAAATGCATCATGAACATCTCTAGCACAATGTCTTACTGTCTTTTGTCATGTAAAACTTAACTCTAGAGCAGAATTTGGCATGGGTATGAATAATTTTGGGCTGAACTGTACAATGATGGGTGATCAAACACTCTTCTACTCTGCCTCACACCCTTTCCTGTGAAAAAATTGCAGTAGCTCATGGCCTCTCTTGGCTTATTGCTTAATTATACACCCATTGAGCACTTTATTAAGTACACCTACTGTTCATATACATTTGTTGTCCATTTTGTCAGCCCCACTTACAATATAGGTGCAGTTTGCAGTTCTACAATTACAGACTGTATTTTCTCTACATACATTATCCCCCTTTTACCCTGTTCATCAATGGTCAGGACCACCACAGAGCAGGTACTATTTGGGTGGTGGTGTGTTAATATGTGTTGTGCTGGTACGAGTGGATCAGACACAGCAGTGCTGCTGGAGTTTTTGGACTTCTTACCATGAATTGTTCATTTAGCACAACTTGTTATTGCACTATTTGTTATTGTTTATTAACAAAACTGGAACAAATAAACATGTTCATATTCAGTTCATTCGTTTTTTAACCCCTGTTTCTTCCATACTTTCTCCATTCCCAGAACAAATTTCAGGTACAGAACTTTTCCTTGCTTTAAGCCCTGGAAACTTTCTCTCTATATGACCGTTTAGATTTTACTTAGACTTAACTTATATACGTCTCCTCCTGTTGTCTTAGTCATATTGGCTCCATGTGGCAGTTTGCTTAACGCTTGCTGTGTTTTCCCTTGTCTAACAGACAGCTACCATAGCACAAAGAGGGGGTACAGCAGTTAAGGACACTGTTTGGAGGGTGATGGGATACCTCTTGACCAATGACGTTGCCAAACAGATGAACTGGAAAGGTGTCAACGGCAAAGCAGCGTTCAAGAACCTCACTCTAAAAGGAGTAATCAGTGGTGAGTCTGGTTTGTGTAGCTGTTGGTTTTTGTCACAGCTTTCATTGGCATTTGTGCGTTTGTTGGTATTTACTGCTGAATTGGTTAGTCAAAGTAAAAGTAGGAGTACCGTCAGAAGTAGTAGAGGTGGAAGTTGTAGTGGCAGCAGACTTGTAGCCAAGGATAGTTTTTTTTCTATTTTTTCTTCTTTTTTTATTTTTTATTTTAGTACCACAGTGGGTGGTCTGGACTGCAGACAGGACGGTTTAGCACACGGATACTTTACTGCAGAGCCATGCTGTAATACATGCAGAATGTGGTTTGGCATTGTCTTACTGAAATAAGCAGAGCATACAGAAATTTCTTCAGATTCTCTGAATCTTTTGATGACATTATGTACCATGGACGATGAAATCCCCAATTTCTTTGCTATTTTATGTTTAGATATATTATTCTTGATTTGTTGCACTATTTGATAGCACAGTCTTTCATGGAGTGGTGATCCCCTCCTCATCTTTACTTCTGAAAGACTCTCTTTATACCAATTCATCAAACTGACCTGATGCCAATGAACCTAATTAGTTGTGGGATGTTCCACTACTGTTTTGTAATTTATTAATTTTTTTTTTATATATTACACAACTTTACCAGTCTTTTGTTGTCCCTGTCCCAACGGTTTTCAAAGGTGTTGCCGGTATCAATTTCAAAACGGGCATATATTTTTCAAAAAACAATAAAATGACTACATTTTTATTAACGGTTGATATGTTGTATGTCCTGTTTCATAGCCTTTAAATGATTTGCACGTCATTGCATTCTGTTTTTATTTGCATTTTACATAGAATCCCAACTTTTTTGGAAATGGGGTTGTATATGGGGTGATATCTAATCAAAAAATAGTTTATCAAACCAGCCCTGTTTTAATCAAATAACATTTGATTTTATCAAATCAAATAACTGTCACTCAGATGTTCATTTCACATGCATTGTTATTGACTCTATTTTTATTTCTCAGGCCCATTTTCATGATATTCATATTTTTTTTACTTCCACCCTTCAAACACATCCCGGCCCTTTGTGGATAAGCTAGAACATCCCTGCTTTAGGGTGTGGTCACACTACAGTGTGAATGGACAAGGAGTGTATACACTTCTAGTCCATTCACTACAGTTGAAACGCATGCAAAGCCAGGAAAATGCATCTACATATGTCTGCAAAGGATTCTTACCTCTTTGCTCCTTACCAGAGTTAGAACTTGGTGAAATTTGGTAAATTCATTCAGTTGACTAGTAGCATGTTTATATCATATGACGTAAATGTTAATTGACTCAATGGGATCATTTGTCAGTTATACTGAGATTCAGTGTCAGATTGCTTTTTATTCAGGAAACCAAGTACCTTAGTGATCAATGTTCAAGTATCAGAATCGTTGACCAACATGGCTGTTTGTATTGCATACTGTCATATCCTGTTACACCCATTATGAGTTGCAGAAAGAAAAGTTACTTCAGTAAGTCTACAAAAATTTATAACTTCTGACAACATTTTTACAATACTGAACATGACCAACACTGTTATTTCTGCTGTATCTCATTTTAGAAGCAGTAAGAAGAAACTGCCTCACTGCAACTTCAACGGATCAGGAAATCGAGCAGTGGATTAAAAGGTGGCTCCATCTTGCTGGAGACAGAGATGGGGGGCGCCGTGCCAGGCAGCGACTTGAATAGACTGGTTTGATGAGACTGTTTTAACTGTTCCTCAGTTTCTTACATTGACATGCAGATTTTACTTGTTCTGTTTGTTTGTTTTGTTTATTTGTATGTTTGTTGTAAGCTTTAAACACTGAATACATGCTTATACTTAAGACGCAGTGTTACCATGCATCCTGCAAATGCTAAATTTTATAAAAGGTCTTGGAAATAGTCAGGGTATCCAGAAAATTTTAAAGTTCAGCTGAGTTACTTTTTTTAGCTCACATTGCACCTTTTAGCTTCTGAAATTTTAAATGTGCATGTTGATCGTCATTTCAGCTTAATAAACTGAAATGAATTGCAAAAGCAGTAGTTGTCTGTTACTATGTAGGACTCTATTACTAGTTTTAGGTGGCTTGAGGCAGGATGAGGGTGAGGGGTGGTGTGCTGGTAATGCAGAACTGTTAACTTGTTTTGGTATCTGACTTACTCAAGGTGGAATGTGGTAAATTGTTTTAGTCCATATAAAATAGAAGTGTGATCCATTTTGTAGGTCCTGAGCTGGTACCCACCATGAACAAGCTTGTGATTTTCTTCTGGCACTCTTTCGGTGCATACCTGACTCTGAACATGTAACATACAGCCCATCTAAGGTGAACCGGTGGAGTCAACGCCGTACATCAAGGCCGAATGTGGGCCATAAGAGAACTGCATATGTGGGCCACATTTGGGTCAAAAATTAATTGCTGTCTATGCACAATTAGCACAGCAACGTTAGCAGCGTTAGCACAGGCCAGAGGACAAACAGGGCTCTGATAACGACGACCACCACTTCTACATCAGGGAGGGCAAACAGAACAAACTAAACATGACTATTGTAGGTTATAATTATGGAGATTTTAGGTTTATTATTGAATTATAGATTGTTTTAGTTTTATTTCACTAACAAAGCTCAACAGTGAAAAGTGTCAGACAGGTAGTGGTCACTGTTTTTAGCCGGTTACTTATAAAAATACAACAAACTAAACCACTTTAGCTAAGAAGCATTTTCAGCACCAAATTCAAACACCATTAAAAACATCACAAATGAAATGAATTCCATCAAAACATGAACACTAGTGTTTTTACTACAGGAATACTCTATCTATCACAGCACAGTCACCTCAGAAACACTAATACCTTTGACATTAAGCTTCATCCACTGTTTTATGGACATCTATGAAGTAGTTAGGAGTCATTTGTTTTGTAGTTTTGCTTTGTATTATAATTAGTTTATTATTCTTTAGCTGATGATCTAAACAGGACTGTAAAAAGGGTAACAGGGCAGAAACTGATTTGAAGTGTTTTTAAGCTTTAAATTGATGTAAAACCCTGATTGTCTTAATCTACATTAGTGGTCACCAACCCTGGTCATGGAGGTCTGTCTGTTTACCATAGTCTGCCCACCTGCTCCACCTAACTAAGTCCCTGATTGGCTGGATCAGACGTGTTAGTGTTGGGTAAAAATGTTAGAGCAGTTTGGAACAAAACTCTGCAGGACAGTAGATCTCTAGGAGGAAGGTTGGTGACCACTGCAACATTTCATTTAAGATGTTTATTTGATTTGAATAAAAATAGTTACATTGTTAATTTACTGCATGATTTCTTTTCTTGGTTAAACTGATTTTTTTTTCTGCATAATTGAGAAAAAAACTAATTTTGTTGGAAAAATATGACAGAACAGAATGATATCTTTCTATCTTTGGTATGAGGAGTAAATTATACAGGTCGTCTGTGTTTTTGCTCATTCACTCTTTATTATATTTTAACAGTTTTATCTTTAATCTTTCAAGTTATGTTGTTTTGTTAAACAATTTCACCTCCAGCGACTGGTTCAAAGCCCTCAGCTCCTCAGACTGCAACTCAAGATGGTGTTTAATAACCAGAGACTCCATCTTAAAACATCTGAAAGCGTCTGGCTCTTGAGCTAATGCTGCTGTCTCTTGTTTTCTAGGCTCTCTGGTCTCATTGTCACTGTGGTCATTCACGCAGGGGTTAACAGCATCTCATCCCACAAAGTCCTCGAGGAGCGTTTCGGATTAATTCTAGAAACAGTTAAGTAGAGTACAGAAGCCAGGATTGTCATCTCAGGACGTCTGCCCACCTACAGGAGAGGAAGCCAGGTGTTCAGCAGACCCTCTGACCTCCACTGTTGGCTCCAAGACTGGTGTGATAACAATGGCATTGGTTACGTGAACAGCTGCAGTGCTTTCTGGGAGAGACTTTGCCTCTTTAATTTCTACCATTCTCCTCTTTCTCTGCTGCTGTAATTCTAAAGCTTCTACAGCTATGAAGGGAGAAAAGTGCCTAAACTGGTCATTAAGGACAGTACAAACAAATCCAGAACACAGAGACACTGATATTTCTTTGTTGGGTAGGAATAAATGAAGTAATAGAAACTAAATAAAGGTCCAGAACTTTACGCTGTCTAGTGTGGAAAAAGGCACAGGTGAGTCAGAGATTCTGTAAATGGTCACTTTACCTGATCTGATCATTTGGCCTCGTCTTCTCGTCCACATCACACCTAATGTCCTCTTATACACACAAATACATTCCAACATTTTGTAATTGAGGTTTGTGAATGTTTTTGTTTGTAATTCCATTACAGTGTGTGTGTTTGTGTGTGAGTTTCAGCAGGTGAGGTTCTGGTGTGTGAGTGTCCACTGTCCATCAGGAGGAGGATGCTTGATTATTATAAATGTATAATTGTATTATTGTAAAAAAAAAATAAAATAGATAAACAAATTACCTGAAAAGGCCAAACAACCTGCACCATTTTTAAAATGATCAAAAGCACATAATACAAAAAAGAGCAGAACATTTTAAACCATTTTTACTGTGTTGATTGTTTACATGACATTGTTTATGTGTGCTGTGGGAAATAATCTCAAGCAAACTGAAGCTGATTATTAAAGCTCTTTTTCAGCTTATGTTTGTCATTTTTCTCAGAGTTTGGGTTGGGGGGGCCTCATCAGACCATGATCTGGCCCTGTGTCTGCATATATTCCTAGTTTTAGGTGAATCTACCCAGTAGACCAACAAAGCACCGGTTATAAGGTCGTTACTAATGTCTTATAAGATGAACATTAACTGGTTCCCTTCTGAGTCTCAGCGCTACATTCGCGGGTCTCCATGATAACCGCGACAAGGGCTCCGGTGAGGTTTCCCAGTTCACTGAAACAGCAGCTACTGCAGATTTTTAAAATCTAAAAATACAAACTCAGCTCTGAAAGACACACACATGACTCTACACCACACTCCAATTATTATACAGCTCAGAACGATTCATTAGCATTATTATTTCAAGCAGTTACAAATCAGGGGGTCCTGCAGCCCCCTCAGCACCCCAATTCCCTCATGTTCATGTATGGATGCATGTAATACAGCCCCCCCCCTTAATTAAGGAGATATATTTGATAATTAACTTTTTATTTTTCTTATTATGTGCTGCATGTGTATATCCAATAGGCTTTGTTTTATTTATTATTATTAATTGATCTTTGACATTTTCTCTTCTTTATAATAAATATATATCTTTCTAATTGTAATATGTAGATAATTGTTGCAGTGCTTTAACAGGACAAATGTAATTTTGTCATGTCAATGTGGCTGACTCGAAACAGGAGTTGAGACCAGGCACGCACACCCCAGGAAGTGGAGACCTGCAGGTTTATTCCTGAATGAGAGTAGCATGGGGCAGTAGTGAGCTCATGCAGCCAGAACAGCTCTCTCCCACTCCCCGCACAAGCGTCCACTATGCTTCTATTCGTGTTCACAAAACATGTGTAATAAATTTGTACAACATATGAAACAAAATGAGGTGGATTCAATTGCAATTTAAACACAGTCTAAGATGAATTTCAATTTACAATGCTTAAAGTATTGCAGATCATCATTTCAGCTACTCTTAACTGTGCAGCTTGGTTTCAGCACAAGTGCTGTACACAACAACGCCACCAGATGGCGCTCGGGAAACATAGAGCAAAAAAAATGACAAGTAGTACAACTTAAAACTACATTGTGACCGTATAACGCCTTAACCAACACATTAGAACCCAACAGATGTCAAAATATTTCATTTAAACCCATTTACAAACACACAAGACATGGACATGCCTGAATGAGAGTGGCATGGGGCAGTAGTGAGCTCATGCAGAACTGCTCTCTCCCGCCCCCTGTTGACAGCCAAAACGTAACTGAGCTAATCATCATCAAAGCTCCATTCAAATTCAGCATAAAATCACCACACAGCGTTTAAACACATTCTGTGTCTCTAAGCTCTACATTCTATGTGCCGTTTAAACAGAATTCATGGCTTTTATAGGTTTATTAAGACATTTTAGGAAGAGAGCTGTTCAGTACGTCTCACCCGCACAAGCATCCACTGTGCTTCTAACAAAACCGGGTAAAACTGCTGCGTGTGTTTCCCCTGGGTGTCACAGTAATTGAGGCCCAAGCTACAACTAAAAACTGTAATAGAAAACGTCTAGCTATTTAACTATTAACTATTATTAAGACATCAATCAGAAAACCAAAATGCAGTTTTAGTGAAGTTCACATTACAAATATTCCTAAAATGATTGCAGCAAAAACAAATAAAACAGGAAAAAGTAAATAATCATAAAAAAGTAATAACACCTCAGCTACATCAACAAGTAAAAGTCGGTTCCTCAAGAAAGCCGGCACTCCGCTCAGTGTGGCCTCGCCGCACCTCGGGGAGAGAAGCAGCGGGGTTCGAGCCCACGACCTCTCGGCCCGCAGTCCAGGGTACGCTGCAGCTTGACCAGCTCACATTCCCTCTGTGCCAAGCGGGTGCGCCACTTGTGACGTCACTGCTGACCTTATATGGTTTACATTAACGCTTCCCCGAGACTCAGTGCGGTAATGAAGGGAATGTATACCATATAAGGACAATAGTGACATCATAAGACGTGCAACCGCTCGGCGCAGAGGGAATGTGAGCTGGCTAAGCTGCAGAGCATCCTGGGCTGCGGGCTGAGAGGTCGTGGGTTCGAACCCCGCCACCTCTCTCCCGTGGTTCGGTAGGGTGGGGCGGTGGGAGGTGCGGCGAGGTCACACCGAGCGGAGTGCCGGTATGAGAAATCAACTTTTACTTGTTGATGTAGCTGAGGTATTATTACTTTTTTTATCATTCGCTTTTTCCTGTTTTATTTGTTTTTGCTACAATCATTTTAGGAATATTTGTAATGTGAACTTCACTAAAACTGCATTTTGGTTTTCTGATTGATGTCTTAATAATAGTTAATAGTCAAATAGCTAGACGTTTTCTATTACAGTTTTTGGTTGTAGCTTGGGCCTCAATTACTGTGACACCCAGGGGAAACACACGCAGCAGTTTTACCCGGTTTTGTTAGAAGCACAGTGGATGCTTGTGCGGGTGAGACGTACTGAACAGCTCTCTTCCTAAAATGTCTTAATAAACCTATAAAAGCCATGAATTCTGTTTAAACGGCACATAGAATGTAGAGCTTAGAGACACAGAATGTGTTTAAACGCTGTGTGGTGATTTTATGCTGAATTTGAATGGAGCTTTGATGATGATTAGCTCAGTTACGTTTTGCCTGTCAACAGGGGGCGGGAGAGGGCAGTTCTGGCTGCATGAGCTCACTACTGCCCCATGCTACTCTCATTCAGGCATGTCCATGTCTTGTGTGTTTGTAAATGGGTTTAAATGAAATATTTTGAGATCTGTTGGGTTCTAATATGTTGGTTAAGGCGTTATACGGGTCAATGTAGTTTTAAGTTGAACTAATGTCTTTTTTTTTGCTCTATGTTTCCCGAGCGCCATCTGGTGGCGTTGTTGTGTACAGCAGTTGTGCTGAAACCAAGCTGCACAGTTAAGAGCCGGAAATGAAATGAGGCGCTGTGTTTCGTAAACAGTGCGGTTGAGTTTGAGCGCAGAGAGCATCGATTAGTGAGCGCTGAGTGATGATTTCCGCCTCTGTCTTAATAGATAAAGAGTAATGTAGTAAATATCAGCAGCATATTTAATAAGAGTGATGAATTCCACACTGAGCACTGTGAATGTAAATGTGTGAAAAACAGCAAATCCCACAAAAACGCAATACATGACGCCATCCTACATGAACGGCCACTATAAATAGGGTGATCAGGTTTTCCGTCCATGGTGACTGAAAGTAACTCATATTGACCTCAGACGGCGATTAGATTTAAATATCCAATCATTTCCAACATCAACACTAAATTATTAAAGTCTGAAAAACAGATTATTTTGTCGTTTCCCCCGTATCAGCCCACCGAAGTGCATAGTGGGAAACCTCACTGGAGCCCATGGAGACCCGCGAACGTAGCGCTGAGACTCAGTATGAAGTAAAGAAGGGAACCAGTTAATGTTCATCTTATAAGACATTAGTAACGACCTTATAACCGGCGCTTTGTCGGTCTACTGGGTAGATTAATAACCAATCCGGGTCCGCAGGCTGAGAACACGTTGTGAAATGGTCAAAAAATAACCTTAAAAAGCCGATTGAATCATGTTTGGTTGTAAAAGGGTCTGAAAATGCATCAGTGGGTGGGTTATTGATCATCCGGGTCCGCAGGCTGAGAATAAGCCGGTTTAAATATATTTGCACACATTGGGAAATAATAAAGGTTGAAACAGCAGCTTTTAAACTGCACCTTAAATATTATTTACTAAAGAATTTACTAGAGAACTCACCTAAAAATAGGAATATATGTAGGCCCAGGGCCACATCATGGTCTGATGCCTTTTTCCACACTAGACAGCGTAAAGTTCTGGACCTTTATTTAGTTTCTATTACTTCATTTATTCCTACCCAACAAAGAAATATCAGTGTCTCTGTGTTCTGGATTTGTTTGTACTGTCCTTAATGACCAGTTTAGGCACTTTTCTCCCTTCATAGCTGTAGAAGCTTTAGAATTACAGCAGCAGAGAAAGAGGAGAATGGTAGAAATTAAAGAGGCAAAGTCTCTCCCAGAAAGCACTGCAGCTGTTCACGTAACCAATGCCATTGTTATCACACCAGTCTTGGAGCCAACAGTGGAGGTCAGAGAGTCTGCTGAACACCTGGCTTCCTCTCCTGTAGGTGGGCAGACGTCCTGAGATGACAATCCTGGCTTCTGTGCTCTACTTAACTGTTTCTAGAAGTGATCCGAAACGCTCCTCGAGGACTTTGTGGGATGAGATGCTGTTAACCCCTGCGTGAATGACCACAGTGCCAATGAGACCAGAGAGCCTAGAAAACAAGAGACAGCAGCATTAGCTCAAGAGCCAGACACTTTCAGATGTTTTAAGATGGAGTCTCTGGTTATTAAACACCATCTTGAGTTGCAGTCTGAGGAGCTGAGGGCTTTGAACCAGTTGCTGGAGGTGAAATTGTTTAACAAAACAACATAACTTGAAAGATTAAAGATAAAACTGTTAAAATATAATAAAGAGTGAATGAGCAAAAACACAGACGACCTGTTTAATTTACTCCTTATAACAAAGATAGAAAGATATCATTCTGTTCTGTCATATTTTTCCAGTGTAATGAGTTTTTTTTCTCAATTCACTAGAAAAAGCAATCAGTTTAGCCAAGAAAAGAAAAAAAGAAATCATGCAGTAAAAAAACAATATCACTGTTTTTATTCAAATCAAATAAACATCTTAAATGAAATGTTGCAGTGGTCACCAACCTTCCTCCTAGAGATCTACTGTCCTGCAGAGTTTTGTTCTAACCTGCTCTAACATTTTTACCCAACACTAACACGTCTGATCCAGCCAATCAAGGACTTAGTTAGGTGGAGCAGGTGAGCAGATTATGGTTGGAACTAGACAGACCTCCATGACCAGGGTTGGTGACCACTAATGTAGATTAAGACAATCAGGGTTTTACATCAATTTAAAGCTTTTTTACAGTGTTGTTTACATCATCAGCTAAAGAATAATAAACTAATTATAATACAAAGCAAAACTACAAAACAAATGACTCCTAACTACTTCATAGATGTCCATAAAACAGTGGAGGAACCTTAATGTCAAAGTTATGAGTGTTTCTGAGGTGACTGTGCTGTGATTGACAGAGTATTCCTGTAGTAAAAACACCAGTGTTCATGTTTTGATGGAATTCATTTCATTTGGGATGTTTTTAATGGTGTTTGAATTTGGTGCTGAAAATGCTTCTTAGCTAAAGTGGTTTAGTTTGTTGTATTTTTATAAGTAACCGGCTAAAAACAGTGACCACTACCTGTCTGACACTTTTCACTGTTGAACTTTGTTAGTGAAATAAAACTAAAACAACCTAGAATTCAATAATAAACCTAAAATCTCCATAATTATAACCTACAATAGTCATGTTTAGTTTGTTCTGTTTGCCCTCCCTGATGTAGAAGTGGTGGTCGTCGTTATCAGAGCCCTGTTTGTCCTCTGGCCTGTGCTAACGCTGCTAACGCTGCTGTGCTAGCTGTGTTTTCTAACAGGTTAATGTGAGATTCGGTGTGAAATTCGCCACATAAACAAGAACAAACAGTGCAGCACTGAATGTAGTGTGTGTTGTTGAACTCTCGCAGGGTGAGTTTCTGTCCTTTTCCTTCATATTCATGCAGTTTGTGAGCGCAAACATACCAGCACTCTTCTGATTCTGCTGGAGCTGATTCAGCTTCCTCCATTTCAACCATGCACACAAAAGCTCCTTGAGTGCTGACAGCGCCCCCTTCTGGAGAATCTTCAGACTGAAAAGCTCAGAGAGACTTTAAAAGCCCCCATTCATTCTGAGCACAGAGAAACGGAGCTCAGAGCCGGAGTTCCTACTGTGGGCAGAACGCGGACTACAGAATGACGCGCAGCTACAGCGCTTCATCTAAACCATATAAGGCTTTAGTGCTGACTTTATAATATCAGCCCCTGGTGGCGCAGTAGAGAGGCCGCGCTAACTTCGTGTCCGTTGGCTTGGGCGATGGTTCGAATCCCGCCCAGGCTCACATGACGGATCGGAGGTGGTCGGCCCGTCCTCGCTAACCGGGGTGCTGTGTTTTGGAAAAACAAACAAACAAACAAACACGCTTATTAACTTTCCTACATCTCTTATTCAGTCACTTCACCTACGAAACGGTAGTGTTATTAATTTTAAACATGTTGCCGAAACTGAGTAAAAACACCGTTTATATTCCTGGTTCTGTAATCAGTTCACCAGGACCCTTATTTTGGAATCCAACATCATCAACACATCACACATAAAATAAAACACCCCCAAAACACAGGAAGAAGGACGAAGCTCAAGTTGCCTTCATATTCGCCAGTTTCTTGTTGGAGTTTTCCGTTCCACCTTAAATGGTTCAGCAGTCACTTTCTGGGACCTGAAGCTGCACCATTTAAGGTGGAACGGGAATATTAGAACAGAAAACTGGCTGATAAGAAGCGCTTCAGCTCTGTGTAAGAAGGTTCTAACGTTCATCTATTATGAATATCTACACGGATTAATTAATGCTGTAACTCACCGCTACAAAGCTTCAACCGGCACTGTAAATAAATAACTACATAAAGTTAAAACCCCCTGAATAGACTATTAAATAAAATAAGCTTAATATAAAACCAGAGGAAAAACAATCACATCAACAGGTTCTGAATCACCGACCAGCAGAGATCTGCATGTTGGAATATCAGCACTTTCTGCTTCAGACCATCCGCTCCAGTCATCTAGCGCACTTTCCGTTACAGCACATTCAGCACACAAACACTTAGAGAACCTCAAGCGCTATAATATAATATAATATAATGTAATATAATATAATATAATAATATAGTGCGCACTGGTGTCCCTAGAGCTGAGAGTGTGGGTTCAAATAAACAAAATGTCATTCCGCTCTCACGAGCTCGGGAGTGGGCGGAGGGAGAAATGGCCGTGGCCTCTCCAGCAACGGGCTGGTATTTTTTTTTATTTGTAGCAGAAAATAAATCAAACAAAAGCTTTACTGCGGCCCGGTGGAGCTGTGGGTATCGCTGACGCCCTTCAGACAGAAGGTCCTGGGTTCGATTCCCGACCGGGTCCTTTCTGTGTGCAGTTTGACTCTCCTTATCTGCGCGGGTTTTCTCCCGCAGTTCAAACGCATGTAGTCAGGCCATTTGGAGATAAGAGGCTTAGAGAGAGTGTACTGAAGGGGAACACCACCGATTTCCAAAAACATCTTCATGATTGAGATGTACACAGAGAGATTCAGAGCGGTTTGGTGTAAAATGGTTCATATGTCTTTACGGTGGTGGTGATGGGAACCAGGGGACACCATGACTACAACACATTTATTATATTAACATTTGTCCTGTGATGATATATTAATCAATAAATATGAATAAAATATGATAATCTTTGTCCTGTGTTAATATAGAAAATAATAATAATTTCAAACAGTATTTTTGTCTTATTGTAGTACAATAAATACTAATTTAATATAGTAAGCCTAAGAAATAATAATTTTACATCGTAATAAATAATAATTTAATATATTTTTCTTTGCCCTATGATAATGTAGTAAATACATCACACACACACATCATCTAAACCGCTTATCCTACTGGGTCGCTGTGGGGTATGTAGTAAATAATATTAATTAAATATAGTAATATAATACTGTAACTTATTAATAATAAAATTTAAAAACAATAAATAATATTTTAATACAGTAATTGCTGTTGTATGTTAACATAGTAAAAATAAATAATAATTTTATTCAGTGATCTTCCTCCGGGGTTAATATAGTAAATAGTATGTTTGTCCATGTCATTGTGAACCGTTTCTACTGGACTGGTCATCCGGTCATTTCCACACAGAGTGAAGGAGCTGCTGCGCTCACATGATGAAGAAAATGAAAAATGATGAACTATTGATGACGTTTCAGTTCATTCAGCCTCTGTCAGTCCAGTAACGCTGAGCTCAGAGGAACCAGAGCGATTTTAAATGATGTCCACGACCACAACGAACATGCAGGCCCCATAAAAACCAATGCTGACCAACCAGCTCACCTTGATGACGGTGAGATCTGATTGGCTCCAAGATTGGAGAGATTAAAGGCCCCTCAGTCCAAACCCTGCATCATTATTAAATAATTACAGCACTTTAATACTAGAAGCGCAGGAGCTTATAGACCCGCTGAACATCAGCTGAGAATGTAATGACTGTTATGTTGCTTGTTTGCATCACGAACTGCAGCAGATTATTACATTTCTCTTTCAGCTTATCATAAGACCGCCATCCATCCCTGGACCCACATATATTCATAGATACATATTTCTTGATATTTGTTCATTTATTCATGTTTTTTGTTATCCCCAAATATGAAAAATGAAATGTATAAAATTCCTGCAGCCACACATTTCAGATCTCCTGACTGCAGGTGTTTGGACTGTGGGACTGATCGGCTAATTAGCGCGATCAGTTATTAAAGATATAAAATAAAATAAATAAAAGCTACCGAGAGCAGCTCGTGCAGCCTGGATTAGTCTGTGTCTGAGGATTATAACCAAAGAAATGTGGTGAAAATCGGCTGAGTAATGAGGAAGATGCTGTAAAGAGCTGCAGAAAAGGTAATAAAGACTGAATAAGAGATGTAGGAAAGTTAATAAGCGTGTTTGTTTGTTTGTTTTTCCAAAACACAGCACCCCGGTTAGCGAGGACGGGCCGACCACCTCCGATCCGTCATGTGAGCCTGGGCGGGATTCGAACCATCGCCCAAGCCAACGGACACGAAGTTAGCGCGGCCTCTCTACTGCGCCACCAGGGGCTGATATAATGAAGTCAGCACTAAAGCCTTATATGGTTTACATGAAGCGCTGTAGCTGCGCGTCATTCTGTAGTCCGCGTTCTGCCCACAGTAGGAACTCCGGCTCTGAGCTCCGTTTCTCTGTGCTCAGAATGAATGGGGGCTTTTAAAGTCTCTCTGAGCTTTTCAGTCTGAAGATTCTCCAGAAGGGGGCGCTGTCAGCACTCAAGGAGCTTTTGTGTGCATGGTTGAAATGGAGGAAGCTGAATCAGCTCCAGCAGAATCAGAAGAGTGCTGGTATGTTTGCGCTCACAAACTGCATGAATATGAAGGAAAAGGACAGAAACTCACCCTGCGAGAGTTCAACAGCACACACTACATTCAGTGCTGCACTGTTTGTTCTTGTTTATGTGTCGAATTTCACACCGAGTCTCACATTAACCTGTTAGAAAACACAGCTAGCACAGCAGCGTTAGCAGCGTTAGCACAGGCCAGAGGACAAACAGGGCTCTGATAACGACGACCACCACTTCTACATCAGGGGGGGCAAACAGAACAGACTAAACATGACTATTGTAGGTTATAATTATGGAGATTTTAGGTTTATTATTGAATTCTAGGTTGTTTTAGTTTTATTTCACTAACAAAGCTCAACAGTGAAAAGTGTCAGACAGGTAGTGGTCACTGTTTTTAGCCGGTTACTTATAAAAATACAACAAACTAAACCACTTTAGCTAAGAAGCATTTTCAGCGCCAAATTCAAACACCATTAAAAACATCCCAAATGAAATGAATTCCATCAAAACATGAACACTGGTGTTTGTACAGCAGGAATACTTTGTTAATCACAGCACAGTCACCTCAGAAACACTAATAACTTTGATATTAAGGTTCATCCACTGTTGTATGGACATCTATGAAGTAGTTAGGAGTCATTTGTTTTGTAGTTTTGCTTTGTATTATAATTAGTTTATTATTTTTTTAGCTGATGATGTAAACAACACTGTAAAAATTGATGTAAAACCCTGATTGTCTTTATCTACATTAGTGGTCACCAGCCCTGGTCATGGAGATCTGTCTAGTTCCAACCATAATCTGCCCACCTGCTCCACCTAACTAAGTCCTTGATTGGCTGGATCAGACGTGTTAGTGTTGGGTAAAAATATTAGAGCAGTTTGGAACAAAACTCTGCAGGACAGTAGATCTCCAAGAGGGAGGTTGGTGACCACTGCAACATTTCATTTAAAATGTTTATTTAATTTTCTATTTTAATTTTCTGGTGAATTGAGAAAAAAACTTCATTACATTGGAAAAATGTGACAGAACAGAATGATATCTTTCTATCTTTGGTATGAGGAGTAAATTAAACAGGTCGTCTGTGTTTTTGCTCATTCACTCTTTATTATATTTTAACTGTTTTATCTTTAATCTTTCAAGCTGTTTTGTTAAACAATTTCACCTCCAGCAACTGGTTCAAAGCCCTCAGCTCCTCAGACTGCAACTCAAGATGGTGTTTAATAACCAGAGACTCCATCTTTAAACGTCTGAAAGGCTCTGGCGCTTGAGCTAATGCTGCTGTCTCTTGTTTTCTAGGCTCTCTGGTCTCATTGGCACTGTTGTCATTCATGCAGGGGTTAACAGCATCTCATCCCACAAAGTCCTGAAGGAGCGTTTCGGATCACTTCTAGAAACAGTTAAGTGGAGTACAGAAGCCAGGATTGTCATCTCAGGACCTCTGCCCACCTACAGGAGAGGAAGCCAGGTGTTCAGCAGACTCTCTGACCTCCACTGTTGGCTCCAAGACTGGTGTGATAACAATGGCATTGGTTACGTGAACAGCTGCAGTGCTTTCTGGGAGAGACTTTGCCTCTTTAATTTCTACCATTCTCCTCTTTCTCTGCTGCTGTAATTCTAAAGCTTCTACAGCTATGAAGGGGGAAAAGTGCCTAAACTGGTCATTAAGGACAGTACAAACAAATCCAGAACACAGAGACACTGATATTTCTTTGTTGGACAGGAATAAATGAAGTAATATAAAGGTCCAGAACTTTACGCTGTGGGTGTTGCCTCGCCGCACTTCCCACCGCCCCACGGGAGAGAAGCAGGGGGGTTCGAACCCACGACCTCTCGGCCCGCAGTCTAGGGTACGCTGCAGCTTGACCAGCTCACATTCCCTCTGTGCCAAGCGGGTGCGCCACTTGTGACGTCACTGCTGACCTTATATGGTTTACATTAACGCTTCCCCGAGACTCAGTGCGGTAATGAAGGGAATGTATACCATATAAGGACAATAGTGACATCATAAGACGTGCAACCGCTCGGCGCAGAGGGAATGTGAGCTGGCTAAGCTGCAGAGCATCCTGGGCTGCGGGTTGAGAGGTCGTGGGTTCGAACCCCGCCACCTCTCTCTCGTGGTTCGGTAGGGTGGGGCGGTGGGAGGTGCGGCGAGGTCACACCGAGCGGAGTGCCGGTATTTTTGGAGGAATCAACTTTTATACCTCCACATCACAAAATTACATTTTTATTTGTGTATGTCATTTATTTTATTACAATTATATAATAAATAAAACTGGATATAAAAATGCAGCACATAATAAGAAAAATAAAAAAGTTAATTATCAAATATATCTCCTTAATTAAGGGGGAGGGGCTGTATTACATGTATGCATACATGAACATGAGGGAATTGGGGTGCTGAGGGGGCTGCAGGACCCCCTGATTTCAGGGTTGTAACTGTTTGAAATAATAATGCTAATGAATCGTTCTGAGCGGTGTGACAATTGGAGTGTGGTGTAGAGTCATGTGTGCGGCTTTCAGAGCTGAGTTTGTATTTTTAGATTTTAAAGATCTGCAGTAGCTGCTGTTTCAGTGAGCGCTGTGTTTCCAGTACAGCCAGCTGGAAACATCTGGCCGCTTTGGGCACAAATACATTCCAAATGCGTTTATCAAATATATTTTTGCAATGTATGAAAATGGCCAAAAATGCGTTTGTTGAATATTTTGGTCCAAATGCGTTTCTTAGTGTTTGTGTGTAATAAAGGTTACAGATGTAACTAAACGGCACTGCTGCGATCTGCGCTGTGCTTCCGATTAACCATGTATGATGCAGTCAAACACACAGAATGTGTTTCAGATGAACAGCACTGTAAAAAACTGTTGTAAATTTACAGTGAATTTTCAACAGCAAGGTACTGCAATTCTGTTTTACAGTACTTTACAGTTTTAAGCAATGCATTGTGGGATATGCCAAATGTTCAGATGAGCTTACAGAATATTACTGTTTTTCAATGGACGATTCAGGGGAGAGCAATTATACAAAACACACACACACACACACATATATATATATATATATATGATTGCTCTCCATAGGCTGCCTAACGCAGCACTTCTCTGCCAGCTACGCTTTACGCGGACTCAAAGGTGAGTAAGTTATTATTCTTGTTGTGGGCACGTCAATGATCAAGTCTTGTTTTATGAGAGAAATGTGGAGCTGTTCGCTTATCTTATATCGTTTTAACCTCCCGAACATCATGCTACCTTAGCAAGCTCGCTAAAGCCTCGCCGCTGGCCGTACACCGCCTTCCCGGCGAGGCAACGAGCCGAAGAAGCGGCCCGAGCTTCGACTCGGGGAGGCAGAGCTTGGCCAGCGGCGAGGCTTCAGCAAGCCCGCTCCGTCCTGTCTGCAGTGCTCAGACGACAGATTCAAAAAGAAAAATACAGAAAGTGAGTTAATGTAGGTTCAGTGACGTTGGCTGCATTCATTTAGCTACTGTGACACCCAGGATGCGCATTTTGGGCTCTGTTCTGTAGGGTGACTTATTCCTTGCTTTAGTCCCTTCCATTAAGGCGAAGTTGGTAGAACGAGTATGTCATCACTGTCTGCTGCAGGTGTGGTTTGACGACGTTTAACTGGTTATTTACTACTAAATATTAGGTCTGTATTTTTAGAGAATGAGCATTTAAATACTGTGGCCTGCATTGTACAGTCAAGGGTGGGTGCACAAAGCATGCATTGAGATTTCCGTTAAAGACAACCAGCAAAGTCAAGAACTGTAATACGTGTAGAACCAGTGCAAAACCAGGCTCTGCTGTTGTGTGCAGTTTGGCACGATATTAGGTTAAGTAAGGTGACGTTAATGCTCTGTAGAGTGTCTAACTAGTTTTTGGATCTAACCTTTCAGTTAAGATTGTTGGATATAACGTTTTTAAGATTTGCCTTTCCATTTATTGTTTAACATCAGCTCATTTCTTTATCACAACAGTTCAAATGAGCATTTAGTCTTTGTCTACATGTATTTAATAACAGAACCAGTAGTTTAAAATCAGGAGTTCAAAAACCATGCCCTAAAATCACACCTGTATAGAGACCACAAAAGACGGTTTGGAGAGATGTCTAACAGAAGCATTGAGTTCATTAATAGGGACACATTGCTTTGCCATGTTGACTTTTGCCCTTTCAGGTGTGATGCTTTATGCAAACTGTTTTCACATTTGAAATGTCACATTAAAGAAGGCAAAGTAGCATCCTGTCCTTTTAGTCAGTGTAACAAAACGTTCTCTGTGATATCAACATTTACCTCACATTTGTCGAGAAACCACAAAAAAGCTCAGTGAACAGTCTGATTGAAGCTGTAGTAGAGAGGCATGTTTCAAACCCTTGTAAACCTACTTCATCTCAGGCTGACAATGAACAATTAGAGGCTATTATTACTGATGATGACATTTTTGCTGAAGAACTGCCAAATGTTGTGCCAGACGAGGCAGATGAAGCTTTGTTTTTAAACAATCTAGCTTTATTCTATCTCAAATTGCAAGCTAAGTTGTTACTTCCAGCTTCAGTCATTCAGACAATTATTGAAGATGATCAGAATATTCATGATGTAAGCCGGTCAAATCTTTTTCATAAATCGTCTGAAAAGTTGAGTGAAGTTGGAATTTTGGAATGTGAGATTAACAAAATCATTGATGTTCTTAAATCAGAAGATCTGCTCAGTTAGTGCAACACAGTGCTGAAGACAGACCAGAGGAGGAAGACCGTATTCAAGGAGAATTTCAGGTAAGTTGAGCCAAAGCTAGTATACCTCGGAAAAAATGACTTGGGTAAGGAATGTTATGTTCAGTATATTCCAGTCAAAGATACATCGGAGTCACTCTTTAACTGTGTGTCAGTTAGAGAGCAGCATGAGAAAACTCATTCCCAAAGGCAGATAAAAGATGTTTTTCAGGATATTTGGGATGGGAGCAATATGACAGAGAATTCCCACTTGAAAGCTAATCCAGATTCTTTGAGATTGATACTGTATCAAGATTCTTTCGAAGTGGCCAATCCACTTGGATCAGGGAAAAAAAGCACAAGATTCTAGCTGTTTATATGACTCTTAGAGACTTTTTGCCCCATAATAGATCAAGCATAGATCAAATGTAGCTTGTGCTATTATGTAAAGAGCAGGATTTAAAATTCTTTGGTCAGAACCTAGTGTTTGGCAAATTGGTGGATGATCTGAAGAGTATAGAAGAACATGGTTTAACATTACCTGATGGACAAGTTCGTAAAGGCATCTTGTATGCAATTGCTGGGGACAATTAAGGGTCTCACAGCGTTGGTGGCTTTGTTGAGAATTTCAGTTTCAGCAGTCACTTTAGCAGGTATTGTGACATAGATCGTGATACATTTCAAGCTACACCCTATTCAAAGGGCTCACCTAGAACAGTTGAATCTTATAAGCAGAATGTGGAAAATGTAAGGTTGTCTAGTATGAATTCTGAATGTGGTGTGAAGTCTGATTCAGTTTTCAATAATCTCTCACATTTTCATGTTTGTCATGGATTGCCGCCTTGCTTAGGCCATGATCTCTTTGAAGGTGTAGTGTCCTCTGATGTTGCCTTATACATCAGCCGTTTAGTGGCAGAGAAGCACTTCACATACACCATGTTAAACCAACGTATTAGTCATTTTAAATACTTTGGGAATGATGCAAATGACAAACCGAATGAAGTGCATGCAGGATCTGAGAAACTCAGTGGACATGCTGTCCAAAACTGGTGTTTGCTTAGGCTCATTCCACTGTTAGTTGGTGACACGATTAAAGATTCATCAGAAAACGAGGTATGGCAACTTAGCTTAGGCAAGTGCTTAGGCAAATTGTAGAAATGATTTGTGCTCCTGCCATCTCAATGGGGCAGATTGCTTACTTGTCAGTTTTGATAAGTGAATACATAGATTCTTGTTCAAAAGCATTCCCTAAACATCCACTGAAGCCAAAGCATCGCTACCTTTGCCATTATCCGGAACTAATTACTCGCTTTGGGCCTCTCACTCGCCTATGGACGTTAAGGTTTGAGAGTAAGCACACATACTTTAAACAGTGTGCCAGAAGACTACACAACTTCAAAAACGTGTGTGCTACTTTAGCTGAACGGCATCAGCTTCTGCAAGCTCATTTAAGCGCTGGTCATTTCTTTTCACCTGAAGTTGTTGCAGAAAGGGGGACAAACTTTTACCTGAATGATTACAGTGACAAAATCAAGGATTGTGTAGGTGATCATTTCCAGCCGGGGAACACTTTAGCTACGTATGAGGTGTTTGTGAAAGGTACACAGTATAAGAAGAACATGTTTGTTGCTCTTAATCAAAATGACCAGGGTCTAGTGGGTGGAAAAATAGAGTTGATATTAATTCACAACAATTCTGATGTAAATTTTCTTGTGGATCTGCATCAGACAAATTGTCTGACCAATCAAGGAGTTCATTATGTTATTGCTCAACAGGAGCCATACGTTTGTGTAAGTCAGCGCAGTCTGTTGGATTACTATCCTGTGTGCAGCTATACCTTATGTGGCTTACCTGTAATTGTCTTGCATCACTCCCATCTCTCCTTATAGACATGTCAGAATTGACCAGACTGATTAAGGAGGCTATCATCTCAGTGCTCCCTAACCTTCCAGAAGAAACCCTCTGCCAAATGGTTGAAAAGTTGATAGGCCAGGGACTAGAAAGTACAGACAATTTGGCTTTTGTGAGAGAGGAGGACATTTTGGAGTTTGTACGGCCAATACAGTGCCGCAAGCTGCTCGCAGTTTGGAAACAAGGTAGAGCTGATAGTATGTTATAGTACATTAAGTGAATGTAAATGTCATTAAATGGACAGTGTTTTTTTGTATAGAATTATTCCCCTTGTTTATCAATATCTCATTATAAGAAGGAACTCTTAATTGAATTTTTTTGTTTGTATACTTAGTACCACAGTGCAGCACCCCAGTTTGTCCAGTCATAACCAGCTCATCTCCTCCAAGCTCAAGTTCTTCAACCACATCTTCATCCATAACCTGGCCTGAAAGCTTTGTTATCCCTTGGGAGAAAATGCCCTCTTCCTTACAAGCTGCCATTGGTAAAGAAAGACGACCCAGTCCTACTGATCGTCGCCAGATGATTCGGATTATTGTGGATGAACTGAGGAAGTCAGAGGCTAACCCCACAAGGTCTCAGTGCAAGATAATTGCTCACAATATTATTCAACAGTACCCGAACAGCTTTGCTGACTACTTGGATGATGGCAAGACAATGATGGGAAGTGGTTATGAATCACTGTTGACACAACTCAAGGTTTGTGTAGAACATGTTAACAGGGGCAACACCCTTGCAAAGTGCAGAGCTCCAAAGTGCGATAATGAATCTCTTACACCCAAGAGAAGACCAGCGGACAGTTACGGATGTTTACGGTGGCAACCAGAAATCCCCCCAGAGGAAACAGAAGCAGGGATGGAAGAGAAGAGAAGGTTTCAGCTGCTGCTGATAAAGCTGAAGTCGACAGTCTCCTGAAGAGCACCTTCTGCTTGCAGCGTAGGACAATTAATGCTGATCCAGCTCCTGCCATAAGAGATCTCCGAGCACAGTGGCCGTTGTTATTTGTGCAGAAGTCTTTATATTCACATTTTGAGCTGCTTACCGGTGTCCCCATCAGAAGAATGGAGCAAGCAGTTGAGGAAAGAGGCAGACTAATTATCGACTACTTCAAGAGCAAACCAACCAATGCTGCTGTTAAGAAAGTCCTTGGCACACATGGAGAAGAAGAGGTTGCAGCTCTCGTCATTGAACTGCTCGTGGCACATTTTAAGGAAAAAACAGAGGACCTCATACTTAAGACAGAGGTACCTAATGCATTTTAGGTTGGGATAAAGTTAAATAATCTTTATACAGCCATTTGATATCCAGTGATGTTTTTTCATTAATTTAGCCTGACAGCTGAACCTGTTACTTAGAGGGGTAGTTTATGTTTTTTGTTTCAAGCACAACTCGCCCAGCTCTGTACACAAAATTGATTTGATGACTGATGATTTCCAAAAGCTATGAAGACTGTGCATGAGACTGAGTGTTTGTTGTTGTGGGTTGGTATATTGCTATATTATGAACACTTGGAGGATTTTGATTTTATAAAATTTGTTTTCCGGATATTGACAAATTAGTTAGCATGCAGAGATGGGTAAATTGTGCTCAAAGGTAAAATAAGGTGAACTTCCCATTTTAATATTTTTAGTTTATTGTACTCCTTAGTGCTGCTAGACTCGTTGGCATAAAGAATTTCTTTAGAAATTAAAAACTAGGCTGTATGTCTGGTCACCACTCAGTTTGTTTACAGACGCTGCTTTTTCGCATTGTGTTTTTATCTTGCAGGAGTCAGCTAGTGCTGCTAACATCGAAAGGACCCCTGACCTGGCAGAGAGCCCACGGTTGATCATTGTTGGTATGGCAGACTCATTATCTTGCAAGGACATGCTAAGAAGTTATGTTTGAGTTAATGAATGAATTAATCAATTTTGTTGCTTTTAGGTGAAAGGCTTAGTGGATAGAAATGGATGGTTGGAATTGAAGGCCAGGTGGTGTGTGAAGGGGTGCAGCCCACATTTTCATCTGGACGGCAGCACTCTTTGCGTGCTATTACAACTTTAACCTCCAGTATCAAGAGGGTGCTGCCTGTACTCTTGGATTCATACAAAGGTAAAAATATGGTAATTACCATTCAAATTAATAGGTGTACAAATAAGTTTTAAAGCGTTTTTGTGTAACGTATAATTATAATTCAAAATTCAAACATTCTCCTGCTCTGTTGCCATTTTATTAAAAAAAAACTCTAAAAATTAAGAATTAATACACTATATGTTCACGATCGCTAACATCAAAATCACCATCTTTAAATCATCTAAACCAAAACTCACACGTACTTTTGGATACAGTATTGTCCCCAAGAACAGAACGAATCAATGCACATGCTTTTGCAGCGCTTTTTCCTTGATGGAACTCATAACGAATGCAGTGACCAATAAATTCTTTCTCGCTAAATTTTTAGGTTATTTTTTGTTGAATAAAATGACAATTGTCATTTAATACTATGCAACAGTTACCATGAAATGGCAAAGGAATAATAAGGAGAATATTTGAATTTTGAATTACAATAATGCATTACACAAAAAAACACTTCAAAACTTATTTGTACACATAGTATGTCTATATTCCTTGTTTCTACCCTCACTGTCCACTTTATCAGCTCCACACACCATACAGGAGCACTTTGTAGTTCTACAATTACAGACTGTAGTCCATCAGTTGCTCTGTATACAATGGTCAGGACCCCCACAGGACCACCACAGAGCAAGTATTATTTAGATGGTGGGTTATTCTCAGCGCTGCAGTGACACTGACGTGATGGTGGTGTGTTAGTGTGTGTTGCACATAAAGCAACTTGCAGAACTTCATGAAATTAACTCATTTAAAAATGGGAATTCTACAGATTTAGCAAAATTTCTGCATAATTAAATCATTAAGCTTTATAGAAAGTCAAATGATTTTGTAATGATTTCTTGTAATACGCCTTGGTGATGCTAATTTGAGAAAGATTATATGCTTTGTTACTACCACTGTGAAAATTCTGACTCTGACTCTGAAATGTAATGATTTGTCTTTTCAAAGATCAGATTTGTCCAGACTAAGGTCTTCTCTGTTATGGATGTAAAAGCTGGACAATTACAAAGTGGGACAGGAAGAATATTTATGCTTTGGACTTTAGTGTTGAGAGAACCTCAGATGACAAAGAAAACAAAGAATTAAATTTTCAACCAAATGAAACCTCACATTTCACTCAAATACCAAATAACCTCTCTTATTTGTGATGCATTATGAGAACAACCAGTTTACTAGAATAGACAGTTATGCTTGGAAGAGTTAAAAGTAAAAAAGGAATATGATGGCCAGCAACAAGATGGATGGATACAATCAGAATAATAATGTACTGTTAAGAAACCTTGGCTTTGTTTACTTGTCAAAAATTAAATTATGCATTATTAATTTCCCATTCTTGAGTACTGTAACATCAAGGGATCAAAGTTCAAGTCATGGTGATAACAGTAATTAATCAGTCCTCAACCTCCCAGCCTTGAATAGTCAGTAAAACTTTAGACTAAATTGTGCTGATGTTTAAAAATGGTTCTGCAAGATTTACAGTGTAACCCTCATAATAACTCATTTACATGTTGGTGTTAGAAAAACCTACTAAAAGATGTTTAGAATTCTAGTACTGAGTTTTTGAGTAATTTGGGATTTTGGTTTACATAAATGGTTCACCTGGGTTTACTTCAGGCATTTGTCACCTGTATTTCTATAACAATCAACATCAAATTTATACTTCTGCAGCAAAATTTAGAAGAATTGAACTCTCAGTCTTGCTTACTGCTGCAGACGGCTGCCAGCAGAATTGTTTATCGCTGCTTCCTTGAAAACAATTGAATATCTGCTCTAAACTTTGTCTATCTACTTGGATGTTGTCATTTACATGTCAACATGTAAATACTGAATGTAACATCAATAAGCATGTAGTCGCTGTCCAAAGAAAAACATGTATCTCCAAAATAGTAATTTTATAAGAAAAAAAACTTCTAAACTTTCAATGGGAGTCAATGTGAAAAGATTTTATTCCAAGTAATTTCAGAGCATTTCTATTGGTCCATTCATCACGAAATGTTCACAGAATGTGAAGGACAGCTGCTGTGTTCAACTGATGTAGTGAGCTAAAAATCCACAAAAATGGAGAAACATGTTTTTCTTTGGACAGTGATGATATGTAAGCTCCAAGGTGTTCTGTTTTTATTTTTAGTTGATAACAGTGCATGTTATTTCTTTCTTTTTTACAGAAATTTCTTCAGGATCAACCCAGAGAGAGGATCAAAGGCAGGCAGAGGCAAAGTAATAAGCAAGAACACCGGTCAGCTAGTTCAGAAAAAGGCTTTGGCCATCAACCCACATGTTTGTTCCCCGATGAAGAAGCTTACAGAATTTGAGTGGGACTTCATCTGCGGTACCTCTTGCTACTTATTCACTTTATTCTCCTTTTTGTTTGTGCTCCTTTCTTTGTGCTTTAGTTTTGACCCATTTCTAATCCAGGGGGCCGGGACACAGGAGTGAAACATTTTATCCTGTGTGTGAGATGGAATGAACAACTTGTTTGCTGCGGATGAGCTGGTGTCCACTAACTTTGGCCATATACTGTATTTGAGATTAATTGATTGATACATTCTGTTGCTATAAGCATTCAACCCTGTTGTGCTGTCAGGCTTTGAAGTTGCCTCCAGCTGATGATATGAAATGTACACAACACGCCTTCTTCTCAGGGCACACCTCACGCTTGTTTCCCCACCCCCCACATAAAAAAGGAGTAAAAAGCAGAGCATAAATAAAGGAGTATAGCTCACTGTGAACTATAAAAGTATAGGCAGTGATATTGGCAGTGTTGTTTTTTACAGAAGAGTCAGTAAATTAGAAGAGCAAATTTATGATTCCTCCATTTATGATGCTCATCGTCACTAAAACTGGTTCTAGATCAGTGCTCCTCCACCTGAGGTGGTTTGTAAATGCTTCAAATGCATGGTGTAAAAAGGTTGCCCACAGCTTTCAGCTACACTGTAAGTTTTTTATTCACTTCTATAGGTTAGTGATTTATATTTTGTCCTAAATAGACCGAAATTAAGGTATGGATGCGGTTTAAGAGAAGTGCTGGCGATGTAGTTGTACTGAAACGATTTGGACTATTTGAAATTCAAGAAAAGGTTTTTTTATTATTGTGTATTCTTGTCTATTATTTTCAGGCTCCAGTGAGGACAGGACAGACCTGTATGAAAATCAAAGAAGGAATTTTCAGTTGCTATTGCCCATATTGTCAGTGTGAGTGGGCTATTGTTGAGCTCAGTTTTTTCAGGGTTTTGGTCTAAAATGTTTTCTGTTTTGATTATTCCAGAACCAAAGCCTTTAAATATGTATCACTGCAGATACATGATTTAAATAAATAAAGCACAACTGTGAAGTTGGAGTTTTTGAGTAATGTCATATCTTGGTGCCAGTAATTTGCTTTGAAATATGTATACAGCAGCAGCCTCATAAAATTACTAGATTATGTAAAATTACAATAATGCCCAGACAGTAAAGTGCTGTAAAAGGCAAGCCAATGCAGTAATTATACTGTAATAAGGTAATACAGTATCACAATGCAAATTTAAATTAGAAACTGCAAATTTACAGTATTGTACTGGCATCTGTGATGCCAGTAAATTACTGTAAAATTCACAGTAGGAAAACAAATGCTGTAATAAAATAATACAGTGAAAATCAGTGAATAAAAGAAGTTACAGTTCAGCTACTGTAAATTTCCAGTACTGTACTGGTGTATGCCATCAGTAAATTACTGTATACTTTACAGTGGTCAAGGAAATACAATAATTGTACTGTAATAAAATAATACAGTATCAAGCTGTAAATTACATTTACAGTATATCCACTGTTAATTTACAGTACTGTATTGGCGTCTGTGTTGCCAGTAATTTACTGTAAAATTTAAAGAAAATCTTTTACAGTGAGGATATGAAATCATCCCTGCACAGAAGAAGAGAGCGGTGAGTGCTGGTTTAGGCCCATGTGACACAGAAAGAGCCGGAAATGAAATGAGCCGCTGTGTTTCGTAAACAGTGCGGTTGAGTTTGAGCGCAGAGAGCATCGATTAGTGAGCGCTGAGTGATGATTTCCGCCTCTGTCTTAATAGATAAAGAGTAATGTAGTAAATATCAGCAGCATATTTAATAAGAGTGATGAATTCCACACTGAGCACAGTGAATGTAAATGTGTAAAACAGCAAATCCCACAAAAACGCAATACAACATGACGTCAGCGCGCACGAACGGCCACTGTAAATGGGGGGGGGAGATCAGGTTTTCCGTCTATGGTGAGTGAATGAAAATAACTCATATTGACCTCAGACGGCGATTAGATTTAAATATCCAATCATTTACAACATCAACAGTAAATTATTAAAGTCTGAAAAACAGATTATTTTCAGTGGGTCAGCATCAGTGGGTGGGTTATTGACCATATTTGCACACATTGGGAAATAATAAAGGCTGAAACAGCAGTTTTTACACTGCACCTTAAATATTATTTACTAAAGAATTTACTAAAGAACTCACCTAAAACTAGGAATATATGTAGGCACAGGGCCAGATGATGGTCTGATGAGGACCCCCCAACCCAAACTCTGAGAAAAATGAAAAACATAAGCTGAAAAAGAGCTTTAATAATCAGCTTCAGTTTGCTTGAGATTATTTCCCACAGCACACATAAACAATGTCATGTAAACAAGCAACACAGAAAAAATGGTTTAAAATGTTCTGCTCTTTCTTGTATTATGTGCTTTTGATTATTTTAAAAATGGCGGCAGGCGCAGGTTCTGCTGCCTTTTCAGGTAATTTTTTTATCTAATTTATAATAATCAGGCATCCTCCTCCTGATGGACAGTGGACACTCAAACACCAGAACCTCACCTGCTGAAACTCACACACAAACACACACATTGTAAAGGAATTACAAACAAAAACATTCACAAACCTCAATTACCAAAATGTTGGAATGTATTTGTGTGTATAAGAGGACATTAGGTGTGATGTGGACGAGAAGACGAGGCCAAATGATCAGATCAGGTAAAGTGACCATTTACAGTATCTCTGACTCACCTGTGCCTTTTTCCACACTAGACAGCGTAAAGTTCTGGACCTTTATTTAGTTTCTATTACTTCATTTATTCCTACCCAACAAAGAAATATCAGTGTCTCTGTGTTCTGGATTTGTTTGTACTGTCCTTAATGACCAGTTTAGGCACTTTTCTCCCTTCATAGCTGTAGAAGCTTTAGAATTACAGCAGCAGAGAAAGAGGAGAATGGTAGAGATTAAAGAGGCAAAGTCTCTCCCAGAAAGCACTGCAGCTGTTCACGTAACCAATGCCATTGTTATCGCAGTCTTGGAGCCAACAGTGGAGGTCAGAAAGTCTGCCGAACACCTGGCTTCCTCTCCTGTAGGTGGGCAGACGTCCTGAGATGACAATCCTGGCTTCTGTGCTCTACTTAACTGTTTCTAGAAGTGATCCGAAACGCTCCTTCAGGACTTTGTGGGATGAGATGCTGTTAACCCCTGCGTGAATGACCACAGTGCCAATGAGACCAGAGAGCCTAGAAAACAAGAGACAGCAGCATTAGCTCAAGAGCCAGACGCTTTCGGATGTTTTAAGATGGAGTCTCTGGTTATTAAACACCATCTTGAGTTGCAGTCTGAGGAGCTGAGGGCTTTGAACCAGTTGCTGGAGGTGAAATTGTTTAACAAAACAACATAACTTGAAAGATTAAAGATAAAACTGTTAAAATATAATAAAGAGTGAATGAGCAAAAACACAGACGGCCTGTTTAATTTACTCCTCATACCAAAGATGTATTCCAACCTGCTCTAACATTTTTACCCAACACTAACACATCTGATCCAGCCAATCAGGGACTTAGTTAGGTGGAGCAGGTGGCCAGATTATGGTTGGCACTAGACAGATCTCCATGACCAGGGTTGGTGACCACTAATGTAGATTAAGACAATCAGGGTTTTACATCAATTTAAAGCTTAAAAACACTTTAAATCAGCTTTTTATAGTGTTGTTTACATCATCAGCTAAAGAATAATAAACGAATTATAATACAAAGCAAAACTACAAAACAAATGACTCCTAACTACTTCAAAGATGTCCATAAAACAGTGGATGAAGCTTAATGTCAAAGTTATTAGTGTTTCTGAGGTGACTGTGCTGTGATAGACAGAGTATTCCTGTAGTAAAAACACCAGTGTTCATGTTTTGATGGAATTCATTTCATTTGTGATGTTTTTAATGGTGTTTGAATTTGGCGCTGAAAATGCTTTTGAGCTAAAGTGGCTTAATTTGTTGTATTTCTGTGAGTTAGTGGCTAAAAACACTGACGACTAACTGTCTAAGGGGAGACTCTTCACTGTTGAGCTTCGTTAGCGAAATAAAACTAAAGCAAACAATAATTCAGTATTAAACCTATAATCTCAATGATGTCATGTTTAGTTTGTTCTGTTTGCCCCCCCTGATGTAGAAGTGGTGGTCGTCGTTATCAGAGCCCTGTTTGTCCTCTGGCCTGTGCTAACGCTGCTAACGCTGCTAGCTGCGTTTTCTAACAGGTTAATGTGAGATTCGGTGTGAAATTCGCCACATAAACAAGAACAAACAGTGCAGCACTGAATGTAGTGTGTGTTGTTGAACTCTCGCAGGGTGAGTTTCTGTCCTTTTCCTTCATATTCATGCAGTTTGTGAGCGCAAACATACCAGCACTCTTCTGATTCTGCTGGAGCTGATTCAGCTTCCTCCATTTCAAGCATGCACACAAAAGCTACTTGAGTGCTGACAGCGCCCCCTTCTGGAGAATCTTCAGACTGGAAAACTCAGAGAGACTTTAAAAGCCCCCATTCATTCTGAGCACAGAGAAACGGAGCTCAGAGCCGGAGTTCCTACTGTGGGCAGAACGCGGACTACAGAATGACGCGCAGCTACAGCGCTTCATGTAAACCATATAAGGCTTTAGTGCTGACTTCATAATATCAGCCCCTGGTGGCGCAGTAGAGAGGCCGCGCTAACTTCGTGTCCGTTGGCTTGGGCGATGGTTCGAATCCCGCCCAGGCTCACATGACGGATCGGAGGTGGTCGGCCCGTCCTCGCTAACCGGGGTGCTGTGTTTTGCAAAAACAAACAAACACGCTTATTAACTTTCCTACATCTCTTATTCAGTCACTTCACCTACGAAACGGCAGTGTTATTCATTTTAAACATGTTGCCGAAACTCAGTAAAAACACCGTTTATATTCCTGGTTCTGTAATCAGTTCACCAGGACGCTTATTTTGGAATCCAACATCATCAACACATCACACATAAAATAAAACACCCCCAAAACACAGGAAGAAGGACGAAGCTCAAGTTGCCTTCATATTCGCCAGTTTCTTGTTGGAGTTTTCCGTTCCACCTTAAATGGTTCAGCAGTCACTTTCTGGGACCTGAAGCTGCACCATTTAAGGTAGAACGGGAATATTAGAACAGAAAACTGGCTGATAAGAAGCGCTTCAGCTCTGTGTAAGAAGGTTCTAACGTTCATCTATTATGAATATCTACACGGATTAATTAATGCTGTAACTCACCGCTACAAAGCTTCAACCGGCACTGTAAATAAATAACTACATAAAGTTAAAACCCCCTGAATAGACTATTAAATAAAATAAGCTTAATATAAAACCAGAGGAAAAACAATCACATCAACAGGTTCTGAATCACCGACCAGCAGAAATCTGCATGTTGGAATATCAGCACTTTCTGCTTCAGACCATCCGCTCCAGTCATCTAGCGCACTTTCCGTTACAGCACATTCAGCACACAAACACTTACAGAACCTGAAGCGCAATAATATAATATAATATAATATAATGTAATATAATATAATATAATAATATAGTGCGCACTGGTGTCCCTAGAGCTGAGAGTGTGGGTTCAAATAAACAAAATGTCATTCCGCTCTCACGAGCTCGGGAGTGGGCGGAGGGAGAAATGGCCGTGGCCTCTCCAGCAACGGGCTGGTATTTTTTTTTATTTGTAGCAGAAAATAAATCAAACAAAAGCTTTACTGCGGCCCGGTGGAGCTGTAGGTATCGCTGACGCCCTTCAGACAGAAGGTCCTGGGTTCGATTCCCGACCGGGTCCTTTCTGTGTGCAGTTTGACTCTCCTTATCTGCGCGGGTTTTCTCCCGCAGTTCAAACGCATGTAGTCAGGCCATTTGGAGATAAGAGGCTTAGAGAGAGTGTACTGAAGGGGAACACCACCGATTTCCAAAAACATCTTCATGATTGAGATGTACACAGAGAGACTCAGAGCGGTTTGGTGTAAAATGGTTCATATGTCTTTACGGTGGTGGTGATGGGAACCAGGGGACACAATGACTACAACACATTTATTATATTAACATTTTTCCTGTGATGATATATTAATCAATAAATATGAATAAAATATGATAATCTTTGTCCTGTGTTAATATAGAAAATAATAATAATTTCAAACAGTATTTTTGTCTTATTGTAGTACAATAAATACTAATTTAATATAGTAAGCCTAAGAAATAATAATTTTACATCGTAATAAATAATAATTTAATATATTTTTCTTTGCCCTATGATAATGTAGTAAATACATCACACACACACATCATCTAAACCGCTTATCCTACTGGGTCGCTGTGGGGTATGTAGTAAATAATATTAATTAAATATAGTAATATAATACTGTAACTTATTAATAATAAAATTTAAAAACAATAAATAATATTTTAATACAGTAATTGCTGTTGTATGTTAACATAGTAAAAATAAATAATAATTTTATTCAGTGATCTTCCTCCGGGGTTAATATAGTAAATAGTATGTTTGTCCATGTCATTGTGAACCGTTTCTACTGGACTGGTCATCCGGTCATTTCCACACAGAGTGAAGGAGCTGCTGCGCTCACATGATGAAGAAAATGAAAAATGATGAACTATTGATGACGTTTCAGTTCATTCAGCCTCTGTCAGTCCAGTAACGCTGAGCTCAGAGGAACCAGAGCGATTTTAAATGATGTCCACGATCACAACGAACATGCAGGCCCCATAAAAACCAATGCTGACCAACCAGCTCACCTTGATGACGGTGAGATCTGATTGGCTCCAAGATTGGAGAGATTAAAGGCCCCTCAGTCCAAAACCCTGCATCATTATTAAATAATTACAGCACTTTAATACTAGAAGCGCAGGAGCTTATAGACCCGCTGAACATCAGCTGAGAATGTAATGACTGTTATGTTGCTTGTTTGCATCACGAACTGCAGCAGATTATTACATTTCTCTTTCAGCTTATCATAAGACCGCCATCCATC
The DNA here is from genome assembly GCF_904425465.1 of Colossoma macropomum. Classification (NCBI taxonomy): domain Eukaryota; kingdom Metazoa; phylum Chordata; class Actinopteri; order Characiformes; family Serrasalmidae; genus Colossoma; species Colossoma macropomum. Next base: position 1,611,191 of record NW_023494793.1, on the reverse strand, counting down.
CCTGGACCCACATATATTCATAGATACATATTTCTTGATATTTGTTCATTTATTCATGTTTTTTGATATCCCCAAATATGAAAAATGAAATGTATAAAATTCCTGCAGCCACACATTTCAGATCTCCTGACTGCAGGTGTTTGGACTGTGGGACTGATCGGCTAATTAGCGCGATCAGTTATTAAAGATATAAATAAAATAAATAAAAGCTACCGAGAGCAGCTCGTGCAGCCTGGATTAGTCTGTGTCTGAGGATTATAACCAAAGAAATGTGGTGAAAATCGGCTGAGTAATGAGGAAGATGCTGTAAGACTGCGATGCGCTAGATGACTGGAGCGGATGGTCTGAAGCAGAAAGTGCTGATATTCCAACATGCAGATTTCTGCTGGTCGGTGATTCAGAACCTGTTGATGTGATTGTTTTTCCTCTGGTTTTATATTAAGCTTATTTTATTTAATAGTCTATTCAGGGGTTTTAACTTTATGTAGTTATTATTTACAGTGCCGGTTGAAGCTTTGTAGCGGTGAGTTACAGCATTAATTAATCCGTGTAGATATTCATAATAGATGAACGTTAGAACCTTCTTACACAGAGCTGAAGCGCTTCTTATCAGCCAGTTTTGTGTTCTAATATTCCCGTTCCACCTTAAATGGTGCAGCTTCAGGCACCAGAAAGTGACTGCTGAACCATTTAAGGTGGAACGGAAAACTCCAACAAGAAACTGGCGAATATGAAGGCAACTTGAGCTTCGTCCTTCTTCCTGTGTTTTGGGGGTGTTTTATTTTATGTGTGATGTGTTGATGATGTTGGATTCCAAAATAAGGGTCCTGGTGAACTGATTACAGAACCAGGAATATAAACGGTGTTTTCACTGAGTTTCGGCAACATGTTTAAAATGAATAACACTGCCGTTTGGTAGGTGAAGTGACTGAATAAGAGATGTAGGAAAGTTAATAAGCGTGTTTGTTTGTTTGTTTTTGCAAAACACAGCACCCCGGTTAGCGAGGACGGGCCGACCACCTCCGATCCGTCATGTGAGCCTGGGCGGGATTCGAACCATCGCCCAAGCCAACGGACACGAAGTTAGCGCGGCCTCTCTACTGCGCCACCAGGGGCTGATATTATGAAGTCAGCACTAAAGCCTTATATGGTTTACATGAAGCGCTGTAGCTGCGCGTCATTCTGTAGTCCGCGTTCTGCCCACAGTAGGAACTCCGGCTCTGAGCTCCGTTTCTCTGTGCTCAGAATGAATGGGGGCTTTTAAAGTCTCTCTGAGTTTTCCAGTCTGAAGATTCTCCAGAAGGGGGCGCTGTCAGCACTCAAGTAGCTTTTGTGTGCATGCTTGAAATGGAGGAAGCTCAATCAGCTCCAGCAGAATCAGAAGAGTGCTGGTATGTTTGCGCTCACAAACTGCATGAATATGAAGGAAAAGGACAGAAACTCACCCTGCGAGAGTTCAACAACACACACTACATTCAGTGCTGCACTGTTTGTTCTTGTTTATGTGGCGAATTTCACACCGAATCTCACATTAACCTGTTAGAAAACGCAGCTAGCAGCGTTAGCAGCGTTAGCACAGGCCAGAGGACAAACAGGGCTCTGATAACGACGACCACCACTTCTACATCAGGGAGGGCAAACAGAACAAACTAAACATGACATCATTGAGATTATAGGTTTAATACTGAATTATTGTTTGCTTTAGTTTTATTTCGCTAACGAAGCTCAACAGTGAAGAGTCTCCCCTTAGACAGTTAGTCGTCAGTGTTTTTAGCCAGTTACTTATAAAAATACAACAAATTAAACCACTTTAGCTAAAAGCATTTTCAGCGCCAAATTCAAACACCATTAAAAACATCACAAATGAAATGAATTCCATCAAAACATGAACACTGGTGTTTTTACAGCAGGAATACTTTGTCAATCACAGCACAGTCACCTCAGAAACACTAATAACTTTGACATTAAGCTTCATCCACTGTTTTATGGACATCTATGAAGTAGTTAGGAGTCATTTGTTTTGTAGTTTTGCTTTGTATTATAATTCGTTTATTATTCTTTAGCTGATGATGTAAACAACACTATAAAAAGCTGATTTAAAGTGTTTTTAGCTTTAAATTGATGTAAAACCCTGATTGTCTTAATCTACATTAGTGGTCACCAACCCTGGTCATGGAGGTCTGTCTAGTGCCAACCATAATCTGCCCACCTGCTCCACCTAACTAAGTCCCTGATTGGCTGGATCAGACGTGTTAGTGTTGGGTAAAAATGTTAGAGCAGGTTGGAACAAAACTCTGCAGGACAGTAGATCTCTAGGAGGAAGGTTGGTGACCACTGCAACATTTCATTTAAGATGTTTATTTGATTTGAATAAAAACAGTTATATTGTTTTTTTTTTACTGCATGATTTCTCTTTTTGGTTAAACTGATTGTTTTTTTCTGGTGAATTGAGAAAAAACCTCATTAAATTGGAAAAATATGACAGAACAGAATGATATCTTTCTATCTTTGGTATGAGGAGTAAATTAAACAGGTCGTCTGTGTTTTTGCTCATTCACTCTTTATTATATTTTAACAGTTTTATCTTTAATCTTTCAAGTTATGTTGTTTTGTTAAACAATTTCACCTCCAGCAACTGGTTCAAAGCCCTCAGCTCCTCAGACTGCAACTCAAGATGGTGTTTAATAACCAGAGACTCCATCTTAAAACATCTGAAAGCGTCTGGCTCTTGAGCTAATGCTGCTGTCTCTTGTTTTCTAGGCTCTCTGGTCTCATTGGCACTGTGGTCATTCACGCAGGGGTTAACCGCATCTCATCCCACAAAGTCCTCGAGGAGCGTTTCGGATCACTTCTAGAAACAGTTAAGTAGAGTACAGAAGCCAGGATTGTCATCTCAGGACCTCTGCCCACCTACAGGAGAGGAAGCCAGGTGTTCAGCAGACTCTCTGACCTCCACTGTTGGCTCCAAGACTGCGATAACAATGGCATTGGTTACGTGAACAGCTGCAGTGCTTTCTGGGAGAGACTTTGACTCTTTAATTTCTACCATTCTCCTCTTTCTCTGCTGCAGTAATTCTAACGCTTCTACAGCTATGAAGGGAGAAAAGTGCCTAAACTGGTCATTAAGGACAGTACAAACAAATCCAGAATTGTATTGTATAGTTGTATTATTGTAAAACATTAGATAAACAAATTACCTGAATTACCTGAGCGACAGAGAGTACGTCACTGCGAGCGACAGAGAGCAGCACACTTTAGAACTTAAGATCGAGCAGCGTCCAACACTCACCTAAAGAATTAGCAGTTAGCAGGCCGCTAAAACCCCCTCACGTCTCACGCCTTTCCCTCTTATTTTGTTTTCTCCCTCTCTCTTTCTCCATCTTTCTCACAGATACTTTTTCAGCCCATCCACCATGGCATCCCCCCAAGAACGAGCTCTCCAGGCACTGAGCTCAGAGTTGGCCCAGCTGGACCGGCAGATCACCGCCCTCCTGAAGAAGCAGGA